>NC_056741.1:1238883359-1239168359 GCF_019279795.1 Protopterus annectens
CTTAATATAATACTCAGGCTGTCTCTCCCTAAGACCTTCCTCTCTCTGCCACTAACTGGTAGGATGGTACCTCCTAAACTCACTGCATTAATGCTGGCACTGCTAATTAGAGCAGGTGATGCCCATGGCATCACTCCCTGCTGAGGCAAGCAAGTGTCTGGCATCCACCTTGTACTTGGGGGTCTCATGTGAGTCCCCAAGTAGGTGCTTCCAATTGTACATATACAGCAGGTGAAGGAAAATCTTCATTTCCCTGCTGCATCACATAGGATCCCTTCTACATCGAGGCCTTCTAGACACAGTAGCCACTTTTCAGGTTGAATGAAAGACTGAAAGTGTTAACTGAGCTGCTGTGATATGTGTGTGTGTGTGTGTGTGTGTGTGTGTGTGTGTGTGTGTGTGTGTGTGTGTGTGTGTGTGTGTGTGTGTGTGTGTGTGTGTGTGTGTGTGTGTGTGTGTGTGTGTGTGTGTGTGTGTGTGTGTGTGTGTGTGTGTGTGTGTGCGTGCCTGTCAGGGAAACCATGTAATAGCTAGCATGCCACTATGCGGGGCAGCCCGATGACAATGTGTTCTCACATGACCACAGCAGACATACATTGACTGGAAAATCACAGTTAAATGCTCTTCCACATGATAGCACAGCTCTATCAACATGTACACAATATAGTACTGTGATAGTGTGCCACTAACCACAGTTTAAAGTGGCACTGAGCCACTACAAACTTCTTGCAGGGCTTGTCCAAATTGTATGGACATGGGCATATGACAGAGCTGCCCAGGTATGCTCAGACTTTGTCATGGACAACAATAATTGTACATGGGCAGGCATGGGCCTCGAGGCACAATGCACAGGGTACTTCATGCTGTGCTTTGTGTGATTCAGAAACACTTCAGCAAAATTACCTCAGTAATATAATTACTGCACTACGAGGCTAGTTATAAAACTGTGGCAATCGGATTATACTTGCAGTACTTCAATATCATACATAGCAGATATTTTGGCAGACAGAACTGCAGAGTGTTACACACATACACACACACACACACACACACACACACACACACACACACACACACACACACACACACACACACACACACACACACGCATGCACGCACGCGCGCACACACGCACACACACGCACGCACACACACACACACACACACACACACACACACACACTACAACTGCAGAACTGCAGCAAGGGTTGGGGATAGCAGAAGGTGGGGATGCAGAATACTTATCTTACCTGTATGAGCAAGGGTGCTCAACAGCAACTTGCAGGCAATGGAGCTGACAAAGCAGGAAGATGTAAACAGGAATGAGAGGATAGAGAGCACAGGTCCTTCTATTCCCAGCTCACCTACTGGACTACTGAATGATATTGTGGTGGCAACACAGACAAAAAGGAATGTGTTGAAAGGAAGGGTTCCTATTACATGATCAAAGACGTACTCTGTAAAATGCATCTTGATCGACCATAAAAGAGCAAAAAGGCAAAATAGCAAAGTGGCTTTTAAGTGAATTCTTTCCCTGGGAAAGAATTTGCTTGGCCGCTTCCGTTACTTTGCCATTTTCAGCACTGTAGTGTGATCTTGTAGTTGGTATATTTAAGTAAGGGGGGTGGGGGGCACAGCCCCCCACATCGGGGGTCTGGGGGTGAAGCCCCCCACTTTATGTACTGTTTTTGTTTGTTTGTTTTTTTTGGAACAGCGATTTTTTTTCCCTTGGAAAAAATCGCTGTTCTGGGGTTTTGAAATTGTAAGCTTTTGCTTACATTGGGTCGATTAATCATCATTCGCTTAATTAAGCATTCAATGTTGTAATATAGACCCGGAAGGAACACCTTTTGTTGCTGAGGTTCAGCTGACAGAAGGGAGGAATGTGATGGAGGATACACACCTGCTACGTGGGATAGGCTGCAGAAGTGTGCATGTAGGGCACACCTTGGTGTTGCCTGTGTGTCACAGGTCTCTCCAGAAGGATTGCATGCCACACATTACAACATAATCAGTTTCTAAGCAGTTAACTCTAGCTTGTTTTGGGAATACAGCCTGCAAAAATGCAATATAGTAAACTTGCCGAAAGCAACAGTCACAGCTGCAGCATTTGTAATAGACAGAGGTGATGAATGACAATTTTTTACACAAGCACCATCTATAAGTCTTTGCTGCTGCTGTGTACAAGTATTGCAATGGTAGGAAAAACAGTGACAGTGGCTGAAAAATTTCAGCTTGGCAGTGACAAGTGTGCTATTATAGGCACTATATAAACATGGGAAGTGCATGCTAAACCCTGAAAAGGCTGACAGGGACTGCAGGGAGCATGTGTTGCAAGACCTTGTGATGACACAAATACTATTGCTGGCCACAACAGAACAGCACAACACAATAGGTCTGCCTCAGGGTCACTGAATTGATGCATCACGTCTGCACAAAAGTTCAGGTCATCACATAGGTGAGAATGGCCACAGCTGGAAGTCTGCCATCTCAGATCAGTCTTACTGACAAAGAAGAGTTCTTGGCATCTCTTAATGAGGACACTGTGAAGACACGGATACCTGGTGGAGGCCTGGATGTGGAAGCTAGACTGGTAACTATAAAACAGACTTCTTCAAAACTGAAAAACTACACTGCCAGGGACTCATATTTATATGAAAACTAGTTTAATTGAGTACATGAATAATTGAATAAATTGAACAAATTCAAAAGTATAGCCATAAAAATACAGATGCAGCAGGTTGACATTACCATATGCCACCACTGAAGTTTGCCAAACTTTTATGAGCTTAAAGATGGTAAACAGTGCCATATCTGTCACAAGATGCCAGTAGTGTGACATGTGCCATGAGGCATGTATGTTTGCATTCTATTTATAATATGCTACCTACAAAGCTATTGTAGCAGCAGGATATGTAATTTTCACATATGTTAATTTATACACATGTATGTGTCTTTTTCTGCCTTCAAATGTGTCATGGTCATGGAGATGGCCACAACAGAAAAGGACGTGTCTAATGTCAGTGCAGCACTGATGTCTAACCATGATATTGGCCTGATCAAACAAAACTAAACTACTCATCTTCCAACCCACCAAACACACTCAAAACAACTCTCACTTTAACATCACAGCAAAAGACAACACCACTATATACCCAACTGAACACACCAAATTGCTAGGAGTGGAAATAGACAATAAACTAAAATTTGGCATTCACATATCCATTACCATAAAAAAGTCCACAAAAAACAAGGAGCGTTATACAGAAATAAACAACTTCTCACCAAAGCAGCAAAGATTTCAATAGCAAATTCCCACCTTATCTACACCCTACTTTATGCCTCTCCAATATATACCAACCTAAGGCAATGCAATCTAAACAAGCTAGAGACCTGCTACAACAAAATCGCCAAATTCACCACAGGGGCATCCTACCATAGTCACCACTGTCTCTCACGTGCTGAACTGGGCTGGCTTGAACTCCCTCAACTCCTTCAATGGTATCAACTCTCACTCACCCACAAACTAGTAGACCATCCACTAAATGTCCCATCCCTCCAGAATCTACTCCAACCCCATCGCACCACCAGACCACTAAGATCCAGCAACAAAAATCACTTGCAGATCACTAAAGCCAATAACTTCGCTGGTGAAACACTATTCTCTTGTGTCATAGCCAAATTATGGAACTCCCTCCCACCCACAATTACCTCCATACCATCATGCACCCACTTCAAAACTTTACTAAAAGCGCACCTAAAAACATGCTGGCTATGGCCTTGCAACTCCCACTCTAATATCACCCACCCCATCCAACCACTACCTTTCTTTCCACCCTACTAGCTACCTTGATTATAGCAAGCTCAGATGCTCATAAGCCTAGTACTTATACAGCAGGAACTTCTTATTGTAACATTTGTTAATGTCTGTTATGTACTTCGCAGATAAAGATTCTAGTTGTCTACTGATGTACTATGTTCTTCATCTGTAAATATGTTTGTAATTAATTGTTATGTTAATCACTATGTAATCCAATGTAACTACAGTCTGTTTATTTTAACTGTGGAGCTTTTCTCCCCGGGCCTCCACTGAAAATGGACCTACGTCCATTCGGCCACTCCTGGTCAACAAATGTAAATAAATAATAAAATAAATAAAATAAATAAATCATGGTACACTTGTATAGCATAGTAACACTGTCATCAATGGTTATCGTGGAAGGTACTCTACCACCCACATCCACTGATTCAGCTGTGATGGTTGTGAATCCCTTCCATGTCTATCTACTGTCTATAGAAGAAAAAAACATCTTTGGCAGCCCCAACCCAGGATGCATAATTGTCACCTGATCATATTACAGCAGCAGTTAGTGGCGCTACTGTGGAGCATTAAGAAAGCATGAGAGAAAGATGTGCAAGTGGATGTTGTCACTTAACTCCCACTCTAGATGTCACATTTGGCATAAATTGAAAAATGCCCTTGCCAGTAATCTAGGTACAATCAGATGTCACCAATGTTATGGTGGAGATGATTAGGGTGCTGTGTGACATTTACAAGAGCCTGCAATGCCTGCTTACAGCTACAGAGTAGAGGGGCAGAGACCACACCCATCTGCTGAGGGCAATAGATGGCAACTTTGTTGTGAATGGAGCAATCAGTTGATATAGTGACAATGCCTCCCAAGGCAATCATATCCACATATCCACAGCTACTTGTCCTTTGTCTCCACAGTGATATACACCACAGGGTAGGTACACTAAGGTCATACAGGGACCCTTCTTCACCACCAGCTACTGGTGGTATGTTTACAGTGATAAGATGGGTCTGATCTCACAGATATGAACACTGAGGTGGTCTACAGGGTCCACTACATTGCATGGCAAGGCAGTCAAAGTGCTGTAGTTCAAAGTCTCCTTAGCAGCAGATGTTGATGGCAGTATCATTCCATAAACAGGATGTCTACATGGATGAGGCCATCCACAGCAACATCCTTCCCTCTTATTAGATCCAGAATACCTGTTATATCTACATTTGAGAAACACTCCACCATCTGCTGCTGCAGCTGTGTCCACTACAACAGTACTCTGCAACCCTCCAGACCATCTGGCCACCTGTTCCTAACAGGAAATTGAAACCCCTCACTACACAGTAAACACGTCTTCCCCCAACCTCCCATCATGTTACCCCAATAATACCTTCCACCTCCTTTAATTATTTCCCTATTCCTGTATTTAACCACTGTTGATCACTGTCACTCTGCCTCATCACACCTAAACAAATGATGACAATTGTACCATACACACTCCTCTGCATTATGTGGCTTAGGTAATGTCTGATGCATTACTTAACAAGTTAATGCACAATACTGTATATCCTGGCTGTAGTACTGTATGCATCAGTTTTAATCATTGTTTTCTGTATACCTGCCCATAGCTGTGACCCACACACTACCTGCATGGCAGTGATTCAGGATATAGTGCTCAGCTGAACTCACATGTGGCTCCCCTTCAGCCAGTTCCCCTGATGATTCCCTTACCCAGTACCACCTCCATCTCCACTGACTCCAGTCTATCTGGCACTTCAATGGTGATCCCATGCTGTAGCTGTTTATATGACACCACATTGTGAGGCACTGCACATATTATTTATTTATTTATTTACATTTGTTGACCGGGAGTGTCCGACTGGACGTAGGTCCATTTTCAGCGGAGGCCCGGGGAGAAAAGTTTCACAGTTAAAATAAACAGACAGTAGTTACACTGGATTACATAGCGATTAACAATTTAACATAGCAATTAATTACAAACATATTTACAGATGAAGAACATAGTACATCAGTAGACAACTAGAATCTTTATCTGCGAAGTACATAAGAGACATTAACAAATGTTACAATAAGAAGTTCCTGCTGTATAACAAGTACTAGGCTTATGAGCATCTGAAATTGCTATAATCAATGTAGTTAGTGGGGTGGAAAGGAAGGCAGTGGTTGGATGGGGTGGGTGATATTAGAGTGGGAGTTGCAAGGGCATAGCCAGCATGTTTTTGGGTGCGCTTTTAGTAAAGTTTTGAAGTGGGTGCATGATGGTACGGAGGTAATTGTGGGTGGGAGGGAGTTCCATAATTTGGCTATGGCACAAGAGAATAGTGCTTCACCAGCAGAGTTATTGGCTTTAGTGATCTGCAAATGATTTTTGTTGCTGGATCTTAGTGGTTTGGTGGTGTGATAGGGTTGGAGTAGATTCTGGAGGGATGGGACATTTAGTGGATGGTTTACTAGTTTGTGGGCGAGTGATAGTTGATACCATTGAAGGAGGTGAGGGAGTTCAAGCCAGCCCAGTTCAGCAAGTGAGAGACAGTGGTGACTACGGTAGGATGCCCCTGTGGTGAATTTGGTGATTTTGTTGTAGCAGGTCTCTAGCTTGTTTAGATCGCATTGTCTTAGGTTGATATATATTGGAGAGGCTTAAAGTAGGGTGGAGATAAGGTGGGACTTTGCTACTGAAATCTTTGCTGCTTTGGTGAGAAGTTGCTTATTTCTGTATAATGCTCTTAGTTTTTTGTGGACTTTTTTTATGGTCATGGATATGTGAATGTGAAATTTTAGTTTGCATATCATAAATTTTAGTTTACGTATCATAAATACCTTGCTGCAGTTTTTCAGAACATGCTGCATTGCACCACCAGAGGTGTTTAAGCAACAGAAATGGGTCTTCAACACCCCAAACACACACTCAACCTTGTTCCAGGTCTATGGTAGTGTGATATTCTAGGACATTTCAGCCATATTCAGTGAGTTGCATATAGGTGTTAGGAACTCTGTCTCTAGGGTGTGTCTGGCACCACCTGCAACACATAGTAGTGGGCTCCTTTATAAATGGGCAGCATTCTGCAAACCTACAGACTTCTTTGTACAGCCTGATAGGGGGTATGAGAACTCTTACAATGAGGGATCCCTGTAGGAAATCATCACATACAAATTGCTGGTATATTTTGAATGCACGTCAAAAGAATAAATCATAGGAATTGCTTGGCTGGTGCACAGACACACTGCAAATTTTACCATGAACATTGCACATCAACCAGCTGTTGATGGAGAGGAAATCTTATTGGTTGATGTAGTGGTAGTCTTGTGGACTAGGCAGTGTGCTCTGTGGGCATAGCCAATTGCCATAGAATCTAAAGGAAATGGGCTGTTTTATAGACTGCCCACATAATAGTGTCTCTCTACTCTTCAGTCCACAGGGACCACATTATGTTAAGGAAATGATAAAACATTCATGAGACAGATGCCTGTGACACTCAAGTCATATCCCCTGATGGCCACTGGAAGGTTGTAGTATAGTCAATGCTACACATAAGTTAGTGTCTATTGGAAAAGTTTCATATTTAAAATGTGGAGAGTGACAATGTTCACTTGTTAACACTGGTTGTGAGAACTGCCTCTAACAAATCATGTTTGGCTAATACAGATGCTACTGACAGCATATTAACATGGTTGGTTTCTTTGACAGTGTATGAATTTTCCTCCTGAACTACCTCTTCATATTACTTTATATTGTTTTGAATTGCAACACCATTTTTTATTGTTCTCTAATTTTAATAATTTCACTCATTTGCATATTATTATATAGTCATTTACATGATGCTGACCACACCATTACAGTGGGTAGTGCGAGCTCACTGCATACCTCTCTGAATCAGCCTCAACTAGCAATTTCCCACTCATTGTGTTATTTTGGACAATGCTGTGTGCTAAATGTTTCTGAATTCTGGGAAATATCTTATTCTCTTGCAGTGCCTCCTTCTTTGTTATGCATCAATATGCCAGTGAGATTATTGTTATTATATATGCTATTTTAAACCAAACCATCTCACACAGATTTCATTTTAAAGCAGACTAACAAATTATAAATGATAACTTTGTGTTTTTCTTCCCAGGATTTAACTAATTTTTCTGTATTGTTCCTTTTATTGTTATTTATTTTCCAATTAATTGTCAGACCAGATGACTAGAGCTAATATTATTTTTCTTGTCTGTTAAAAGAGCAATATATTTAATACATTATACAGATGGCATTTAGTTTTATGGCTTGCCATAACTTAGTCCAGGGCTTCTCAGACATTTACCACTTATGACCCAGTTTTTGGAAGAGAAAGTTTTATGTGACCCTGGATATATAGGTCAACTCTCCCATTCAGACCCCCACCATGCAGCCATTCATCAGTGTCACATTACTTAGCTATTTGTCCCCAGCTGCCATAAACACTGTTCAAAACTTTCAGTGGCCACACTGTTTTCTGCTTTACTTCTACAATGATTACAGATATTTGGATTTAATTTAAAACTTTTATTTCAAATTTTATAGCAAAAACACTGATAGACATTTTCTAAACAAAGCAATTCAGTCTCATGGTTTATTATCATGTTTCCGAGACTGACTCAGTCAAGTTGACTTTGCACGAAACCCAGACTTTAAATGCTGGAAATGTCAAACACTGATAATGTGGAAGTACAAATCTCACCCCCATGTTGACCTATGTTTGTGCTTGTCCCAAGATCGCATTCAATTGTATTTCAGCAATACTGGATTTTAGCAATGTCATTTTTCATGGAAGTGAGTCAATGTTACTGCCATTCGACTGAGTCCATTTCAGGAACATGATAGTAAACCCAGTCGTCTCACAATGAAAACATACTTAGCATTAAAACTTCTCTGCCTTTGAAACTCACATTCACTGAAACAGCATTGAAACCCACATTCAAAGAAAATGTATCTGGCCAGTGGCCAATTAAGTCTTTGGTCTGTTTTCAAATCCTAGGCCCTCTGCACACATATTTAGGACCATACAAAAGTTCTTTGATTTGCTTTCCTGATAATAAATTATAATATATAGTAATTAAATTATATCCCTTGTATAATACAGTACCACATGTTACAGTGTGTTTTAAATGTATAGTTTTGAACATTTTTCCAGTAAGCAATGAAACAAAACATATGAACCAATAATGACAAAACTGCCCAATTCAGAACATTTCAACCATAAAAGTACACTCAAACTTTTGTCACTGCAATCCATCAATATCAGTTAATATGCATAGTGTCTGCAGAATTAAAAGACCTCTGAATAATTCCCCATTAAAGAGATGTGTAACTAATGAAAAGGTTGCTGCTAGCAGATAACTTTATATTGTAGTGTTTCATCTACTGTTTTGTTTCAGCTACAAATCCAATGCCTGCTGCCCTTGAAGAATAAATTGCCTATGTTACATTAAAAAAATGGTAAGTTGCTAATATTGCAATAGGCTGGGAATGGATGGCAGCAGGTTCATAGTTACTAGGCATCCTATCCAAAGGAGGACATACTCAGGACTCCAGCACCCTACCCTCTTAAAACACAACACAGTATCAGCAATTCACATGTTGTGGGAGTAGAACCCACAACCTGCTGCATCAAGATACAAGCATGCTACCTGTTGTGTTACTAACACTGCTTTAAAATTCTATACCACAGTAGTGATACCATTTACTAAACAAAGCAGTTGCATATTCTAAACAGACTTAGCATGAACAGCAGTAAACTTATCTTCCCTTGAAGTTCACAATTCCTTAGAAATGCACATGAAACTAAATTCCTTAGAAAATGCAGCTTGCTAGTTAGGGTAGGATTCAGGCTCTTGTTTCCTGTAGCTAAGGTACAGGGTTTGAGCCTAAGCAAATTACTAACCACCTGCTAACCCTAACCAGGGCACTTCACTCTCTTGCACACACATCTCAACCTCTTAGTGCAAGAAATCTGGACAAAGCCTACCATAGTGGGAGGGACAAAGTCCCAAAACTAGGGACACATTTTAAATATTGCTCTTATAAACTTAGAAAGTTTCTAGAATAAGATAATTTGTATTAGAATGCATTTTCTGAATGATATAAAGTCTGAAGCTCAAATGCATGTCATTATTTATTAACTTTAATCCTTATCATTCCAGTGATTTATAACAAAATGAGGACAGGGAGAGGTATGACACACACATATACACCCCCCATACCTCGCAACCTCTTAGGCTTAGAGCTAGATATCTGGGCAAAGCCACAAATAATTGAGGGAAAAAGGCCCAAAAATAGGGACACCTTTTAAATATTGATCTTATAAACTTAGAATGTTGACAGAACAACAAGTTTTGTATTGGTATGAATTTTCTGATGGATATGATGTCTTTTTTGTCTTAGAAAATATGACTGATTTTCTCTCTCAGCTCCCCTCACTAACTGTAGTTGGCATAGTGATGTTCAGCAGTTACTGAATCTGTGATTGTATTTTTTTTTTGCTGTGTCTCACTTGCACTTGTTACTCTGCTGTGTTTATTCGTGTTGGAAATTTCAGCAAGTTCTGACTGACTTCTACATGCTGTAGCCTCCATTCCAATCACCTGAACTTTGAAATCTCCCGACTGAATTAGCTCTTCCAGCAACAGTTTACCTTTGCATCTTGTTGGAAATTTCAGCTAGTTTTAACAGACTTCTACATGCTGTAGCCTCCATTCCAACCACCTGAACCTTGAAATCACCTGACTGAATTAGCTCTTCCAGCAACAGTTTACCTTTGCATCTCATAAGTTTATCCTAAGTTACTCAGCACCTGTATATTCATTGCAAATTTAGAGCCCTGATCATCACTGAACTCAGCCAACTGGACTCATTTTCACCTACTTTCTTGCTCTAGCTCCCATTTTCACTCCCTCTTCCCCCTCTTTCTAATGTTTATAAACACCTTACTGTAAACCTTTGGACACTGATATCTCTAACTGCTTTCTACTTCTCTGGCTTCCGTATACCTATCTCCACTCTCTTCTCTTCCTCTCTCTATTTCCCCTCTGATTATCATCGTGATTCTCCCTATTGACATTGCTTTAATACTTCTTTACTGTAAATATACTTACCCCTCTGGGCTTCACTGATTGTTTTTCTTGCACGGTGAAGAGTCATGACCCATCCTACTCCATTCCTCCTTGCCATGCTTGGCCTCACTTCGTTGCCCTACCCTACCCCCATTCCCACACACCCCTGCATCAATTTCCTTTATAGCTAATCATTATTGCAACACCCCTAATTCAATTCAAATTTCTGTATCTTCAACCTATTTTATTCTACTTTTCCTACCTTGGCCACTCATACCGCCTTACACTCTTCTTTCTTAAACCTTCCACCCACATTCACCACTTTAATTTACCTCTCACCTTTCTCTACATATTCACATAACATCCTCCCCATTATATTCATTACTTATCACTATGTTATTTCTTCATCTTCTAACCTTTATCTTTCTTAACCTAGCCTACCTCACTTCTTACTACACTCAACTTAATCTTCTTCCAAACTGCCCTACATTGTCCTACTCTTCTATTTCCATCTCTCACTATTCCTTCCCTATATCTCCCACTCTCTTCTCTTGTACTGAATGCATTTTCCCTAAAATTAGACTCCGTCCTAAAACCCTTCCATTTCATAATAACAAGCTGAAAGTTCTCCTTCCTCATCCCATTATATCACTCTTATACCATCTCTGTTATAATCTTAGACTGTCTGGTGACATTCACCCCAACCCAGGCTCACATAACAACATAACTACTCCCTCCAATACTGTTCACCCATTCCTGAAAGTACCATTCTCCAATGTCAAACATCTCTCCTTCTACTCTAACAATTTTCATAGCATTCTTATCACATCAACAGAATTTCACTCTTGGATTTCTCTGTATTCCCCTAACATAATTTCACTCACTGAAACATGGCTGAAACCACATAACACAGATAATGAATTTCTTCCCCCTGGCTATAACATCATATGCCTAGACAGAATACATACGAAGGGTGGAGATGTAGTCATTATGTATTCCAACCTCATAATCTTATCCCCCCCTATCCAACCCACTCCCTTATTTTCACCCAGCTGAACTTATCATTGCTAATTTTAAACTAAATAACTACAAAGCCCTAAGTATAACATCCATCTATATATCACAAGGAGTCAACATACCTATACTAGGACAGATTCTTCACTGGATGACAGCATACACCTTTATGGCTTCACTCAGCTTATCTCTTCCACCACTTTTCTTCACAAACCTGCTATGTCCATTTCCACCCTAGATTGGATTCTTGTCTCCCATCCTAACCTTTATCACCACCCGATTCCCTGCCAGATAAAATTAGTGATCATTCCCCGATTTGAATTCAGAGATTTTCCCCAACCTCTCTAAACCCCATAAATATATAGACTGCTGTAATTTATCTAACTTCAACCCTGTGACTTTTAATAACCATCTTGCTGCTATTGACTGGCACTTCCTCTTTCACCTTTCTCTTGAAGCTGTTCACCAATTCAACTCCATCTTCTTAAACATCCTTAACTCTCTAACCCCTGCCAGAACTGTCAGAGTCAAATCATGTTGCACACCCTGGCTTACCAAGTCAACCCGGTCCCTCATGCAAAAAAAAGAGATTTAGCGTGGAAACTCTGGACAAAAACTAAATCTCAAGTATATTTTCAAAAATACAAGGCATTTTGTAACCTCACCAAAAAACACATTAACATTGACAAAAAACTTCTACCACATACCTCTAACCTCACAACCTAGAAATCCCAAAAAGTTCTGGAAAACAGTCATCCAAATTCTCCACCCTAGTAATACCTCAACACCTAACCCCTGCCCTAGTAACTCACCCCAAGAAACTGCTTCCATCTTCAATACCTACTTTATCAATATTATAAGCAAACTTATGCCTACTTCCAACTCTTCCATTCCCTCACCTCTCAGCACACCTCTACTGCATAACTCCCCTTTCTCACTTAGTCCCATTCCTACAAGCTACATTAAAAAACTTCTTCTCAAACTTAAACCATGTTCCCCTTCAGCAGATAACTTCCCATCACTCTTCCTCAAGTCTGCTGCTAACTCCATAGCATATCCTGTTTCCATCCTCATCACCCTCTCAATCTGTGAATCCACTGTCCCAACCCTCTGGAAGAAATTCTACACCATACCTATCCATAAAGGTGGACACTCTGTAGAACTCTTTAACTATTGCCCAATTGCTATACTTTCTACATTCTCCAAAATTCCCGAGCATTGTGTTCACAAACAAATCTTGTCTTATCTCATTTTTGACAACCTTATGACCCCTACCTAGCATGGCTTTCATTCACACCATAGTACCTCTTCTGCTTTCATTTCCCAACACCATCTCCTTAGCCAGAGAAAACAATAAACTAGTATATTGCCTCTTCTTAGACCTCTCCAAAGCCTTTGACACTGACTCTCACTCTATCCTCCTTTCTAAGTTTTCTCAACTTAACCTCTCCCCTGCTGCTATTTCCTGGTTTACCAGTCACCTCAATAATAGACAGCAATCTGTAAAATGGCTTTCAGCTTTATCTCCCTTTCTCCCCATAAATATGGGTGTCCCTCAAAGCTCTATTCTAGGCTCCCATCTCTTTAATATTTTTACTAATCAGCTCCACACATCCTGTCCTCAGTCATCCCTCACCCAGTATGCTGATGATTCCACTATCATTGCCATTGCTGATAACCCCTCAGGCTTGTTCACCAATATTTAAACCTCTTTTAACCTCACTGTAGCCTAGCTAACTAATAACCAATTTATACTTAACCCTAAAAAGACTAAACTCCTTCTATTCTTACTTAAATCTCTCCACCATCTTAAATCCTCTTTCACCATTTCTTCCCTTAACAGCACTTTAATCTCAGCTGAACCCCATACTAAGCTCCGTGGTGTAATCATTGATGACCAACATAAATTTGATCTATATGTTCATAACTATATAAAGAAAACCCACCAAAAGCTTGACCTTCTTTATAGAAACCAAATGTACCTCACTCCTAACTCTAGAATCTCTCTTGCCCATGCTTATCTTCTTCCTACTCTTGTGTACTGCTCTCGTATTCTCACTAATTTACAGTCCTCTATTCCATCCAAACTTGAAACTACATACAACAAAGTTGCCAGATTTGCAGCCAACATGACACCAAAATCACATCACTGTCTTTATCTCCAAACTCTCAGTTGGCTAGAATTTCCAAATCTAATATATTCTCAACTTCTCTTAATCCACACTATCCTAAATAGGCCCTCCTCCTGCCCTAGCCTATCCTCTCTAGTCTCCTGTTATAACCCACCACGCTCCCTCAGACGTGCCGACTGATGCCTGTTACAGATCATTAAACCTAAAAAAATCTCTTGGACAAAACCTATACAGCTAGCTTCCTGCTCTTTCCTGGAATAAACTTCCCTTGGACCTCAGAAATATTACTTATGCACATAAATTCAAGACAACTGTCATAAATCACATATACAGCACCTGGACATGTCAATGTAACCATCCCACCTAAATTTCCACCCTCCCACTCTCTTCCTTTAATCTTTTCACTCCTTCCTTTCCTCTCTATTCTGTTACCTCTACAATATTATGTATCATTACTTCCTGTTTACCTTACTATACTCTTCTTTCTTTCTTTACACCCCTCTAATTTACAATTTCCAGTAACTTATTACTAACTTCCTTTATACTAACTTATTTTTCTTCTTCTGCTCTCTATTCCCTTCTAATTACAGTCCCTAGTAACCTGATACTATTCATAGGTTCATAGGTTCATACTAGGCTATCTGCCCTAGGACATTTATAAGCCTAGCCAGAGTATGTTTGGCTTTCGCCACCCATTTTAAATTAATTTTGCTATGCCCTTTTTCGAGGTTAGTATACTGTGCCTCTGTCTAACAGTGACACAGAAGTGATACCCGGGGTAAACCTACGATCTCCCATCCACTCATCAAGACTCCTCTTGAAGAGAATCAATGAGGGACTTTGCCTAACCTGGACTGGGATTTTATCCCTACTCCCTCCTCTACTGATCTCTTGCCCTCACATTACTATTTGTAAAACTAACTTATATGTCTGTAATCACTAACCATCTATAACTCTTCTTCTGTATCGTATCTACCTTTGCCTGGACTATATGCTCTTCCATACTCACCCTTATCTTTTAATCCCTTGCTTATAGACTTTTCTTCTTGTACTACATCTGTCCTATCTTTTCCTTTATATGTTTTGAAACTGATTTGTATTATTATACACTAGCTTATTCTTTACAGTGAATATCATTTTTGTATTATGATTTTATCTTCTGTATAACTTGTCTTTTTGAATTTTATAAACCAACAAGGCACGCACGTGGGACTGGTGGTGCTCGGTCCAAACCACATTAATGAATCCAAAATGAAGGGACCAGCACTCAAAGGCAACAGATAAAAATAATTTTATTAGGATTGTATAAACAACCTAATTTAGGTGCACAAACCGGTTTCGGCTATCACTGCCTTTCTCAATGTGACTTATCCAAGAAATGTAAATTCAAACCATGATGCATCCAGCTACTTAATTTATACTCACTTCTTAAAGTGGTATAATCCTTATTCATTTAGTGATTCTTGTTACTAACTAATCATATTACGACCATCTTAAACAAATAGATTCACCAAAAATGACATATTTATACAATTGATGTATAATACAAATATTGATAAATCAATAAACATTTAAATTATAGTCATTAACGTTGTGAAATCTATTTCAAGCAGCTAATAATAATATGCTTAATGTAGATTATATTTTGGAAAAGCATATTATTATTTATAGTAGATTGGGAATATTGGGTATATGTCCTGACTGACCGTTATGTATCTATTCTGAAGAGTAGTTGGATACCAGGAATTGTTGTTTGGATTATTGTAAAAAATGGAGAAATTGTCTGATATGTCTGGGATTCAATAACGGATTAACTCAATATGGTTCTAGTATGGATGTGGCATACCTAGCATTTATCCTTCATGTACATGATATTCATTAAGTCCAGGTTTAAAGAGGGCCCCAAGTGTGGTGATCCATCTTTGTTCCATGTTATTAAGTTTGCTGTGCCACCCCATTTTGAAGTTTCTATGTAATTGTATTCTGTCAATAATGATGAACTGAAATGAAGCTGTGGTATGTTGTCTAGTATGTTTGTATAAGGCATTGGTTATCCGCCTATTTCTAATGGAACTAAGATGTTCGCTGATTCTAATCCTCATTGGCCTAGATGTCTGGCCTACATATAAAGCAGAACACGAGCATTGCGCCAAATATATCACCCAATCTGAACTGCAGTTGCCAAAGGTTTTAATATTAAAAAGTTTGGATGTATTTTTGCTGGAAAATTCTTTAGTTTTCCAGATATGTTGGCATAAACTGCAGTGTCCACATGGGTAACAACCAACAAGTGTGTCTCCAAACAATGTAGTCTGATGTTTGATACCAGGAATATGGCGTTTGTAATGTGCAAAATTGGACTGGATAGTCCGTCCTCTCCGATAGGAAAATGAACAGCTTCCAGGGAGAATATCTCAAAGAAATGAGTTGGACTGTAATGTACCCCAATGCTTGTCGACAATTTGTCTGAACCATTTGGTGTTATTACCATATGTAGTGACCAGCCTAATCGGTTGCTTGGCTAACTGAAGCCCTTCTGTAGATCTATTATATTTAAGCAAATCATCACGACTTTTTTTGTCAATTTGTGCAGCTGTTTGATTGAGTCGATTTATGTTATATCCTCTGTCTACAAATCTGGCGGTTAATTCAGTTGTTCTTTTGGAATATTCTGTATTAGATGAACAAATCCTTTTGAGGCGCATATATTGTGATTTAGGGATGTTGGTAATGATGTGGCGGGGATGAGAACTTGTTGCATGCAGAATCGTGTTGTACTGCGGAAACTTTCAATATATTGCTGTCGATAGAGTATGATCCGCAAGCCTGTTAACTAAAACATCCAAGAACACAATTTCTGTATATCCAATATTAATCGTAAATTCTATATCCAATGGATTTTTGTTGAGATATGCCACGAACTTGGTAAGAACATCCTTGCTACCCCGCCACACCAACCAGCAGTCATCTAAATACCTCCGCCATATGTCCATATATTCCAAATAGATGTTTCGCTCACTGTCATAAATGAAATGCAATTCAAAATATCCCATGAAAAGATCGGCATAAATGGGAGCAAAGGAAGCTCCCATTGCTGTACCCTTAATTTGCCAATAGGGAATCCCTTTGAAATAGAAGATTTTTTTTGTAAAACAAACTTGGTTAGTTGAATAAGAAAGTTGTTAAATCCTGTTGGATATAATTTTGATTCTGTTAGCCAATATGTTACAGCCCGAATGCCAGCTTGATGTGGGATGCTTGTCTATAGTGATGTTACATCTAACGTGCACAAAAGCCAATTTTCCTCCAATTGGGAATCTTCAATAATGTTCAGGAATTGTGTGGTGTCTTGAATCCGGGATCTTACCATGGACAATCGTGGTTTAAGATATTCGGTTAGAAAAGCAGATAAGGGCTCAGTTAAAGACCCATGACCTGACACTAGCTGCTTGAAATAGATTTCACAACGTTAATGACTATAATTTAAATGTTTATTGATTTATCAATATTTGTATTATACATCAATTGTATAAATATGTCATTTTTGGTGAATCTATTTGTTTAAGATGGTCGTAATATGATTAGTTAGTAACAAGAATCACTAAATGAATAAGGATTATACCACTTTAAGAAGTGAGTATAAATTAAGTAGCTGGATGCATCATGGTTTGAATTTACATTTCTTGGATAAGTCACATTGAGAAAGGCAGTGATAGCCGAAACCGGTTTGTGCACCTAAATTAGGTTGTTTATACAATCCTAATAAAATTATTTTTATCTGTTGCCTTTGAGTGCTGGTCCCTTCATTTTGGATCCATTTTTGAATTTTATAACTTGTAATGTGGAGCTGTGAGAACTGTGAATTTTTCATTTTTATACTTCCAGATTTGTATTTTGACTGTTTATGCTTGCATATTTTTTGCTGTGGAGTTTTTCTCCCTGGGTCTCCATTGAAAAGGGGGAGTAGCTCAGATGGACTAACCTGGTCAACAAATGTCAAATAAATAAATAAATATGAAATCTAAAGCTCAAATTTCTGCCATTATTTTCTGACTTCAGTCCTCAATGATTTGCCAGGGATTTGCCAGAAAAAACACAATTTTATGAGAAACAGACCAAAAATACGAGGCACAAATCTGGGCATTCTGCATAAATCTGGACTTTTGACAAGTATGACCACCCTACTTCCCTCTTACACACACACACACACACGCACACACGCGCACACACACACACACACACACACACACACACACACACACACACACACTGCCTACCTACTTCTTACACACACACCTCTTAAACACTTAAACACACACACACCTACTTCTTACTTTTCTGTTCATGGTCCACAGTCCAAACATCTTCTGGAATTCAAATTCCATACATATGGAAGATGAAGATGTAAACAATCAGTTGCACAGATGCAACAGGTGTTTGTGTCATGCTTTCATCTTCGCTGTCTGTGCGACCAGATGCAAAGGGAGTTTTTAAAGAAGAATGCTCTTAAAAAATAATGTAATTTTTTTTTAAATTAAAAGAAAATTAATCTCTTGGCCAGTGGTGGGCCTCCTCCTAGCCAGCAGGAGAAGTCAATGCCACCACTACCCCAATATTGAGTTATGCGGCCTCATATGGGGTCGGGGCCCATAATTTAAGAAGCCCTGACTTAGTGTACTAAGGATTCTGGCTGTCATACATGGACACATACACGCATGGACAAATACACACACACACACACACACACACACACACACACACACACACACACACACACACACACACACACATAGGCATGGCTGCCACAGTTCAAAGCACCTGAGCTGCAGACTGACTTTTTCCTTCACTGGTATTTCTTCCATTGTTTTTTAGCCAGTGGGAAAGATGGTGTAATTTCTTCTCCCTTTCTAGACATGGTTGGGTATTAAAGTACTGTAACTTATTAAGTCTTGACAAAGTAGTCTGAAAGCTTGGGTAACTATATAACCTGTGTTGGTACAATGCAAGTTATCATAAATTATCTGTGTTTTCCAGTATTTTAAATCACCATTGTTTTTAATTGCAGTATTGGGAGACGTCACTCGTATGCTGAGTAATCAGCTATGAACCTTTCACTAAACCCTGTAGAATTCATCTATTCATTTCCCCATTGATGAGTCAAACCTTACACAATACCCCTAAGTTCAACCATTCCTGAATTCAGGCAATGGGATGTTTGTTTAATGTTAACTTATTTAACATTTCTATCAACTGCCTGTGGTTAAAAGAACTGAATGTCTTACTTAATTTTCTCTAGACAACAATACCTTGTGATGTGTTCTCTCCAGGTACCCCATTTTTAGAGAGAAAATAGTAAACAGCCTGCCAAATGCAATACCACTCTTTATATGCAAACTGCCTAACATCATTAAAATCTAGTGAGGTAAAAATGTCCTCTAGTATGCAAACAATATGTCTTTGTAAGTATTGCTATGACTAATAGTAAGTGTATTGACCATTTTTTTTTATTTTTCTCTTGATCTTTTTGGTTACAGATAGGGAATATTAAAGCAAAATTTTAGATATATAGTATTGATGTGTGATAAGCGACCAAGCAATAATCATATTAGTAATATGTTGCAAAAGTAGATAATCCATTCCATGATATCTTGAAGTGTTATGTTGTTTATTTCTGAGGAATTTTCCATCTTTAACAATTAAGGCACTCAAATGCTAGACATAGATTTGTTTTTTTGGACTCTGTCATATATTTTTTCTGTCAGTACAATATTTTCTTATTTATCTACATATATTTCATTGTAATATCTTCAGTGCTGTGATGATTTGACTGAGTTTTGCATGAAGCTTAGAATTTTGCTCACTATTGCAGTCGACATGTAAAGAGGCAAAAAATGATTTCTCAATTTCCCTGATACAGACAGAGACACACACACACACACACACACACACACACACACACACACACACACACACACACACACACACACACACACACACACAAAATGCTACAGATTATCAGCCTAAACCCTTCTAACAATAAATACCTCTCAACCTCTTAGTGCAAGAAATCTGGACAAAACCTAAACTAAAGCAGGACAAAGGTAAAAAAAATAGGGACAGATTTTAAAAAAATGCTCTTATAAACTTAAAAAGTAGACAGAATAACAGGCAATATGTTAGCATGCATTTTTGAAGGATATGAAGTCTGTAACTGAAATGTATGTCATTATTTCTAGACTTTAGTCCTCAATGATTTGCCAGAAAACAACAAATCTTATGAGGAACAGATCAAATATATGAGGCAAAAATCATCATTCTGCAAAACTTTTGGCAGTTGAGACATATGCCTAGAACAGAAACCGTTTTTCAGTGAGTCCTAATAGTAGTGGATAGATGTAGCCACTGAGGGGATTACAAACAGACTTGTTACTGGATAAAGCCACAGCTAACATACTCCTGTAAACACTTTACATATTTTTTGTCTTATTCAATAACTCTAATTTCTTTTGCATTAATGATGTTTCTTTTAATTCTTTGTCTGCCCCTTCCAGAGGCAGCCATCTGTATTCAAACCTTGTGTGACTGTAGCGTCACTTGCAGTCCACGTTGTGAATAAGTACACATTCAGTCATTTTGCTGTTGCTTCTCTTTCCTCCCGTTCACCTCCCCATCTATGCTCTTTTTCAGTTATATGTCAGCATCCAAACATAGTGATGAGACAGTCAGGTGTTTCTGTGCATCTTGCTACTGTGACTGCAACAACACTAAGGAAATATGTGCGCCACACGTATTGTTAAACAGACTACTGTAGATGGTATTTATTACCTTCCACTTTACAATGACTTACCATTTTCTGAGTTTTGTCATCTTTTTTTCCCATATTTGTGCTTACTTCTTCAACTATACTGGTTTTCTGGAAGTAGCAGGATATGTCTCTTCTCTCAGAGCCCTTTCCTTGGTTAATTTTAATACTTATCCTTGGGTCTATTTAAATTCTTTAGCTAAACTCCGTCTCCCATAACAGATAAACAACAGCAGGTGACTACAAGCATGCATCCTCCAGATTAGGCCCTTACTGCACCTGAAACTCAGAATTCTAGAACTTTGAATGAGTTTTTGTTGTGGCATCCCCGACCTTACCCATACTATATATAGGAAAGGGCACCATGATGCATATTACCATACAAACAATGCACTGAAAATCTCTACTGCCTTTGGGCTCACTTGTTTGCTTGTATCCCTTTTTCCAGCCAAGACATTACCCTTTATGTTCCTGTCAGTCACAGTACCAACTCACAACCTTACAGCAGTACAGAACTTCTAAGTTGCATATTTAAAAATGTATACAGTGGTTTGTATCATTATAGTGTAAGCATCGTTTATAAGAATAAATGAGAAGCCTATGAGCAAGTCATACAGAAAAAATTATGATTTATTTTATTTAAAAAGGTTTTATGAAAAATCAGTGTTGAACTTATATGTACAATGATAATAAGTCAATAAATATACAAATATACCAAATGATTTCTGGAAATGTATTCAAAAGAATATAAAAATAACAGTGAGGAAAACAGCATGGGATGATATGAGTAAAGTTACCTGTTGCATAGTAAGGGTGGGGCAAAGGGGCAGCTGTCCTGGTGCAAGCAGAGTCCCCCCACACACACACACACACACACACATGCACAGCAGCCCCCTCCAGCCATTTCAGGGTCCCGTTGCTTGGCTATTTCTCCCCAGTTACCATAAACACTTTTCAGATCTGTCAGTGTGCTTACTCTTTTCTTTACTTCTGTAATGATTAGCGATATTTAAAACTTTTATTTCAGATTTTATAGCACAAACAGTGCTAGACATTTGCTAAACAAATAATACAGTCTCACAATGAAAACAGACTTTGCATGAGCAATAAGCTTTTCTGCCCTTATTGAAGTGACATTAAAACCCACATTCAAATAAATGCATCTGGCTAGTGATAGATTGTTTATCTTTGGGCCGTTTTGAACCCATGGGCCCCTTGCATACATTTTTAGGGCCATGCATACATGTATGTGTTCTTTGATGCACCATCCTGACTGCAGTAAACTATTTCCTTGCATAATACCACACTACGGGTAGAGTGTGTTTTAAATGTTTAGGTTTGAGCATTTTTCCAGTAAGCAATGAAATGAATCATATGAACCAATAATGACCAAAATAATCATCACAGAACATTTTAACCACAAAAGGCCACTCAGATTTCTGTCATTACAATCTACCAATATCAATCATGGGGTGGGGGATTGGCATAATGGTTAAAGTGCTTACCTAAGAAACACAAGGTACAGGGTTTGATTCAAACATGGGGTGATTGGCTAGGCTTAAAATAGCCCAGAAGGGCAGTTAGCCTAGTACTAAACTATGAACATAATCTCTGTCAAAGAAGAATAAATCTGAATACTTCCACATTAAAGAGATGTATAACTAATGAAGAGGTTGCTGCTGGCAAACAACTTTATATTTCAGTGTTTCACATACAAATTCAGTCATTGCTGTCCTGGAAGAATAAATTGCTCATGTTGCATTAAAAAATGGTAAGCTGGTAATATTGCATTAGAGAATGGCTGTCAAACAAACTGACACCAAGTTCACAGTTACTGGGGGTGCTGCATTCCTGACTGTGTCCTCCTTTGGATGCGATGCCACTGCACTGCAATCAACACTCCACATGATGTAAGAAGAGAAGCAATAGCCTTCTGCACCAAAATTATTCTACCTGTTGTACTACTAACACTGTTTTCAAATGTGATGGCACAAACGCTGATGATGGCCATTTGCTAAAAAAAACAGTTAAACATTAAAGATAAATTTAGTATGAGCAACAGAAAAACCTCTCTTCCCTTGAAACTCAACATTCCTTGAAAATACACAGAAAGTCAACATTCTTTGAAAATGCACCTGCTGATGACAGTTTGGTAGCTGGTGTTGAGGATTCAGGTTCTAGTATCCTGTAATCAAGGTACAAAGTTTGAGCCTGAATAAGTTAACCAACCTGCCATCCCTAACTGGGGCATTAGACACACACACACACACACACACACACACACACACACACACACACACACACACACACACACACACACACACCTACTGTACCTGTTTGCAATCCTCCCTCATGTCTGTTGAATGGAATGAACTGTAATGCTCCATAACTTCTCTAATGTACATGTGCTACACACACAGATACTACTAAGGATGTACTCTGCATGTGTCCTTAAAGAAGAAATGCAATGCATGCAGAGTGCATTTTTTAAGAAGAAATGTAAGCTTTGGGAAAGCCCTCCAACCAGTGGGCCCTCCCAAGACAGAGGGACCTAGGAAACTACCTAGGTCACCAAGTGCTGGGTCCAACTCTGGGTGCAAGGTGTTTGGGGGCAGAATCAGAAAATGCTGATCAATCATTAATGCAGTACCAGTATGACATTTATGTACTAATGTTTTTGAAGTACTGAAATTCTTCAGTGCTAAGTGTGTGGTATAAATTGCAACCAGTGGGTTTCTATAATGTTACCACCCTTTTTTGCTCTTCAGCTGAAGTGAGGACTGGGATACAGAAACTCTCTGATTTCAGGAATGTTTGTTTTTTTATTCTTCAACAGTTGAAGAACAGGAATACCATATCAGGGTAACAGTTAGTGTTAGCTGAGTCAGCTTTGGCTCTGAAAGTTACTATATTAAATTCTAAAACAATTGCAATCATGCACACATTACTATGATTAATCTTGTAAAGGAAAAAAGAAAGAAGGTAACGTTTATATATATATATATATATATATATATATATATATATATATATATATATATTCAATGTGTTAACCAAGTAGGTAAGCTAGTCCATAGAACATGTTCAGCCACAGCAAAATGCAATTACAGTGTTAGGACATTACACTGAAACTTTGTAAAAAGCAGTAATGCAATTATGGCTTTACATTAATTACATAGAAGAAAAGAGCCAAATGGCAACAATGATATTAACATCTTGCATAACAGGGATTTCAAGATGGATGCACATTGAGTAATAGCTTAACTCTGGCTCTCCCAGTCTGAAAACATAGACATAGCAAAGGAGGCCAGTGGACCTACATTTCTGGATATATTTCAGTAACTGGCTAGTAAGAGCATTGCCTGGATGCCAGGAAAAAATGAATACAAAGGACCTGGAGGAAAATCAGCTACAAAAGGTGAGAAAGAAGCACAGACTGAGAGGAGCACTGCATTGTTCAGCAAGCAGCACTATAAGTTCCAGACATGACTTCTTCAAGTAACCTAGAGAAGAGTATAACGCAGCTGCACACAGACCTGGTTAAAATAAATGAAACACTGAAGGAGTCTATGAACACAAAAACATGAAAAGGTGGAAAAAATGGAAGAAGGTTTAAACAGATATTCAGATAAGATGACAGAACTGCAAAACTCAAAGGATGAAATGAAGAAATGACTGACTGAATATGAGACTGCACAATAAGAGATTTCTCAAAAAAATAATAGAATTAGAAGACAGAGCATGTAGGGAAAGACTGAGATATTATGCTGTACCAGAGAAGTTGGAAGGAACAGATTATATTAATTTTATGAAAGCACAAATAAGCAACTGGATTGGTATTCCACAACAGGAACTGCTGAATGAAAGGGCACATTGTTTGTATGCTCCAAATCTGTTTACTAAAAAGAAATAACGAAACCTTTAACAGTAAAAATACAGTCTTATCAACAGAAGGAGCTGAGTTTAACAAAACTGTGGCAGAAAGACAAACTGCTAAAAGTGGGAAATAGTACAGTGTTTGTGGAGAATGATTACTCGGTGTACCCCAGGCAGAAGAGGAGTAAATATATTCCATTATTTAGGGAATGTCAAAAAGCAGGTGTGAGATTCAAACTGCTGTATCTGGCCATCTTCAAAGTGTTTTTCCCTGGAATGGCAAAATCATTTTTTGATGAAGTACATGAGAAGGATAAAATACAAAAGTCTGCCCAACAAAGAGTGAGCTGTGAGTCAGAAGGATGTTCTGCTTCATGTTTTCCTGGTGCTAAGGACTACAGAGAGACCTGTGAAATCATTTCCACTGTTTCAATTGCATGAGAGAAGGAAAAAAAAACATAAGAATTGAGTAGAAGAACCTGGAATGTGTTGGAAATGAAACAGAAGCGGGATTTGGGAGTTAATAATGAACAAGATTAAAGCTAGCAACTTGGAAATTGACAACTCTGGGATGATAAAGCAATAACTATGCTTGTGAAACATGACAGAACAGGAAAATCTGAAAATATTGAACTGTCTTGGACTTTGTTAAACATGTGGGGAACTTTAAAGCATATACCCTGCTTCATGTTATTAATGTTTGGAGAATAAAATCAGTTACCTGTAAACAAACAAATGTGGGATTACAAAGCAATAATTATATTTGTGAAACAAAGAAGAACAGGAGGATTTGAAAATACTGGATTTTTTGTGGACTTTGTTAAATTTGTAGGGGACTCTAAAGCATATGCCCTACATTATGTCATTAAACTTCAGAACTACTTTGGAGAGGGAAGGAGAAGGAGAAGGTTAACTGTAAGTAAAACAAATTTCTTTTTTTTCTCTTAATGGTAATGTTTAAATGTTGCATGATTTTCTTAGCAAGCTATGAAGTAAAGCTTTTTCAGTTCTTTTTTTAATGTAATTGGGATATTAATACAAACAGGTGCTTTTGTTTTTTGTTTTTTTTTTTTGTTTTGTTTTTCTTTTTCTCCCTTCTTCCCTCTTTTTACCTGTTAAGCTTTAAGAAATGCAGGCACTGCAATGTGAGGAAAAAAGGAGAAATAGGGATTTGATTGAGAGAGCAGGGCAAAAGAAAATGAGTGTGCTTTTTCTCATGCTTGCATAGGCAAATGATTGGGTTAACTCTGAGATTAATTCAGCAACAAATATATTACAAAACATGTAAATGGAAAAGAATATTGAATATTATAAGGCTTTTTTTCTGGTAAACAAGGTATCCTTAGCAGTTTGTGTCTGGTTTGCATGTCACCAGAAGACAATCTGATAAAGAGAAATGACTTGGAGAAAATATTTACTGAAAGCATCCAAGTGTTGTCTTTGCTGGAAGGGCTATAATGATAAGACAAAAATCAGATAGCACTTACTAAAAGCACAGGCTGTATCATACATCTTAGCATGAATGACCTTTCTTTTTGGATGTCTGCAGCCTGTGGGTGTTGCTATCATTTTATAATGTTTGTTCTTATTATGTACATAGTCTCATGTGTTATTATTAAGTTATTAGGTTTTTACGGTGGTATTGGGGGTTTTATTTTTGTTTGAGGGTTTTCAATAAAGCAAAGAATTCTGCAAGATGTGACATAGGCTCAAATGGAGATGACAAGAAGCCATGGTATAAAAGATTAACCTGTGAAGAAAACAACATCAAATGCCTCTGTCACAGTGGTGAAATAAATAATGTAACACAAATTAACCACTGTAAAAAAAAAAACACACAAGTTAAAATATCAAAAGCACAAGATCATTCAACCAATCACAGTGATTTGCCAATTAATCTCATCAAATAAACCATTTCATTAAAGAAACCAATAAAAGGTAGTGTTTCAAAGAAGATTTTATTATGCTAAGTATAAGTGAAACAAAATATTTATTGTTTTAGCACTTTGGATGTAAGCATTGCAATTTTGATAAAGTACATTTTATTGATTAATTTTGGTTGTTGTTATAAAGGATTAACCTGTGGGTGGTGAATGTAGTGAATACCAAAGCTGAAACCAGGCATTTAACAAAAAAGCTGTTATACATAAATGGTGGGAAGAATAATCTGTCAAGAACATGATTCTTTCTATAATGTGTTTAACCATGAATGGTCTCACAGATAAATACAAAAAAGAAAGAGTACTAAATTACATTAAAAACTGTAGAGTGCAAGTAGCTGTGCTCCAGGAGTCACACTTGGAAAGAACTGAACATGTAAATTTGATAAAGAAAGGTTTTCAAGATGGTTATTCAGCAGAATATAGGAGGAGAGGAGTACTTATATTAACTGCAAGAGGGGCTCCAATAGTAATAGAGGAAAATATAAAAGACAATAATTGAAGAATTATAGTCTTAAGAGACTACTGGCAAGAGAGAAGGATTGTACTGATATGTAATTATATTCCACTGAAAACTGCTATAATGAGCTTAAGAAAATTCTTGGGAAAATAATCAGTTTTCAGCAAGGAATATTACTTATAGGTGAGAATTGAAATTTGATTTGCAACAGTAAAGATTTGTCTGGGGGTCCCAGAATGGAAAATATAACAAAGTAGGGTAGATTTTTAAAGAAATTTATGAAAACATTTGGCATGGAAAATGTAAATTCAGTACTCGGAGCTTGCAGTGAATTTACATGCTATTGTCTAAGATACAAAAACTGGGCTAAGCTAGACAGAATATACATTTCACAGAAACATGTGCATGTAATTGACAGTCTTGATATGTACCCAATAACTATTTCAGATCATGTGCCAATAATAGTTAAAATAAAAACACAGGGTAATGAAATAAAAATGAGACACTGGCACTGTCCCGCCTATCTGTTGAAAAGAGAGGAATTAAGGAATGGCCAGTGGAAATTATTCAGGAGCTATTAGAGAAGATAGAAACTCGTTTCTGAAAATATAGCTAGTCAGTGGGATAAAATTAAAGTGGGATTTAAAAACAGGGTGGAAGTAAAGAAAGGGAGACATGGTTAAGAAGTAACAGAAATTACTTAGAGGGACTGACAAGTGTATAGTACTGCAAAATAGGGGGAATCTCACAGAACAAGAAGAGGAGCAACTGCAGAATGCTAAACAGAAAATAAGGGATTACCTCAATAATGTGCATGAGTTTAAAAAGATTGCTGTTAAGCAACTGTTTTTTTTTTATAATAACCCTAGAGCACAAAAACTTTTAGCACAATGACTCAGGCCACAGAAAATAGAAAGGGCTGTCACCAAGCTTAGGGAGCCTATAACAAGGAAGATAAGGGCTCATGTAGAAGTATTTGAAATACTTTGAAAATTCTCTGAAAGTCTGTATAAAGCAGAGACATGGAAATCAAGAAAAGATACAAATGGAAATGTTTATGGAAGAATTAAATAAGCCCAGGCTAGAGGTAGATGAGGCTCAATTATTAACAGTTAGGATAGTAGGAGATGAGAAAAAAATGGTGATGTATAACCAATCTACAGGAAAGTCCTCAGGAACAGATGGTATTCCTGTGGAGGTTTGGAAGCTAGGAGAGAAAAATTGATAAAGGTCTAGAAAGTTTTGTTTAAGAGTATTTTAAGAGGAGGAGAAGTATCAACATCCTGAAAGAAAGCAGTGGTAGCTGTAATACCTAAAGAGGGTAAAGATCCATCAGATCCATATTCACGCAGGCCCATTTCAATACTAAATCATAATTATAAAGTATTTATGTCTATAATGGCAAAAAGATTGGCAAAAGTGATGCCAAAATTGATAGATATGGATCAATGTGTAAAGGGGTGGCAAACATTTGAGAACATTAACAGAACAGTGATAATCCAGAGGGAAGCAGAATGTAAGAAAATACCACTGTTGTTGGTAGGTTTTAAGGCAGAGAAAGCATTTGACAGAGTAAGCTGGGACTTTATGAGAAGAGCAATGGAAGCATTTGCACTCATTGAAAAAATTATAAGGTTGATTAGGAGAATATATAAGGGATCGGAGGCAAAAATTAAAGTGGATTGGGCCCTCTCTGACAATTTCTGCTTGAGCAGAGGAATTAGGCAGGGGTGTTCTCTCTCCCCTTTGTTGTTTGCATTATATTTAGAACCATTGGCAAAGAAAATAAGGGACTCAGAGATTCAATGATATAGCTAGTATGGCAGTCAGGAGAATCTGGCTCTATTTGCACATGACATTATTTTATACCTGACAAAACCAGAAAAGGATTTTTGATTGCTGTGGAACATACTGAGACAATTTCAAACCTTTTAGGGATACAAAATTAATGAAGCCAAAACAAAAGCAATAGCAGTAAATTATGTACCTACATATGAATTGGTTCAGCAATATCCATACTTATGTGGACATGATAAAATGAAGTATTTAGGAGTATGGATTAAAAATGATACCAATGTGGCAGCTAAAGATACATGGGAAGAAACCAAACAAAAGATAATACAAAAATTGAGATAATGGGAGTTCTGTTATATGGATATTGATAGTACGTTATAAGCAGTTGAAATGCTTTTAGTCCCTTTTAGTCATATATATAGGTCAGGCATATTTTTATCAACCAGAGGAGAAGTTGTGGATAGTAATTAATAAAGAGTTGAAGGATTTTATCTGGGAGGGGAAGATGGCAAGAGTCAAGTGGGATAAGCTTATTCTTCCAATAGAACAGGGCAGATTGGGATTACCCAATTTGAAGGGGTATTTCAGAGCAAGTACTAAGCTAACTGCCCTTGCGAGCTATTTTAAGCCTAACTAATTATCTCTTGTGAGAGTCAAACCCTGCACCTTATGTTTGTAAGACAAACACTTTAACCATTAGGCCACCCTCCCAAGCCCATTTTGACTCCTATACATAACACAAGCAGAAAACTGTAACTCAAAATGGAAAGAGATAATGAAGAAATGGGAGAAGTTCAAGAAACAGAGAGAGACTGGGATTTTGAATGCATACCTTTAAGGAGAACAACAGTAATCATACAGAATATTATATTCATAAAGTAGCAGAAGGTATTCTAAGAGCTAAGCCAATATGGGAATGGAGAAAGGAAATTCTTCAGATGAGGTGACTTCAATTAGAGATACAGACAATAGTTAAGAGGGGGTGGGAGTATATTGGAGAAAACTGGCAAAGGAACCAAGGAATTGGGAGCAAATAACTAGACAGGTAAAGGTAATAGAATGGTAATATGCTAAGAACTTATTTGATCTGCAGGTGAGAGATTATCTTCCATATCAAAGATTAATATCAGAGTACAGGCAAAAAGAAAGAAATAAAGGGGTCCTAAATGAAAGACCAGCACTGGCAGAGTTCTTAGTAGAATCTAGAACAGAAGTGTCCATTAAGAAAGGATTAATTAGTAGATCATATAAAATATTGTATAATAACTATAAGAATCAATCAGAAGAGGTTAGGAAGGATTGGGAAGAGAGACTGGATAAGCGATTCACAAAGAAACAATTGGGGGTATATAGTTATGTCTTCCAAATATGCAACAAAATCTAGCAGATTTAGGATCTTTGCCTGGAAGTGTTTACATAGATATTTTTATACCCCAAGCAGGCTCCAAAGAATCTTTTCTCAGGTAGACAGCAAATGTTGGAGATATGATGGAGAAGAAAGAGGTAACTGGGAACATATTTTCTGGAAGTGTAATAAGTTGACTGACTTTAAAGATTCCCTGCAGACTGCTCTGTCAGATATGCTGGCTGAGCAGATTGGAGTGACTAGGGAAATGATTTTTTGAGCTATGATACAGAGCTGGAATTGCCTAGACATAGTAAGGCCTTGCTAAGTCTGACTATGATGGCTGCCAAAAATGCAATAACTAGAAAATGGAAATCAAATTCTAAACCAAGTTTGCTAGAAGTAGTGAAGATACTGTAGTAACAGAGTTAAACCACTGGAACTGGGATCTTTAGAAAAGGAGAGGAGTAAATTACACAGGAAAAAAAGGGAAATGTGGGACAACTACATGCAGAGGAGGAACAATGTTTAAAGAAGGCAGGATCTGAATGAGCTATGCAATGGCTGACTGACAATGACTGGATATATTAAAAGTGATGTATAATGTTTGCAGCTACAGTTGTGTTGGCATGGTTTGTAAGGTATGTTTGCAACTGAGATTCTGCCGCTATATTTTATTTTCATTTATGTAAATCTAAGATTGTCTGTGTCATACATGATAATTTAATAAAGATGTTTCTTGTAAAAAAAAAAAAAAAAAAAAACACTTTACATACTAGACCATCAAATTGCATTGATCAAAGAGGTATTGGAAGGCCACCACAATAATAAGAAATTAGTATGACTGTATAGTGCCATGTTTAGCCAAAAGGCAATATCAGCCTTGCACTGATGAAATAGCATCCAAACTTACAATATTACTGAACCTAGGATGACGTAACAAAACACAAAGGATAAATCAGGTTAGGAGGACTCCTTCATTGCCTTCTGGTTCTCCTAATAAGTGAGATGCTGACCTGCTTCATCAAAGAACTTTCATTTGTACTAGTCTATTAACAGCTGTTTTAGCTGCATATGGGAAGAATGGACTTCAGTGCAACAATAGGTAACAGAAGAAAAAGAAAAGAGCTCAAAGATAACTAATAGGTAAGTATGCAAATTATACCAGTGCTGTGATTTTTGTCCCTCTCTTAAGACAATGCCTTCCATTTTAGAATGCAAACCATGCACTTTTTTTTGTTAAATAAATAGGGGAAGAAGGAATGAGTCATAAAACATAAACGTACTTGCCAAGGTTGAAGGTTCATTATGTCCACACAAGATCCATTCACAAAGGGCCCATCTGGGGGCTTGCATGAATGCAGGTTATGTAATGAGTGTGCTAGAGCATATACAGCATTGTAGATATTATACTCATTTCTAACATTACTTTCATCAAAGAAGCGACTGCTTGCTTCTTCTAAATTTTCATCTCCTTTGCAGAATTTACCTCCTTCTTTGGGACTGCTGTTAGACTGGTTATTACTATCACTTTTCCATTCACATGCAAAAAGTTTTTCCCAGAACATTTTAAGGTATATGTCCTCTGGAGTTTTCCTTGGATTAATGCTATGAAAGCTTTCCTTAAACTTCGGTATATAACCATTGATGATAGAAACTCCAAGAGTGCCATCTAACATTTCCAGAAGCTCATTCTTGTTAAATACGCTAGTTATTGACCAACCATCACTTGCTATCCAGACCTTACCTGTTATCCCATTCTTAACGAAGGTCTCAACAACCGGATATAAAACACTCACACTGGCAAAGACTACTATTACATTAGTAGAGGAATGTTTGATCATGTTAACTATGTAGTTAGTTTTTGTAAGAGAAAATGCAATGGGAACTGTTTCCATAAATGATAAACAAGCACCGACTTTAAGCATTTCTTCCTTTAGCATTTGACTTCCAGCCTGCCCATAGTTGGTCTCCTCAGCCAAAATGCCAACCCATATCCAGGAAAAGTATGTCAGCAATTTGGCAATGCCCCGAGACTGAAAGTCATCACTAGGATTTGTACGGAGAAAGGATGGGAACTCCTTTTTGTCACTTAGTGCCACAACAGAGGATGCATAACTGATCTAAAAAAAGTGCAATAAATTTAGAAAAGATCTGTTTTTAATGAAAATGTATTTTCTTCAGTCTGAAGTGTCAAATATGATTATTCAGATCACACATGAACCATGCTCACTTGTTTTCATTATGTTAAAATCAAAAAGAAAAAATGGGGTCACCATTACATTTTTATTCATAATGGAGTAAGGCTTAATGTCTATTTGTATAAAAATGAGACAACTAATCAGAAACATAAAAATAGTCTAATGAATCTGATTGGTGCACCATTATTTTATGCACAGATCTCACTTTACTGACTGAATGCAGTAGTATTATTTGTAGTGTCTTATCCTCAAAACAGTTTCACGTATATCTGAAACTAATCTGTCAGTCCAAGGTTAGCTTCCTGACTGTCACTGCAAATGATAGTATAGGTGCTCAATGTTGTGATCTTAAATCTCTCAGCAAGGTGCTAATTCCATAATCAACATGACACTGGAGATTCCAAGTCCTTGAGTCGCAAACTCCATAGCTCTATGACACAAGGCTTACACAATGAACACGTGTCAAGAGTAAGAGTTTTTAAATATTCTCAGAATGTTGGTGTATCAACCAAATAAGGTCTCATCAGTAGAACTCCATCGTGACTCATCCAGCAGTCCATTCTGAACCAGTTTTTAGTTTGCATTGGGTCAGTATCAGCTTTAATTATCTGTAAAGCTACAAGTCACAGCTTGTGTGGCTCATGATGTTTAAATGATGAGGACAGGAATGTATTTATTGCCTTAAAGGCACAATGCTGCAGCACCATCATGAGAAGGAAATGTTATAAAACCATTTATGTGACTTTGCTAGGGAGTGGTGAAACTGATATGTACACAGATGACCACAGGATCCACACATTAGGTATTAGGTTATAAACTACTTTCATCCCATTGTTACATTTTACTGAGATTTAAAAAAATGGTTATCAAAAGGAAAACATCAGTCATCCCCATTCACTGAATGCATCTAACCTCCATCCAAGTCATATAAACACATTGGAAGATGTTTACCCCATGAACATAAACTAATGTGGCAATATCTGCAGAAAATGTAATAATAAAAAAATATGAATCATCAGCCCAGTGATGCAGAGGTCATCACTGCTAACTTACAGTCATGGTTCTCTAGTTTGGTTCCTATATCTGGCTGGGGTACCTTCTATGCATAATATGCATGTCTCATGTCTGTGTCCTTGTGCGTTTTCATTAAGGTATCTTGGTTGCCTCCCACTTTCCAAAGCATGTGGGTAGGTTGTCGCATGTCTCTTGTATTCAAATGAGACACTGAGGCACTGTGATGGGTTCAAGTTGTTTATTGTACATAAACACATCTAGAGCTGCAACTGGAATATATATTTAAGCTAAATGACTAACTTATTACTTCAGACACACTTGCATGTGCATCTCCAATCATGCCTACATTCACTCTGACTGACTATACAAAATGGCACTGATCTTGCATGTCCTCAGTAACTTATATGCACGTGCTATCTAGCTACAGTAGCTGATAAGGTACAATACACACAATGATCTACATCCTCTCTGTTTGACTTGTTCAACATGCAATAAGAGAACAAGATATTTTACATGCTAGATATCACATCAACTTATAACAACAAATGAATTCAAGTCCAAGTTGCTGTGTATCTCGAAATGGGTTTGGAAATTCTACCTGATCTGGTCACATAAAAACTTTGACTGGTTTAGCAACTGGGACAGTATGTGGAGATTCTTTTACAATTGGAACTTTTGGGCTTACATCAGGATTACTTGAAGAAAGTACACTGTCCTCCAGAATTTGAACAAGTGTAGTGTCACTCTGAGAAATAGAGTGTCTGGCACAGACAAGCTGCTGAGTCACTGGTTCGGAGACTGGTAATATGTGTCTTCGATTCCTTCTGAACTCCATTCCATTAGATTGTATGATGTAAGATTTCAGTTCTTCACAAATATTTTTGACAATTCCCATTTAGTTATATCGTTTAGATTTTTGCATTCTCACAACCTCTCCTTGTCTTAATGGTCTAAGAGGTTTGCTGGATTTATCGATGTACAACTTTTGTGACTGGCGTTTTCTCAAAAGTTGAGCCTTGACCATTATGTTGTTCTTTGCATTTGGAATTAATAATTGTTTACTGATCAGAAGACTTGTTTAGTATGTCTGGGTGTCAATCTCTGAGCAGGTGAACCAAGCAAATTATCTCAAGAAATGTTTCTGAGCTTAAGTAGGTTAAAAAAAAACATTGGTACCATCTCTCTCAGATTTCTCCAACAAACATTTTACACTTTGAACTGCACACTCAGCTAATCCATTGGACTGTGGATGCTCAGGACTACTAGTAACATGGACAAAGTCCCAAGACTCAGCAAATGTCATGAACTGCTGACTTGTAAACTGTGCACCATTGTCATATACGACTTTGTGCAGACTACCATCAACAGAAAAATGTCTCTTCAATTTTATGATGACAGTGCTGGACTTTAAGTTAGGAAGAAGGTCAATTTTAAACCAATTCGAATAAGAGTCTACTAACACTAAATAATGCTGATTCCATTCAAAAATATCACAACCGTTGACAATGGTAGTTCAGGAATCTGGTTTAGCTGAAGTGGTTCTTTTTGTTGGTGTGATTTAGTACTGTTGCAAATAGAACATGCTATAGTTTCTTTCTCTGTATCTTTTGACATAGAAGGCCAAAATACTATGCCTCTTGTCCTTCTTTTTGTTGACTCAGTACCTGGGTGACTTTGATGCAAAATTTTGATATATTCCCATTGTAATGCTGTAGGAATTATCACTTTAGGACCTTTCACAATAGTTCCATCTTCCATCATGAGCTCATCTCTGTAGGGAAAATACTTATGTAGGTCAAGTGGCAGACTGGTTTGCCATACTGGCCATCCTTGACTGATAACGTTTCAGCATCAGGAGAAATGAGTCTGAAGCTGTATGATTTCTAAGCTCATCGAGACATGATGAGGAAAACGTTTTGACTTCCATGACTTCAAAATCTGCTTTCTCATTGTCATGCTGTTCTGTTGTTTGTCAGGTGCTCTCAACAAAGCATCAGCAAGGTATAGAAATTTCCTTTTGTATAGCCAATATTGAAATTATACTTTTGCAATTTTAACAGCATGCGTTGCAAGCGTGCTGGAGCTGTATGTATTGGCTTTTTCAGAATTGTCACTAGAGGTTGGTGATCAGTCTCTGAACAGGTTTGCATAAATATAACCCTGGAACTTTGACCATACAAACACTACTGCCAAAAACGCTTTTTCAATTTGTACATACTGCATTTCAGTTTGGGTTAAAGTTCTGGATGCATAGGCTGCTGGTATGCCTTCTTGAAGCATACTGCATCAAGACCATACTTTGAAGCATCACATGAAGGAGTTGCAGGTTTGTGAACATCATAATATCTCAGTGTGGCTGGACTGGTAATTTTCTGTTTCAGAATGTCAGTGGTGACTGGTGACTTCAAATCAAAGGGGGGGGGCTGCAGGAGACAGCAGTTGAATTGGTGGGGCCAATGGGAAGGGGTGTGGCCAACTAGAAAAGGGCAGGGCTATGCTCAAAACCACAAAAACTGGGACTTTAAATACGCTGCCCTGGGTGCCAAACCATCATTATGACAGTCCAATCAAGACAAAATGTACTGTAGAAGAAAAAAAATATTTCAATGCATTCATTACATGACAGCTTACTTAATATCTAGATGGAAACAAAAAGGTTATGAGGCATGAAAAAATAAATTAGTTTTTAAATGCATTACTGGAATGCCAGTCAAAATCAAGTATAAAAAACAAGCAGCACTCATCTCAAACCACTTCTCCTTGCACTGCAGTTCTCATTATAATTTATATTCTGCTTTATAAAAGTACCAAGTAACATGCTGAAAGTAGCAATCTCTGTGATACCCCCACTTTTAAAAATGTTTCTTATCCAAAAAAGACCTGCTGCCTGACAACAGCTATCTACTTATTTCATGGGGAAAACATGATCAAAGTAAAAAGTGAACAGCAAATAAGAAACAAGCTCAAGATAAATTGCTTAAAGGATTACTGCACAAGTTATGGACCACACATGATAGATTGGCATTCTATTTAGTTTACTGGTAAAACTTGCAAAGATGACTGCAAGTCTCCAACAAATGTAGCGAGCTTCTGAAAATACTGTAATCTTGTTCTTTATTACAAATATTGTCACATGCGTTTCAATACCTAATGCTTATATGTTATCTAATTATGTAAATATTCTCTGCATGGCAACAACAAAAAGGCTTTCAGTGTTGGTAATACTTTAACAGTATACTTATTAAAGCTTACTTGCATCTTAAAATCTCAGATAAGCTTACCTGATTGTCATTAATGCATTGCTACTTAAACACAAAGCAACAGGCGCTGCAACAACATGCATTTTCTGAATAATAAGAAGCATAAATCAACAGTATAAAAATATGACAGAAAACCAGAACATTCTGCAAAATCAAGGACAGATGAAAAACCACTGTAGTACTTGTGTCTACCTTGGATGGGGGATACTCTGCACACTTACACTGCATAACTGCTCTTTGCCTTGCTTGGACACATCCAGGGTCACTACATTGGGGAGTGGGGTGCAACAAGTATGTCAGAATTTGAAATGTCTCTGGCTGACGGTGATGGCCTTAACACATTTGTCATACCTCTCAACCTCAGAGCAAGAAATCTGGACAAAGCCATAAATAGAAGTGGGCTAAAGGCCCAGAAATAAGGACAATTTTTAAATATTACTCTTATAAACTTAGAAAGATAATAGAATAGTAGGTCTTGCATTAGTATGAATTTTCTGAAGAGTACGAAATCTGAAACTCAAATATCTATTGTTGTTTTCAAATTTCAGTCTGTAATGATTTGCCAGTAATTTGCAAGAAAAGCACAGTTTTATGAAAAATGGACCAAAAATCTGATGCAAAAATTGGTACATACACAGACACACACATGACACATATGCACTTTTGAAGTGAGTCTGAGGCAAAGATAGCAGAAACTAACAGGATTGGTGGGAAAAAATGGAAAATGTTTTACAAAACGTTTGCTTTTCTGTGTGTGTGTGTGTGTGTGTGTGTGTGTGTGTGTGTGTGTGTGTGTGTCTGTGTGTGTGTGTGTGTGTGTGTGTGTGTGTGTGTGTGTGTGTGTGTGTGTGTGTGTGTGTGTGTGTGTGTGTGTCTGTGTGTGTGAATAATTAGGGCAGTGTTTTGTGTGTGTGTGTGTGTGTGTGTGTGTGTGTGTGTGTGTGTGTGTGTGTGTGTGTGTGTGTGTATGTGTGTGTGTGAATAATTAGGGCAGTGTTTTGTGTGTGTGTGTGTGTGTGTGTGTGTGTGTGTGTGTGTGTGTGTGTGTGTGTGTGTGTGTGAGTGTGAATAATTAGGGCAGTGTTTTGTGTGTGTGTGTGTGCGTGTGTGTGTGTGTGTGTGTGTGAGTGTGAATAATTAGGGCAGTGTTTTTTGTGTGTGTGTGTGTGTGTGTGTGTGTGTGTGTGTGTGTGTGTGTGTGTGTGTGTGTGTGTGTGTGTGTGTGTGTGTGTGTGTGTGTGTGTGTGTGTGTGTGTGTGTGTGTGTGTGTGGGTGTGCGCATATTATATAATAAATAAATATTCTTTTAAGAACTACATTTGATTAAGTTTGTGTTATGTGTGAGGATAATGCATGTTTTACCTGGATTACCTACATACAAAGGTAACATTATCACATTGCACTAAAATTACTTTGCAAAAATAAGGCATAAAGGTGATCTATTGCTATTTCACATTTACATTACTTAATGTGTTAACTTTTTTAGTAATATTGTGTAACAGAATTTAATTAACCTTCTGTTTCCCCTTTCTAATGTGAATCCTGAAAAATGACCTGCAATATACCATGCATACATATATACATGTATGCAGCAATACTCATATGATACTACATCAGTTTCCTGCTGTTTCTAGCACTTTGTACACATTATCTGGCATTTGCTTGTATTTAGTTTGGTTCCGTAGCTGTACTATATGTTTATAGACAGAAAATTGTCTATGGTCATAAATATTATTGGGCTGGTAGAAAAAATGGCAGTTTGAATATGCCACTGTGAGCTATATTTCAGAGTGGCTACTGCAGCTATCAAATTTCCTTCTGCGAGTAATGAAGACTTTATCATGGGAATTATATACGCTTTTATAACTGCTTTTATTAGTAAATCATCTACATACCAAATTTAACTTATTATATAAAAATATATAGTTCATGGAAGCAAATGAAAATCTCAGGGATACACTTAACAGCTGTAAGAAAACAAAACCATCTTGAAGCAGGTAGTGTACATGGTTTTAGGGCTTATCTGCCAGAAAAAAGTACTAATGTTCTTTCACTACAATACACATTTTTATAGGTTATAGGAAAGCACTAGGCTGGCTGCTCTTTTGTGTCATTTTAATCCTAGCCAATTTCCCATTTTGTGCTGAAAATAATCCATCCCATGGTCAATGATTATATATTACCCCATAAACAGAATAACTGGGATCATACAATAGATAATTTGAGGGACCCATGCTATCATCCCAATTAAAAAAATTTTTTTTGTGAAAAGTGCCCAGAAGGCATAAATTGATTTTAAACAGCAATATATATGACAGTAGCATTAAAGTATTGAATATTATGCTGACAATTTTAAATAATTTAGTTTGATGCAGAATATATAGAATTACAATATAATTGTAGAGAAAATGCAGCTGACAATAAACCAACAAAACACGATAGGGTTAACAATAACATTTTGAAATGGTTTTATTAGTGGTGGACACCATACTTTGTCAAATTAATGTTTATACATATCACAGCCACCAAGGAAGGGGGAAATATACAGTTGTTGGCAGTTTATATTTTAGAGGATTTTCTGCTCGCCACTCTATTTTAGCATTTGGCAGATGCATATTAATCAAGACAAGATTTTAAAATGACACAAAAATATAACAATTGCAACACGGATATTTTTCTCTGTATATTTTACACCGGAATTTACAAAAAAAAAATAATTGCATCTTTTCTTGTACAGTGTTTGATGTCAGAATTGTCCATTTCTTAATATTATGAGATACAGCCATTGATATACCATCAAAATAATGTTCCATTAGCAAAATTTCAATACTGGTCTATTATTGACAGAACACTGAAGTCTTGTTGTACAGATTCCCATAACCAAAGAAGTAGTAAACTAATAAACCATAACATGTACATGACATTTATTTTTACAACTGGCTATAGTTTGAATCGTGTTTCCCTCCTGATCAGACAGGTGGTGAGGCAAAAATCAGAGATTTTCTACAAAACTAGGGCAGATAACAGGAAGACAAGTCTCATAACTTGCTGTAAAAATAAAACACAACTATAATGCAAATGCACTAGACTATGAAGATGCTATCAGTATCAGACAAGAGGACTAAATAATTTGATAACAGAGAAACTAATTTCAGGAAAGTTAATTTGCCTGCTGAACAAATGCAAATGATAGCTCTTCTTTGTCCTGTTTTAAGAATGATGGTAACTAGCATCCACAAATGAAACACTTCCCTTTCAGGTCTGGTAACAACTTATAAATAAATGTTTCACAATAAATGCAAAAAATACAATCAAAAAGATCATGAAAGAACATCTGCTTAATGCATGATGGAAGCTCACCACAGCTCTACCCCCCCCCCCCACACTTATACACACAGCTTCATTTCCTTATTATAATCAACCAAAATAGACTTCAGGCAGAAACAATATGCCACCAAACAGCCATGCAATTAAAAACAAAATTAACATAATAATTTTTTTAATCTTTTCAAGTTTTCCATATTTTTATTTTCTGTAAACACATTCCACATTGCTATTTTTCAGAGAAAAAGCAAACACTCCTCAGACATTTTCACAAAAGTCAAGCGTTTGTCTTCCTCCTATTATAAGTGACTGACATTTGTGTTTTTTTTCACTTAAAAAGTTAACAGAAGATCAACTTTAGCATTTGACATACATTTACTGAACAAGAAGGATGATTACCTTGAGTCTTCTTTACAGAAGTAGTAGAAGCATGAGACGTTATAATTGAACTGATTGAATGAATTTGAAGATTGTATTTTGTCCGATCCGATCCCTGATCGAAGTTATGAACTCCGAGGTCTGACCAAAGTGAAAGTACTATCTACTGCTACAGTGCTACTGAGTGGTTCTCACACTGGAGAATGAGAACCAGTCAGTAGCCATCTAGTCATCCACGTCACCTATGTGATTGCGGATGCTGCAGTCCGATCTCCTTCCAATTTATTGTGGTTAAAACCACATAGACTTCTAGGCATCACACATTAAAGCCTTCTCTCCTTAATCCAGACTGCTTTTACAGCAGTCTGGATTTACAAAACTTTTTTTTTTAACACGGAACTCGCCGAGCATGCGCAGTTCGAGTTCCGGGACTAACAGTGAGTCAATCGGACTCGCAATCACAACTAAGCAGCAGCCACCCAGTTTAAATATATAAAAATAAATATTTTATTTTATTTTTTTCAAATGTTCAACTTCTTTCCTTTTCTTTCCACAGCTGGGGGGGCTGCAGTCCTGCAGCCTGATGGCACGAGCCGCCACTGCAGAACATCAAATGCTCTTTGGTGTTGTTCCAACCAGGGCCAGTTTACATTTTTGCATGTCAGCTCATGCAACATTGCTGAAAGCTCACTCAGCTCTGGGATGAACTTCCCTAAATAGCTGACCATACCAAGAAAACATTGCAAAGATGTGACATTTTCTGGAACTGACATCTCAAAAATTGCTGCTTGCTTAGACAGATCTGTTTGTAAGCCAGAACTGGTAAACAAATGACCCACATAAGTAACTTCTTTCAGTTTCAATTTACATTTCTGAGGATTCAGTTTAAGATTTACTTCATGAGCATGGTTTAGAACTTTCTTCAGATTTCTATCATGTTCGACTTCTCCATTGCTTCCTACAATAATGTCATCTACTATGATAGCACATGGATAACCTGAAAAAAATTGCTCCAGTGCACGTTGAAATACTTCACTGGCAGAATATATCTCAATTGACATTCTCAAGAATTTGTATCTACCAAATGGTGTACTGAAAGTGGTTAACAATGAAGATTTGTGATCTAGTGAAATTTGCTAAAATGAACTTTTTGCACCTAAGACAGAAAAAAACAGTGGCATTTGGCATGACAACAGCTACTTCTACTGTGCACATTGGATGATGAGGACTTTTAAGTGCTTTGTTTAAATCTCTCAGATCAATACATTTTTGAATATCATCTGAGCTTTTCTTATAACCTACGACAATGGAGAATACCCATTCAGTCGGTTCTTTTACTTGGGTTATTACACCGAAATTCACCATTTCGTCAGACTCTGCTTTCACTTTGCTCTGCATTGCTACCAGAACCTTCCTTGCTAGTCTAATAACTAGGCTTACTTCATGGTTTAACTTAATGGAATATGTGATTGGAAGTTATTTTCTGTGTAATACTATTGTTGTTGTTCAGACTTGTATGGTGGACTTCTTTATTAAATGAAATCAGTCCCATTCTCAAACTGTCTTTGAGGCCTAATCATGACTGCACGTGTCTTTCGACTATGTAAAACTGCAAGACATAGCTGTTCCCAGAAGAATGGCATGTGAGCACTGCTGAGCAATCAGTTTGAATCTCTTCACCACCATACGCAACTAGTTTTACACACTTTGCTGAATCACGTTTCTCACCAGCTTTTACCTTGGCAAACATTTGTGCTGATATAACATTACACTTGGATTCATTGTCTACTTTAAGCTCTGCAGGTTTCCCATTAATTCTAACAGTACAAAATATTTTATTCTTTGCTGCCAACTGATAATCTACTGTGTTAACTGTTTCATCAATCACAGAGACACCATCAACATAGAAAGTTTGCTCACGGCTCTCTATCTGATCTACTTGCTTCTTTGGATGCTCTCTTTTTATAAAATTATGTGCCACTTTGGACTTGCAATGCCTTTTGAAAAGATTCCTCTTTTTACATTTACATTTTACTGCTGACCAAAAGCTAAGCAGTTTTCTCATTTAGGTTCATGACTGCCCCCACAGTTACTACAGCTAACAATAAGGTTAGGTGTCGCTGCCCCATTTGGTTTATATTCTTTCTCATCTTAGCTTTATGTTGTACGCTATCAACATTCAGACACTGCATGCATGTTTTTGTCATTCATAAGCACATGCATATGCTTTTCTGTAAGTTTATATATTTGATAAATCTCGATGGCTTTACTCAACATTAAATCACTGTCTCAAAGCAAAATCTTTCTCACTGCATCATTATTAACACCACACAGAAGCCTGTCTTTTATCAACTCATCACTCGGATCACCAAATCTGCAGGGTTTTGCTTTATTTCTGGTAATATAGGCTGCTATAGTTTCACCAGGCTTTTGATTTCTTGTGTAAAATATGTGCCTTTCCATTGTAATATTTGTTTGAGGGTTACACATTTCTCTAAATTTACATTTTAAGCACTCAGGGTCTTGTTGCATTTCAGCCTGTATCACAATATGGCAGTTCTCCCCCTCCTCTGCATACATGGCAGGTGCATGCACAAATGAACATTCCCTTTCAATTGCTTCTGTGCCAGCTAAATTAAGAACTATGAATGCCTTTGTACATGCATCTTTATCAGAAAATGCAACCTGTATGAAAATATCATATCCTTGCTCAAACACTCACCAATTCTCAGCAATATTATCATCAAACACCAGTTTTCCAGGTCTATGAAATCCCTCTGACATAACAACAATAGACATTTAAATATAAGTATAGACCAGGTACTTGTAATTATGCTCACATGCACAACAATCTCTTTGAAAAGGCTTTAACACTGCAAACACTCCTGACACCTCAGATACTTTGAAAAGTTTCGGTTAATGCGAAAAAGTAGTACACTGCCAAAAAACTTTAGTCATTTTAGCCTTTTCATACATTTTAACACCTCAGAAATTATTTCAAACACTTTCATAATTATTTCATATACTTATATCAGTATAAACCAAAAGAAAAATCTAGCAAGGATAGACTTTCCCCTGTGTGATTCCTTAAACCTCTTCTATTAGAGGCAACATGGGATATATGAAAATGACCCTTTAAGGACATCAGGTGTTTCAGCTATATAGCAGTTCTGAATGTCCATGAACTTTTCTTTTTAAGTCAATTTATTTTTTATTTACTTATGGTGTGCTGATGATGCCAAAAGAAGGCTGAAACATACATGTCAACAGCTAGTGGAGTTTGGCTTTCTTGGCCTGAATTTGTCCATAAATTGACTTAAAAAAAGTCATGGACATTCAGAATTGCCATATAGCTGAAACACCTAATGTCCTTAAAGGGACATCTGCATATATCCCATGTTGCCTATAATACAAGAGGTTTAAGCAATCACACAGTGGAAAGTCTAGCCTTGTAGATTTTTCTTGTGGTTTTTACTGATTGTATTTTCTGAGTGACCTTTTACTCATTGTTTTACTTTTATCAGTATGTCATAATTTCAGACATTTTGTTTATCTCAATAGTTATTTCAAACATTTTTTTAAAAGAGCTTTATTGATATCAATAAAATAAACAAATATTACCATAGAAAATGTACAATTTTTAAACTGAGTAAGTGATAAACTATGTGATGCCCGTGCTCTGGCCCAGCAATCAAGGAGCCTCAATCCTCACCACTAACACCAGAGAGGGCATCTAGCTGGCCTTAGGCATAGGCCAACTAGGTGGCCGCCTAGGGCACCACTCTGGCAGGGGCGCTTTTCCAGTATTTATTTGGTATAGGTAAACCAGGATGGGGGCACCAGTTGGTGTGGTGGGGGGCCCCGTGGAGTCCTTTTGCCTAGGGCACCAGTTGACCTAAGGCCGCTAAGATGAAAGGATAACAAATACACACAGTAAAGTACAATTTCCCTTAAGTGCACACAGAGATCACAGTCAGTCTGGGGTTGGTTGCTCCCTTGCTCCCCAGGTCCCCAATAAGACTTCCCGCTGGCACAGCTATAGGGTCCAGATCTCATCCTAGCTGGCAAGCTAACCTCCAGTACCCTCTCTGTCCAACCAGTGCTGCATGTCCCTGCCCAAGTAGCTGATACACACACACACTTTGAGATAAGTATTTATACAACTTTTTATATACCTGTTATGTGCTGTTTTTAATGGTGGGTGCTCTTTAAAATTTACATGGATTGCGAGGGCTAATTGTTTTAATTAGCTTATGGATTGTTGTATTTAAGTTCACATTGCATTGGTTTCCAAACTTTCTCTGATGAAGGAGAGACATTGTTCCCTCCAAAAGCACTTATTTAATAAATCTGTGTTCTTAGTTTGAAGAGCCGGCTGTGATTATTTCATCATCTCTTGCTATTTTTGTGTTTTATCCAGTTTGTGGTTTGCTTTCTTGGAGTTCTATTTATACAACTTCACAGACACTCCTGGGAAAGGCTGACACAGATTCTCCAGCTGTGCCCCTTTAGCCAGACTATACAGTAGTAATTACTGCCACCACAAGCTAATAATTATCAGTTATCCAAAGGCCCTTAAAAGTGTGTCCAATTATTACTGTGCAATATTATTATCCAATTGGTAGTATAGCCCAGGGCTAAAGCTATAGGAGTGGCTTAGACAGCAAACTCTATAAATATGCAATTTACTCTAGAGCTTAACGTATCTGTACACAAACCAGCCACAATTGGAAAGGGTATAAAAATATGTAATAATAAGCACTAAAAACACAAGACAATACTACTACTACACTACAGTGCTATTCAAGAGTTTAGAGACCACACAGAAACTTAAAATAATTCAGAAGTACAGTTCTGACATAACAGAAAAACACTTAGTCTAAGCTTTATAGTCCCTGGCTACTTCTAGGAGAAAGCACAGTTCTAACATACTACTTACATAAAGAGAGCATAAGGCAGTGCTGAATTAGATGTCCAAGATCAAAATGCTTACAGTCTCTCTCTGAGCAATATTTTTTTAAAATTACTAACAAACATTTCTGCTGGGCCCTCCCAGATTACATCATTCTCATTTTGTTCCCATTACATCATTTCTTTGACACTTAGCCTGGAGTTCCCAGGCTAATAGATACTACATTCTATTGTTATCTTACAGCTGGTCAGGAAGCTACAACAATAAAAATACATTTGCATGTTTAAATCTAGTAATTATTTCTTAAGTTAAGGCAATAGGCAGGAAGACTCACACTAGACTGTCTGAGGCCGAATTATAAACATCAAAAGCAGTCATGAAATAATTTTGACTTCAAAAGAAAGACAAGAAAAGCTTTATTTACAGCAGGGGGCAATGTCGCTACATTGCTTTAAACAGCATTTCTTTACATTTAAGACACAAGCCTGTATTTTACATCTATAGTTACAAATGCTAGAATTATGTATCAAATTCTATTTGGCTAGGCTGGCAGCCTTCACCCTTCTCTACCAGTCTTCACATCTATCCCCCTGGAGAACTAAAGCTAGTTTTTCAAGTGACCTTTGATAAATGTTACTTGAGAGGGTTAGGTCTATGTGAGTGTACCTCACCCCATTGCCTGTCTTGAGAGCCCATCTGTATTGGCATTGCTACTCCCCACTGTGGTGCTGCACTGACATATCATATGCTTGCAATACCAGGGTCCATATTAACAACTTGGCATTTTGCTGACTGGCTCTGTTTAACCATGTTAGAGGGTTATGATCTGTCATTACAGTGAATGTTCTTCCATACAGATAAGGCTGAAGTTTTTGCAGTGCCCACACTATGGCTAGACATTCTTTTTCTACAGCTACATAGCATTCCTCACTGGGTTGGAGCCTATGACTGAGATAAACCACTGGGTGCTCTTTCCCCTCTGATGAAATCTGGCTAAGTACAGCCCCCACCCCATGGTTCAAAGCATCCACTTGTACAACAAATTATTTGCTGTAATCTGGACTGGCTAACACAGGGGGTCCTCCCAAAGCTTATGTAAGATTCTAGAATGCCTGTTCACATACTGGGGTCCACACTATCTTATCTGGCCGGTTCTTCCTTGTCAGGTCTGTGAGGGGGAGCAGCTATGGTACTATAACTGGGGATGAACTTTCTGTAGTACCCTGCTGTCCCTAAAATGCCCTCACCTGCTTTTTAGTAACATGTGCAGGCCATGCCTGAATGGCTTCCACTTTGGAAGGTTCTGACCTTATCTTACCACTCCCCAATCTATGTCCTAGGTAGGAGACCTCTGCCATACCCACCTGACATTTACTCAGCTTAATGGTCAACCCTGCCCTCTTTAGTCTGCCCAGCACCTCCCTGACATGCTGAAGGTGCTCTGGCCAGGAATGGTTGTAGATGGCAAAATCATCTAGGTAAGCAAGGGGAAACCCTCCTGCACCTGCTAGGATATGATCTACCAGCTTCTGGAAAGTTACTGGGACATTCTTCATCCTGAAGGGCATCTTTGTGAACTCATACAAGCTAAAAGGAGTCACAATAGCTGACTTCTCACTAGCACTGGGAGTCAAGGGCACCTGCCAGTAACCCTTGGTAAGATCAATGGTTGTAAGATACTTAGCCCCACCCATTTGCTCTAGGGCCTTATCTGTCCTAGGCATGGGGTAAGCATCAGACTCTGTGTGACTATTTAATTTCCTGTAGTCCACACAGAACCTGGTGCTGCCACCCTTCTTTGGCACCAGCACCACTGGGGAGGCCCAGGGACTGTTGGACTCTTGAATCACCCCTAGTTCCAACATCTCTTGCATCTCTTCTCTCAGGGTCTGTCTGACTCTCTCAGGCACCCTATACTTTCTCAGGCACCCTATAAGGGGCCTGTCTAATAGGCCTTTAGGGTCCTGTATCCACCTAGTGCTGTACCAGGTGGATGCACTCTGGTTTCCCAGGGAACATGTCCCCAAATTCCTACAACACTGTTCAGATTTCTCGAACCTGGATAGGAGATAGTTGCTGGGATATTGCTAACCCTTCCACTGAGGTGTCAGCCCGAGCCTCACTGAGGAGATCAGTCCCCAGATCTCCCTAAGACTCCTCCTGCAATCCACTGCAAATGCTCAGCACAAGGGCCTCCCTATTATGGTAAGGTTTCATCATATTAACATGGTACAATTTGTGCCCCTGCCATCTGTCTAGCAGTTCCGCCATGTACTTAACATCACTTACCTTTCTTACCACCTGGTAGGGTCCCTCCCAAGCTGCTTGCAGCTTGTTGCATCTGACAGGAATGAGAACCATTACCTGCTGCCCCACAGCATACTCTGTAGCTCGTGCATTCCTGTCATACCACACCTTTTTCTGTTGGTGAGTTGCTGCCAGGTTCTTCTGGGCCAAGCCCATGACTTCCCTGAGCCTTGTCTTGAGGTTTAGGACTTATGCCACAACAGACTCCTTGTGAAACTTGCACTCATCTTTCCACTCATCTCTAATTAAATCTAGAGGTCCCCTCACCCTATGCCCATACAACAACTCAAAGGGTGAAAAACCTGTGGATTCCTGGGGAACCTCTCTGTAAGCAAAGAACAAATGGGGCAATATTTGTCCCACTCCCTCTTAAAGTGATCTGCAAATGCCCATAGCATGGACTTGATTGTAGAGTTTCACCTCTCAGCAAGACTATTAGTCTGGGGATGGTAGGTGGTGGTCTTCATGTGCTTCACCCCACAGGACTTCCACAGACAAGCCAGCAGGTCTGACATAAAATTGGCACCTCTGTCAGACAGTATTTCTTTTGGGAAACCTACCCTGCTGAAAATCTCTAACAAAGCATTTGCCACCTTCTCTGCCTCAATGGAGGACAAAGCCACTGCCTCAGGATATTATGTAGCATAATCCACTACCACTAGGATATACTTCTTCCCTGTGGAACTTTGGGTACTCAGAGGACCCACAATAAACATAGCTACCATCTGAAATGGCTCCTCAATCACAGGCAAAGGCATAAAAAGAGCTCTCATCTTGTCTCCTGCCTTGCCTACCTTTTGGCACTGCTCACAGGTCCTGCAGTACCCTGTTACATCTCTGGAAATTCCAGGCCAATAGAAGTTTTGGGTCTATATTATGAGCATGAAAAACCATATGATCGAATATGAAGACGTTGACACGTATTGCGGAAAGTATGGAAAACCCGAACAAACAAAACCACGAATTCCGAAATGTCGAATTGCTTTGGTTGGCCCATCTGTGGTATAGCTCCATAAGATAAGTGTGCGATAGCTAGGACTTTTGTGTTAGGATTTGGGTTAAGTTAAGTGTATAGATAGGTAATGTATGTAATGTTTAGTGTAGTGTTAAAAGTAGGGTTATTTTAAGTGTATGTATGTGTATTATTTAGTTTGTTTGGGTGTATGTCTGTAGGGGATGTGTGCGATAGTTACGGACCTTAGGGTTAGGGAGGGGTTAAAGATAGTGCATAGAGAGTTGTGTATGTGGGGCTTAGTGTAGTTTTGGAGGTAGGGTTTTGTTAAATGTATGTATGTGGATTATTTATTTTGTTTGGGTGTATGTGTGTATGGGACATGTGCGGTAGTTATGGACCTTAGGGTTAGGGAAGGGTTAAGGATAGTGCATAGTTAGTTGTGCATGTGGGGTTTAGTGTAGGGTTAGAGTTAGGGTTTTGGTGCTTTACCTTAGGTTAGAAGTAGGGTCTAGTTAGTGTATGTGTGTGGTTTATTTATTTTCTTTGGGTAGGTAGTATGTAGTGGGTGGTGGGGTTGGCCAACTATGACAGTTCGATATTGTTTTTCGTGGTTTAGTGCATCCGGGATTTTCACGGTTCAAGGTATAAGTGTCGACGTTTAGGTATTTGGGAATAGAGTTTTTCACTTTGGTAATATAGACCCAAAGTTTTGCATAATACGTCTCTTTGTACATTTTATGCCCATATGACCTGGAAAAGGAATATCATAGGCTATGGCTAGAAGTGCCAGTGGGTAAGCTCTAGGCGCTACCAACTGCTGTACTCTCTACACCTTCTAGCCCTCCCTTAGGGGTCCACTCTCTCTATAGTAACCCTTTGTCCCAGTATACAGATTCCCACTTTCCTTGAGAATTAGGTTCCTCCCTAGCTACCTGCCTCAGGCCTTGCAATGTAGGGTCTGAGATCTGAGCCTGTCTCAACTCTCTCCTTGTAACCCTTCCCAACTCCCCTTCCACAGGAAGTCTACCATCATCTGACAGTGGTGCCTCACTGTCAGCATGGGTACTACTACTCACCTCTACCTTTGCAGTCACTCTGTCCAAGGGAACATCAGTACCCACAAGCAGCTGTAACTCACCTTCAGTCTCACTGCTACAGCATAGCTCACTCCCTGAAATAACCACCTCATCAGTCCTGGCTGCAAGTATGCAGTCTGTCTGGGTCTCCCCCAGGCTACCAGACCCACATGCTTGTCTCCTAGCCTGACAGCATGTAACTGCATAAGCCCATGGTACTGCCTTATCCAAATCCTTCCCTCTCAGGACATCTGCAGGATGGTAGTTTAGTACCCCTGTTGTTTCAAGACAACCTACTATTGGCATTTTGTCTTTCCCACTTACTGGCTCCCTCATCTTTGGTTCCCCACCTTGCCTCTGTGGACACCTGTATACCACATGGCCCCACTGGTTGCATTTAGAACATTTAACCCTAGCTCCTGGCCATGTACCTGGACTAGTGGCTTCCCCTGCTACTGGCAGATTCTGTTGTAGCAGTCTGAGCTGCCCACCATGGGTTCCTTTAGACCCATGAGCAGTACTGGGGGTCCCCTTCCTGTGCAGGGCTGCCCTGCTGGCCAGGTATAGGTCTCTCTTCTTCCCCAACTCATCTGAAGTAGCACATTGTCTATCAGCTAACCAGATCCTCATGTCCTCAGGCAAAGTGCTAAGGGCTTTTTCCCTCACCAAAAGGTCTGCCAGCCATTCAAAAGTGGTGACCTGACATCAACTCACTCAGCTATGAAAATAAGTGTTTAGTTCAGCAACATATTCACACACACTTTCATCTCCCTTGCGTCTATGCTCACAAAACTTTTTTCCTATATATTTCAGGTGTTAGCTTAAAACATTCTAAAAGACATTTTTTACAGCAGTATAATCAAAACAGTGTCAGGCATTTTTGACAAAAAAGTTACAGCTTTCCCATGGAGTAAGGGGGTCAGGAACCATACCCAGACCCATTGGTCAACACTATACTGTTTGCATACCATCTCAAACATATGAATTAAACTATCAAAATGATTCCCCTCTTTAAATTGCAGAAGAAATTTACTGACCTGTTGTGCTTCTGGGATCCAGTTACTCCCTTTCCCATTACCTCCATGACTCTGGCAAAGAGTCAGCATTTCCCTCTCATGCCTCCTCTAATGCTCATTTTCTTTGGCTTCTATCTCCAGACGACTGGCCTCCAACTCAGCTCTCTTTAGTTCCAGCTGGATTTTTAAGTCCACTGCAGAAAGGTTGAGCTGTCCATTCTCCAAGGATATCGTATCTCCACTGCCAGTCTGATTGTCCTTCACAGAAAGGTTGAGCTGTCCATTCTCTGAGGATATTGTATCTCCACTGCCAGTCTGATTGTCCTCCTGGATGCTGTTTTCTGATGCAGCTGTAACCAAGGCTGCCATCAGGTCTGCCTTAGTCAGGTTTCCATGCAACAGTCCCCTAGCCTGGCACATCTCCACCAGTTGGCTTCTTGTCAGCTTTCCATACTCCTCTGCTGACATACTGTCTGCTCATCCTGACTAACTAATCTAACAAACAAAATAAAACAATTGTGATCTGAACTCTGAGTATTCACTGCATGGCTGTACAAAATGCCTTCAGAGATCACTGTACATAAGCTACAGGATTCACTCTACCAACACCACTCCAAGCCAATTAGTATTTGCCAACTAATTAATATCTGATGTGGATATCCCACTGCTGTCAAACATGTGACACCCATGCCCTGGCCCAGCAATCAAGGAGCCTCAATCCTCACCACTAACACCAGAGAAGGCATCTCATATAAGAGGAAAGGATAACAAATACACACAGTAAAGTACAATTTCCCTTACGTGCACACAGAGATCACAGTCAGTCTGGGGCTGGTTGCTCCCTTGTTCCCCATGTCCCCAATAAGACTCCCCACTGGCACAGCTATAGGGTCCAGATCTCAGCCTAGCTGGCAAGCTAACCTCCAGTATCCTCTCTGTCCAACCAGTGCTTCATGTCCCTGCCCAAGTAGCTGACACACACACACACTTTGAGATAAGTATTTATACAACTTCACAGACACTCCTGGGAAAGGCTGACACAGATTCTCCAGCTGTGCCCCTTTATCCAGACTATACGGTAGTAATTACTGCCACCACCAGCTAATAATTATCAGCTACCCAAAGGCCCTTAAAAGGGTGTCCAATTATTACTGTGTAATATTATTATCCAAATGGTAGTATAGCCCAGGGCTAAAGCTATATGAGTGGCTTAGACAGTAAACTCTATAAATATGCAATGCACTCTAAAACTTAACTTATCTCTACACAGATCAGCCACAGTTAGAAAGGGTTTAAAATATTTAGTAATAAATACTAAAAACACAAGACAATACTACTACACTACAGTGCTATTCAAGAGTTCAGAGATCACACAGAAATTTAAAATAATTCAGTAGTACAGTTCTGACATAACAGAAAAACACTTAGTCTAATCTTTATAGTTCCTGGTTACTTCTAGGAGAAAATACAGTTCTAACATACTACTTACATAAAGAGAACATAAGGCAGTGCTGAGTTAGATGTCCAAGATCAAAATGCTTACAGTTTCTCTCTGAGCAATAGTTTTTAAAATCACTAACAAACATCTTTGCTGGGCCCTCCCTCATTATATCATTCTCATTTAGTTCCCATTACATCATTTCTTTGACACTTAGGCTGGAGTTCCCAGGCTAATAGATATTACATTCTAGCACAAGAATGCTAGGGCTACTACTCATAAAACACTCGTCTTTATAGGTCTATGTAGATACTATGTGTTCTCATCACCTAAATATTTTTTTAGCACCAATTTGTTGACTAGAAAAATGCTAAAAGCTACTAAACATTTATGTTCTACATAGACCTATAAAGTATCCCAATAAGTGATAGGATAAATTTTATCATTAGGAATTTTATTTATTTTATATTTATTAGGAATGTATCAATTTACTTTCATATGTATTTATTTTATAATCATTGTTTGATCTTACTGTAACACATTAACTTGATTGAAGTTCTAGAGTACATCAGAAAACCAGTAGGTTTTAGGCTAATATACATTTAAATGATCCTGTGTTCGCTTATTAGTTTTTTGGCGGGCTTTTTTGTATGAGCTTATAAATACTAGAAGTTTTTTAAAATGGCTGTAATTAATTTCTGAAGAAGTCCGAGCACTGAGTGAGGACAAAAAACGTTTGGTTATATTTTGGAGTTTAAATAAAGACGAGTGTTTTACGAGTAGTAGCCCTAGCATTCTTGTGCTAGGTTGGAAGTAAATTTTAGATATTACATTCTATTATTATCTTGCAGCTGATCAGGAAGCTACAACAATAAAAATACATTTGCATGTTTAAATCTAGTAATTATTTCATAAGCTAAGACAATAGGCAGGAAGCTTCACACTAGACCAGCCGGGGACGAATAGTAAACATTAAAGGCAGTCATGAAATAATTTTGACTTCAAAAGAAAGACAAGAAAAACTTTTTTTACAGCAGAGAGCAATGTTGCTACGTTGCTTTAAACAGCATTTCTTTACATTTAAGACACAAGCCTGTGTTTTACATCTATATTTACAAATGCCAGAATTATGCATCAAATTCTATTTGACTAGGTTGGCAGTCTTCACCCTTCTCTACCAGTCTCCACAAACTAAAAAAATCTAATATAGCAAATCTATTTACAAAGATGTTCACAAATGTACAGATTATGAGTATTGATATATGTCAACTATTTACAAAATGTTCAAATTATTTTGCTAATAATTCATATAGCTTATTCCACATGTTATATAAGATTGTATTTCTAGTAGATCTTGATTTAATGGTCAACCTTTCCAATTGACAAACTTCAATAAGTAAATTTTTAAATTCTTGAAATAAGGGTGAAGTATTAGATATCCAATTCCTTGTTATGTTTTTTTTCTGGCAACAGTTAATATAGACCAAATCAAAGGGTATTTGGTTTTCTTAATACATTCAGGAACTGGTGTTTTAAATAAAACAAGCAATTTAGAAAGTACAAAGTTATTAGAAAAAAATGCTTGTAAAAAAATAACATCTTTCCAATATTTCCTTAAGTTTACACAATCATAAAACATGTGTGACCAGTCTGAATTTGTTTCTTTCTTACATCTCCAACATATAACACTCTTCTTACTAAATTTGATTATAGTGTAAGGAGTAAGGAACGATCTGTGCACGTACTTCCAAGTGAATAATCTCCATTTAGGTGATGAAGTGGTCATACTGGCAGGTTGTAATATATTTATCTCCTCTTGGTCTGTAGGAGGATAATTATTGATTGAAATGAAATTATTTCAATAGATATCAGAATATATATCTAAATCAGACTTAATTGCTTTAATATGTGTGATAATTTATTTTAACAGGAGATTTATGTTGTATAGATAACATCAAATAATATTAAAGTTTAAGTATAAACTTATTTGTTATTGTGGACATTGAATCAAGTTTATTTAAAAGATAATGTCGACCTTCATGTAAATCTATTCATAAGAATGTATCAAATTCAAATTCAACCTTTAGATGATCAGTAGATTTCAAGTCATCATTTGTCATCATTTGATACCAAAATATTAAATGTTGTTGCTTAAATATTAGCATTCTTGCATAATCAGATGAGAATATGACTCCTTGAGTGTGAGCTATGGGAAAGAGGAGGAACAACTAATCCTTACATGTGTTAAATTTAAAAATGTAATTTCTAAAAGTTTTTAAAAGAAGTGTCATATAATTAGATTTAAATGTCTGGGAAAAATAGACAGAGAAATAATCTTTTAATATTCAGATAAAAAAATTATTCACCAATGTTAGTTTATGTGAATTAATATTACTATTTGTATCATCTGACAATATTTCTATTTTTTTTTCAATCTGCAGTGTATTCAACATCTATAAGAAGGGATAAAGTTTTTAATCACTGATGAAATTGAATAGATTTCCAAGTTGGGTAGACCTATACCTCCATTATCCCAGTTTCTCATATGATAGGCTAGTGCATTTCTAGGCTTGTTTGGAAACCATAAAACATTTTTAATCATTTAATTAAATTTCTTGATTATTGAATTTGGAGGGGGTAAAAATTGATTGTATGATATAAAGTATTTTAGGGAGTAAAATCATTTTTATGATTGAAAGTTGTTCTTCCATAGAAAAGGAAACCTTATTCCATGTATTTATAAGGCTTTCAATTGCAGTTAAACTGTTGTTATAACTTATTTGAATAATATCTTTAATATTAATAGTAATCACTATACCTAGATATATTATCTGCTCAGACTGTGCTAAATATTTCTTGTATTTATTATGCAGACTGAACTTATGTGGGCCAATTAAAAGGATTTGTGTTTTATTATTGTTAAATGTTATCCAGATTTTTTTCAAAGTTTTCCATACTTTTAAAAAGTGCAGAGATAGACACGTTATTTCCCCCTAGAGTTATAAGAATATCATCTGCAAACATTTGTAATGTTGAAAACTTGTTAGAGTTTAATTTAAAGCCTTCAATATCTTTATCTGACCTTAAGTTTGCCCATGGTTCTATAATTAATGTGAATAGGAAAGGAGATAAGAGTTATCCCTGTTTAGTTACTTTAATTATTGCTATATTTTGAGATACACTGGTTCCAATTTTAATGTAGGCTTGACTGTCTTTATATAACTGAGTAATAAGATTTATAAAAGTGTTAGTAAAATGTAATTCTCCAAATAGTATAAATAAATAATCCCAATCAATTGAATCAAAAGCACAGTTTATATCAAGACTAATTAGTGGTAGGCTGTTTTTTATTATTTTAACAGATTCAATCAAGGTTATAATTATTTTGTATTGTCATATGTGTTTTTATTTAATATAAAACCTGTTTGGTCTTCATCTATTAGTATTGCAAGAAAATGTTTAAGTCTATCTGCATATATGGACATGAACATTTTATAATCAATATTTAGTAAAGAGATTGTTCTATAGGAAGAACATTTAGTGGAATATTTGTTAGGTTTCAGTATGGGTGAAATAAAAGTATATTTCAATGAAGATGGAATTATGACTTTGTTTTGAGAGATGTTAAAGACTTTACGGAGTCATTTTATTGCATTATTAGGGAAGATCTTGTAAATTTCTGGAATAATGCCATCATTACCAGGTGCTTTATTTTATTTTAGTTTGGTAATTTGAGTTTGAAGGTCCTTAAAGGATATAGGTTTATCTATGATGGCAGCTTGTTCTTCCGAAAGTTTGCTTTTAGTATATTTATTAATAAAGGTTTTGATTTCTTCTTTAGAGAATTGTCCTAGGTTTCTGCTTAATATTAAGAAAACATTTTCTAAATTCTATTGGGATATTCTGTAAATCAGAGACCATCTTTCTTTTTTGGGGGGAGAATATCTTATTAATATGATTAGATCTATTTAGTCTTTTAGTTTTGTTAGCTAGTATGTTTAAAGATCTAGGGTTAGAGGAAAACTTTATAAATTTAAATTTCTCTAACCTGATCATGGTTTTATGATTTAAAATCTCTAGGTATTTATTGTTCAATGAATTTATTTCTTTTTCTTTACCCTTTTTTGTCTTTTTTTCCCTTATTGTTAAGTTTCAAATTATGTAATTTAAGTTGTATGTATTGTAATTAATTGTCCCACATTTTCTTTTTATTGTTATACCAATTAATGATTTTCCCATATAAGTAATCGTTTAAAGCATCCCAAATGTATATTTCAGAAGTGCCATTTGTAGTGCTTAAGGATATAAAGTTCTGAATTTCTGAAGAGATTAATTTTTTAAAGTCTTTTAATTTTGTAATGTAAGCAGGTATTCTTTTAATTTGAATAATATCATTTGCGTTGTTTAGTAACTCAAAGATTATAGAATTATGGGCTGATAAGGGACATGAAATGACATTTGTGTTAATTAGATGGTTAATGCATTAGAAATTAAAACTCTGCCTATTCTTGAGTATGTATTATGTCTATGAGAGTAAAAAGTGAAAAATAAGGAGTTTGGGTCTGCAAAATTGTTAGTGCCTTTCAATAAATATGTATCTAAAACTCTTTTAATAATTTAGCTGATTCTGAGATCCTTCTTTTACCATTAATGTTAGAGTCTTTATCATCTAAAATAAAATTAAAATCTCCTGCTATTATAATATTACCTTTAGAAAGTTGAACAATCTGATTTAGATGTTGTTTAACTGTGTTAATCCCAATTCCAGGTAACCAGTATAAGTTGACAAGAGTATATATTTTACTATTTAATTCTATAATAACTGAACAAAACATTCCCTTATCATCTTTATATATGTGAATTATCTTAGAAAGAGGTGTACTGTATTCTCCATAATATAGCTACACCTCTTTTCTTTTGAGAATGTTCTGAACTAGCTAATACTGTATAAGATTTAATATTAAGTTTAGCTATATCTTCATTAATTAAGTGTGTTTCTTGCAGAAATAATAATTGGGATTTATGAAGTTTAAGATATTTAAATAGACTTCTCCTCTAACAGTGATTATTTAAGCCATTAATATTAATTAAGATACCTTTTAATGAAGACATTTGAAATCATGTATGCAGTTTAGAAATATATTGAAAAGTGAGATGTTTTTCCATAAAACTATGTGAGGAATACTATCTATTAATTTACACTAAGTATGAAACAATACATCAAATAATGACTAATTTGTGTTATTTTTCAATGCAAAGAAAATAGTGAACATCTGCAGAGTTAACAACAAACTATTATAACATAAATACATACCATTATATTCATCCAAAACCCTTTTGGATAAGACTCTTAATTTGAGTAGCATTTACCACTCAAATTAACCTACAATCTAGTAGCAACATTTAATCAGCATCTGTCAACAAGGTTTATACCCATAAGTATATTTATATGACTTTTGAATCAATTCTCATCAAGTACTTTATGATTCAACCATAAAAAACATTAATTTCTAAAAAAATAAAACATACTTGTAGAGGCATTAATTCATTTATATGCCTAAAAAAAATAAAACATACTTGTAGGGGCATTAATTCATTTATATGCCTAAAAAAATAAAACATACTTGTAGGGGCATTAATTCATTTATATGACGTTATTAAAAAACAAACTATAATATATGTAACATCCGCCTAGTTTACTCTATTATTATAACTAACACACAGCTGTAGATTCCCTATTTAAATATTCAATGAAGATATAAAACTTTTAAGGTAGTAGAACTGATATAACATTCACTGTTTCTCTTTGCGAAGCTGATCATGAGGATATGTAGATAGGTTTTAACATACATAAACTAAGTGTAATTAAAAAATGAAAGGAGATTTGAGAACCATATAAGTCATAGTTAACATAAATTCTAAACACAATCTATCAATATACTAGAAATAGAATAGAGCTATCAAGCAATATGAGTATAAACTAACAGGTTATTGAGTTAGACTGCCAATAGAAACCAGTTTATTCAGATTCTGTTTATTAAAGCAGGCTGAGTAAAATCTAATAATTAATGTTACCATATACTGAATGTATAGTTAGCTTAATAATGCATTACAGAAAACACCCCCATTGTTCTATAAATATCTAAATTGTACAAAAACAAAAATGCACACTCTGTAGAAAATGAAAATTTTCAGTTTGATCCCTTTTAATAGAACATCAGAGTGAATGCAATATACTTTTAGTGTAGTATTTTTTATGACACATTCGCATTCATATTTCCAGCTCTAAATCTGTGACTGTGATTGAAGCTGCTTTAATCCTGAGAACATATAATTCATAATCTCCATCATATTCTTAACTGCATATAATTTATACATTAACAGGTAAGTTTGCTATGTGCTGGCATGCTAAAATAATGAGAGGTTATGCCACTTCTGCTGTGGATCTAGCAAATTAATATATTGAGTACTTTTCTTTTTAAATACTGTATGACCAGAATGTGGTAAAGTGATGAACTGGGAGAGAAAGTTATCCTAAAACTTATTAATAATGCTTCTTTTTTATATATCTTATGTTTTGAGAAATTGTATGCTACAGTTTTGATTACTGAAACACAGAAGTGTAATCACATCAATAATGCACTATTGAAAAAATATTGTACATATATAAACACAGTACTTTTTTATCCCTTTTCCCTTTCTTAAAGGAAAGAAAATTGTGTATTTACATTTTTAAGACATTTAGTGTCATTTTGTAAATTGGATCCACTCAAAACTCTTCAATGTGTTTAAAACATTCCATTCTGATGTAATGATACTGTATCCAAGTTCAAAGTTCATGCTAGTTTGATCGCTTCATGATGATGCTCATTACTTGTCACCAGCATCTTAGAAGCTCGAGAGCCAATGTCACATGCTCATTTTGAAAAAAAAAATAAGAGAAGTGAAAGATTTCAGCAGGAAACAGTAAGTAAAACCATCTTTTTAGTCAGATCCAAAGTCTCAAGCCCAAAGCAAGGCTCAAAGAGAGTTGAGAAACAAGTGTCTGGCAAATAACAGCAAAGAACACATATGGCCCTCTATACCACCAATTCCCAACTAACAAAACTACAACAAATATACCCAGTGACCTAAATCACAAAATAAAACATCTAGAAGGCCAATAATGTCAATATTGCAAATAAAACATTGTGCAATCATCATACAATATAGAAAAGGGATCTAAGAAGTACAGAGCCAAAACCAAACCATTCTGTTATTTTTTCATTTTTCAACTTTAAAAATATCCGACAGTATACACAACCATGGTATCCCTCCCATATACAACTCAACCTCTCAAACCAACCACACAGATATAACAGCATGTCAAAAAACAAACTAATAACCAATAAAAATTAGTAAATAGTATACCTTGCTTTCACCATGTATAAAAGATAAGTTAAGAAAAGTTCATTCCCAAAGCCATAGCATAGATTCAATTAGAGCAGTACCTCAGATATAAAACAAATACAACAATGCAACAGCATTGCTTCAGAATATGCTTACCTGATATTCTTTTTCATTTTCTTTTCTCTTACTTTTTTTTTTAGGATTTACTTACTAAAAGTAATTTATAATCAGAATGTGATGAAACCTTTGAAGGCACATGAAGTATTTCAAGAACTGAACTGAAATAACAAAATAAACTAATAATTGTTCATCTTCTTAATTTCTTTTGTTGGTCAAAGGTTTTCCAAGCACCATTGTCAGCTATTCTTTTAAGACTAGCATTTGCCCATTCCATTTGTTCAATTTTGTCCAGTATTTTATTAGTTTTAATAAAGGAAAGGGCAGTATCCAGATCTGCAAATACCTTAGGACCATCTTGGAGGAAATTTTTCAATCTATCAGGGAATAATAAATGGGTTTTTATTTGACATTTTTGAGTTCTCTGATTAAAGGCAAAATAAGTTTCTTTTAGATATGACCATAGGGGAATAATCATTGTCAAAACGAATTATGTTATATTTTATTTTAATGGGTGATTTTGCCCAGGCTGTTTTGAGACTCATTTCTTTGTCATGTGAAGAAAGAAACCTTACTATCACAGATTTTGTAGAATTATTATTGCTGTTTTTGGAAGATACCAAAGATCTGTGTCCTATTTCAATGCCATAAGATAATGCTTTTGGGAGTTCAAGGATTTCAGGCAGCCAAGATGTCAGGAATTTTTCTATGTTGTTTCCTTCAATGTTGTCAGGCAAACCAAATATTCTAATGTTGTTTCTATGTGACCTGTTTTCCAGGTCACCCACTTTTGATTGAAGAAGTGTATTCTGCTTTAATAAGAATTCTATGTTATGTTCGCCTTCTTGCAATCTGCTGTCCATGTCATTACATGCTAATTAAATCCCAGATATTAGTTTTTTCTGCTGTTGAAGGTCTTCATGTAAGGTCTCCATTTGTTGAGTGTATTTCTTTTTAAAGTTGTCTAATTTCAAGTCCATTTTGTATAGTTTTACTGACATTTCCTGGATGTTTGACAACAAGGTTTGTAGTTCTTTTTTGATATATGTTTCCTGATGGTTGGATTTAAAGAAGCTCATTTTGAAGTCTGATGATGAGAGAAATATATCCAGTAATTTTGACAGGAAAAAATTAAAAATTCAAAAATAATTGTATATACTATAATAGTATATATTTAGGAGAGTCTAATAATAAAAAAATCAACTCTTAGGATAGTTATATTCCAAAAATACTGTCATTGAAGATTTGAAGAGACAGAGCTGAAAAGAACTGCTGCTACTCAGTGCTCATCTTGGCCACATCCCCTGTTTCAGATATTTTGAATGCTTTGCCACACATTTGGCAACTGAAAAATCAATTAAATGAATTTAAGTACATTTGAATAACCGCTGACCTGTTTGTGTGTTTGCTCCTGTGTATTCCTCCACTTCTAACTGCGTGCTTCATGGTTTGTGAGCTGCTTCATCTTCGGATCCCATTCTGACACCATGTCACATGTCACTTGTATTCAAATGAGACACTGAAGAACTGAGATGGGTTCAAGTTGTTTATTGTATATAAACACATCAGCAGCTGTAACTGGAACATATACTTAAGCTAACTGACTGACTCATTACTTCAAACATACTCATGTTCATCTCCATTCATGCCTGCATTCAGTCTGGATGACTATACAAAATGGCACTGATCCTGCACCTGCTCAGTAACTTATATGCATGTAAATTGTTTAAAGAATGTATGTGTACACACACACACACACACACACACACACACACACACACACACACACACACACACACACACACACACACACACACACAGACAGACAGACAGATAGATAGATAGATAGATAGATAGATAGATAGATAGATAGATAGATAGATAGATAGATAGATAGATATGGAGAGCAAGAGAGAAATAGATGTATCAGCAAAGTGGTGCAGCAATTAACATTTCTGTCTCAGTGTTTGGTTCTCCTTTGGTTCATTTCTGTGATATCTTATGTGGTTCTTTCTTGGTTCTTTTCTGGTTTATCTTATATGCAGTGTGTGCATATCCTTACTGAATTCATGTGGGTTTTCCTTCTGCATTTTAGTTTCCTCTTACATCCTAAAGACATCCCATAGGTGAATAGGCATTCCCCCAAATTGCCTATCTGTGTGTGTTTGTTGTATGCAAGTGTGTGTGAGTATGAATGAGTGTATGTGTGTATGTGTGTGCTGCTTATTGTGTAAGCCTAATGTCACCCCATTCAGGATTAACTCTTCTGCCTTGCATCGAGCGAGTGAGAGGATGGGCTTCAGCTTCCTCATAATCCTAAAATGGATTAAGCAAGCAATCGTAGAATGAATGCATATGCACAATGTAATTGTGTTTGTATATATCATTGGAAGGGTATTCCCAGCATTCCCCTTATAGCATGCATCCAACTCAGACATATTTAGTATCAGAAGTGGTTTTCTATACACATGTCAATTCCTGATAGAACAGAAATTGTCAAGAATACAGTACAGCAGGGGCTGTAACACAAAGTATTGAGAATCATTAAGCATTGCAACTTGCTCATCTTCATGTTGTTTATTTGATAACATTCTTGTCAGAGATGAATTCTAATGTATTTTGTCCATACCTATGTATCACAGATCATAACATCACAAAGATCTATGACAGTGGCATTGCTAGGCATTCAGATAGCTCTATATCTTCAAGAAAATAAAAATAATAATACATGTGACATTATACAGTGTCAAAGTATTTTCAAATTATCAAGTTATAGGGTTGGGAGGGTGGCCTAATGGTTAAAGTGTTTGCCTTACAAACACAAGGTGCAGGGTTTGAGTCTCACAAGGGATAATTGGCTAGGCTTAAAATGGCTCGCAGGGGCAGTTAGCTTAGTACTAACCTATGAACCTATAAATCAAAATAATTTAAGCTAACTACTCACTATGTGCATCTTACACACATACAACTTTTCAAACACATATGATTTACAGAGATGCCTTGCTTTCTTTGTGAATATCAAAATCAAATCAAATTATTAGGGAATTGCAAAGTGCAAAAGCATATCTACTGAACTCTCCAAAATATGTCACAAAAATATTTATAATTACTTTTAGAAGTAACTGCACTGTTGCTTTTCTTATGTAGTCTGGCAGTGAATTTCACACAGGGACAAAACTCCTGGAAAACTACAAAAATCATCCTCTTCTTTCTAACTTATCTGGCTAATTTCAGTTCAGTAGATCTTTTTTTTTATTTAAACCTAACAAATCAAATGAAAAGGCCTTTGGTAAAAGCATAAAATTAAAGGTATCCCTAATTATTTTGTTGCTCAGTGAAAAGAGGTCTATATAAAAAAAAAATACTTCAAAGGTTCAAACACCTTCAAAGGTTATCTAGGACCTTCACCACATCATTTTAATGACACTCCTCTTGTATCCTTTGGATGTTACATTTCTGTTTTCTCATAGAGGAATCCCACAAGAGGTTAAAAAATGTATATCACAGAAGGTAACCAAAGTTTAATTTACTTTAAGTACAGTCAGAATGAATCCAAAATTGTCTTCATCTCACACGTCTAACTATATAATCTAAGGTCTTACAATTGTCCCTGCAAGCATTCTCTGTGTGACATTTGAAAGAGATAGTCTTAGCCAAATATACTTTCTGATTTTTTTTAATCTCTTCTTCTTCTTGAAGTCTGTATCAGACCATGGTGCACAAATTTACGAGAATGTACAGAAAGTGGCTGAACAAACGTAATGTGCCAGTAAGAATTCCAAGAAGGCTGATGAGTGACAACTCTCCTGTGATGGTTCTTAGAAAAGATTGATTTCTGAAATGAAAGTTTTACTTTTCTCATCCCATAAGAATACTAATCTTGACTTTCATTTCAAATATTAGTGAATTCCTGTACAGTTTCATATTTCAGCAATATTTTATCAAATAATTCAATTTTTCTAAACTTCTCAGATTACAAAAATGAGTTCTACAAAGACATTTGCAGGAAACTGACTGAGAAAAGGCAAGAAGTAATATCTTCTATCCAACAACTTATGAAAATTGACTAAATTCAAACTAAAATTGATTTGATGTTCTATAACTTTAACATGCTTAAATGTGAATCCTGTGATACTGTAATAGGGCAATAAGATTAAAGATGTAGACAACAGTATAAACAATGATGAAGCAGATTAAAAAAATAGGAGAATCACAGAGTTTCACTTGAAACAAAATACATGGTTCATTAATAACGGTAATTCACGGTTCATTAATAAAGGTGATAATCTTCCAGAAAAAAAGATGTCAGTAATATAGTGAATTTCCATTCAGCTTACTTAACATTAAAACTTAAGAAGTTTCATGTAGAACAGAAAGAGTATATAGATCTTCAAAACCTGATTATCCTCGAAGAGCCATAAAAGTAAAAAATAAATAAAAAATACATGGCCAAGTTTATTAATCAAAGGTGTTAATAATGCAATAAGATTTCACAATGAATATTCTACCAAAGCAATGGAAATGCTAGCCAATGGTGAAATATGCAAATGATATAACAACAACCCATATCCTATATTCAGAAAGAAAAAAAAAATCTCTCCATTGTACCCAAGAGTCTTCAACTTTCTTTTTTTTTATTTTATTCTTATTTTTTTTTTTTACAAAACAACAACTTGATATTATATTGCTATTGGCCAACAGTGGACTTGTTTGAATATTTTTACCTTTTCTGGGTTGTTATAAATGGTCCAATCTGCACAGCTCACCATGCAGCCACATTCAGTCTTGTATTGTTATAGCTGCAGACTGTCAGAACCTTAAATTTCTCTATTTAACCTTCAGAAATTTGTAGTATATTTAATAATCAGTTGTTGCACAAGGATGCACTGGTTTACTCTAAGAGGTGTGGTATCCTCCTGTTTACATATAGTCTTGTTTCTTTTGAACAGATGGCTCTTCAGTAAATTGACTCCATACATCACAAGCACTACTATCCATTCAGCCTACATCAATAAACATCTGGTACAATGCAGTTGCACTTTCCATCTGCCTCTATAGTCAGCTTGGTTCAAATGGGCATCCTAAGACAATGTAGCTATTGTCTAATGCTTTAAGCAAAGAGAAAAGGGTCTCTATTACATTATCGAAGTTTCAAAACTTTGAATCTGATATGGTCGACACCATATAATCGAAGTCTTAAAACATCGAAAATGTAATAAAACACAACAACCTATAAAAACAAACCATTTAAATGCTCTAAGAAGGGGGTAAGCCCTCCTGCATCCCACACCCACGCTACTTAAATATACCAACTCTAAGATTGCACTACAGTGCAGAAAAGGGAAATCTTCCCTTTCCACACTGTACAGAGACCTCCGTTAAAAGATTCAAAGTTTCAAGACTTCATTCATATGGTGTCGACCATATCAGATTTGAAGTTTTGAAACTTCGATCTTCTGATATAGACCAAAGAGAATACACCACCAAAAATGCAAACTGGGAGGGGCAGTGTAAAATAATCCAAGAAAGACACCAGACAAGTTAAGATAAAAGTATTAATTTAATGCAGGGGTTAAACCCGGTTTAAATGGCAACATTTCTATTAATTGTTTACTTAAGCTAAAATCCTTAGGTCTTAAGTGAGGTTTTACTTTACCCATACCTTTATTTCAAGGTTTTTAATATTAATGAAATGTTTTTTCTTAATGTTTTTTTAACTTTTTTCTTTTCACTAATGTGTCATATGGCTAATGATGTCATGTATTTAAACTGAGTTTGTGTGCTGGTTTGTTATTCTGAGGAAGTTTCACATTTGAAACAAATGTGGTCAGTTAAATTGCTACTTTTATCTTGACTTGGCTGGTACCTTTCTTGGATTGTTTTACAGTGCCACTCCCAGTTTGCATTTTTGATGGTGTGGTTTGTTTGACTTTAGTTTGTACATCCTTTAAGGGGTTAATGCTTTACTGACAACCACCTACAACTTAAGCAGTCTAGCACAGTGGGTGAGAGATGTAGTTATACAATGTCATTGGAGGCAAAGCTCTCACTCAAAGAAAGGACAAATAAAAACAATGTTGCCAGTATCACACAATGAAAACATAATAAAATGATGCATTTGTTGAATGGACTTATACTGACATATACCATCAATAATATAGCAACAGTTACAGTTGTGAGTGGGGAAATATCTGTTACTAGAGTCTGGAAAATGCAACATACTTATGTGTTGATCTATGTACTTCTGAATTTGAATACATATACCAGCATTATTCAAGACATGGTTCAAATATTTTATAAAATGTTTTATTTTTGCAACCACTAACCCTAATGGTCTATTATCCTAAGACTATACTGTTGTTTGAAAATATAAGTAAAAGACAGTTTGGTCTTTATATTCTAAAGAAACCAAACCCATAATTTTTGAAGAATAATTAATTAGCCTTGCTCTAATAAGACAGTTTGAAGTTTTCATAGAAATGTCGAAATAATTATTATGAGGTACACACAGAGTGACTTGTGATACTATGTGCTACTACTCATATCATTGCAATTAAAACATGAATACAAAAATTAATGCTACCATGGGGCTTAAAAAGGGTTACTATGAGCATTAAGCCTTACCCTGAACAGCCAAACCCAAGATGTAACCCCTTCTAATTCAGAGATCACCCTACTGAAGTGATGTTTGGCAAATAGAAGAATCACTGCAGACCGCAGTGCCATCAGCCTTGGTACAGAATAATTATACAGTTTACAGAGTGGCTAATGCTAGTTACACATGTGGTCTCCCTAGCCATCGATGTAACTAAACATTTATACTAAAAAGTGATTCAGTGAATTGCTCAGCTGTGTAAATTAACACAGCCAACAAAGAAAATTAACAAGGCAAAAAGACTATGGCCACCCAATGTAGTTAATGGGAGAAGCTAAATTTCAAGTAAGCTGAGTGAAGTTCAGCAGAGCCCTAGAGGTGGGGAATGTGTCAGATTTGTGTGTGTGTGTGTGTGTGTGTGTGTGTGTGTGTGTGTGTGTGTGTGTGTGTGTGTGTGTGTGTGTGTGTGTGTGTGTGTACACATGCACACATGTGTGAATGGATGAGTACATTCCTGAGTTTGACCAAGTGGGGTGCAGGTGTGATGTTGAATGGATGTCTCTGTGAGTACGAGAATTTGTGTGTGTGTGTGTGTGTGTGTGTGTGTGTGTGTGTGTGTGTGTGTGTGTGTGTGTGTGTGTGTGCGTGCGTGCGTGTGTGTGCGTGTGTGTGCGTGTGTGTGTGTGTGTGTGTGTGTGTGTGTGTGTGTGTGTGTGTGTGTGTGTGTGTGTGTGTGTAAACATGAATATCTGAATGTTTGTAAGAGACTGTCTAGGCAATGGTGCCTGTGCCAGTGCAATGCATGGGCAGCTAGAGGAAATTACCAGTGCAAAGTACTTTTAGCACAGACAGTAAAAAAGTGAGCCTCGGCGACATGTAAATTAGCCAGTTATGAGGTCTTCCTCATTGTCGTCTTCATTTTTTTCTTTTGGCTGTTCCCATTAGGAGTCGCCACAGCAGATCATCTGTTTCCACTTCTTCCTGTCCTCTGCATCTTTCTCTGTCACACCAACCACCTGCATGTCCTCTCTCACCACATCCATAAACCTTATCTTAGGCCTTCCTCTTTTCCTGTTACCTTAGCATCCATTTCCCAATATACACAGGATCCCTCCTCAGCACATGTCCAAGCCAATGCAATCTCACCTCTCTGGCTTTGTCTCCAAATCGTTCAACCTGGGCTGACCTTCTAATATACTTATTACTAATCCTGTCTATGCTCATCACACCCAGTGCAAATCTTAACATCTTTAACTCTGCCACATTCAGCTCTGACTCCTGCCTTTTTGTCAGTGCCACTGTCTCCAACTCATATAACATAGCTGGTCTCACTACCTCTTGTAGATCTTCCCTTTCACTCTTACTGGCACTCATCTGTCACAAATCACTCCTGACATTCTTCTCCACCCTGCCTGTACTCTCTTCTTCACGTCTCTTCTACACTCACCATTACTCTGAACTGTTGATCCCAAGTATTTAAACTCATCCACCTTCGCCAACTCTACTCCCTGCATCCTCACCATTCCTCTGTCCTCCCTCTCATTCTCACACATATATTCTGTCTTAGTCCTGCTGACCTTCATTCCTCTTCTTTCTAGAGCATATCTCCACCTCTTCAGGGTCTTCACAACCTGTTACCTACTCTCACTACATATCACAATGTCATCTGCAAACATCATAGTTCACGGGGACTCCTGTCTGATCTCGTTTGTCAACCTATCCATCATCACTGCAAATAAGAAAGGGCTCAGAGCTGATCCTTGATGTAATCCCACCTCCACCTTAAATGCATCTGTCACTCCCACTGAAGATCTCACTGCTGTCCCACTACCCTTGTGCATATCCTGTACCACTCTTACATACTTCTCTGCCACTCCCGATTTCATCATACAATACCACAACTCCTCTCTAGGCACCCTGTCATAGGTTTTCTCTAAGTCCACAAAGACACAATGCAACTCCTTCTGACCTTCTCCGTACATCTCCATCAATGCCCTCAGAACAAACATCGCATCATGAGGTCTTCCTCATTGTAAAAAAACAAAAATGAAGGATATGGGCTAAAGGAACTTATTTAATATTGTTTTTTTTTTTTTTTTTTTGAGTAGTTTTTCCTTTCTCATTGTTTGTCTTCCTCATTGTAGCTAAAATTGTCTCACATTTTACACAACTGCATAAACTGACCTAATTGTTATTTGTACTTATAACTAGCCCTAGGGTTCAGAAAGAATCGCAAAAGCTTGTGTAAACTGCCTACAGTGCCTTTGGTTACACGACTGATAATGTGATACTGAATTCTAAGAAATTGCATAAGAAGAAAAAAATTTAAAAAATGAATGGGAAAAAGAAATAGTATAAAATATGACTGTGGGAAGTGGGAAAAGAGAAAGAGATAATGCATCTGCAATAGGTAATAATAAGAAAAGATGCATGTACTAGACAACTTTAAATTCAACAAGAAAAGAAAAATGTAAAACAATGAAGAGCAATGTTTATTTCAGGTAAGGAAAATACACATTGGGATACTTCTAGTTTAGAATGTTTGTGCAAATATGTACAAGTTTTTATCTATTAACAGAAATGGGGAGGTAAAAGAAGGAAGACAGAGGATATTGCAAGATACCTAAATGCATGTCTTATGTTTATAAGTGAAAAAGTTACATGGAATAGGTCAACAAATGTTTATGATCTGTAAATATTTTCTCTTACTCCTTTTTTTCCTCAGGTTTCTGCTAATATCAGATAACATAATGGAAACAAATACATTAGCATCTATACTACATACTAGCTGTACTACATTTAAAAGAGAGATAGAAAAAAAGAAGTAATATATGTCAATATCACTGGAAGATACAAATCTAAGAAACCCAGAGGATTATACTCTTCCTTATCAATATTTAAAATAGGTATATATCTTTCAGAATATTATTAGGAAGAGTATTTTATGAATCAGTCTGCATATCAAAGATAAAGAGGAAGACAAAAAAGAAGAGGAGATACAGTGGAAATGAAAGAAAATTAAAATATGCCTTCAGACCATTTAAATATATTATCTATACTTTTACTAGCCAATCAGGCTATAGAACACAGCAATTCTCATCAATAAACCATATTAAAAAGTTTTCTTCAGCCTCAAGTAGGCTAGAGCATGGCAGAATAGAGGTTAATTTAAGGCTGCCACTCAGTTATCTAGGTGTACCTTGAAGGTAGCACAAGAGCTACTCTGCTTCACTTCTAGAAGAAAATTTACAAGGGACTATCACTAAATTAAAAAAAAAAACTAAAAGCAAAGTTTTTAACATCTTTATTGAATTCACTTAAGACTTAGGCAAATATATGTTCACATAAAAGAAAACAAGCCATATCCACATGTTCCCAGTAACAAACATTATACAACACATATATTCCTTGGGTTCTAGGTTATAACACCGACAGCACACAACATCGACAACGACATCACCGACACCACATCATCGACAGCTCACAAACACGACACCACACACACTCAACACATCATCACAACAACCAATAAACAAAACAAATTCCCTGACCAAAAACCACACACACAACACAAGCACACCTAAATCCTAACAAACAAACACTAAACCTTACATACACAACTATCCACTACCCTAACCGAAACCCTAACCCTAAGGTCCGTCACTATCGCACACTAACCTAACCCGCTCCTGACCCTAACTCACTTAACCCGCCTAACCCAAACAAATTCACTACTGCACCCTTACCTAACCCGCCTAACCCTAACTCACTTAACCCGCCCCTAACCCACAACATTCACTACTGCACCCTTACCTAACTCGCGCCCTAACCCTAACTCACTTAACCCGCCCCTAACCCAAAACATTCACTACTGCACCCTTACCTAACCCGCGCCCTAACCCTAACTCACTTAACCCACCCCTACCCCTACAGACCGCCAACATTGCACACTTACCTTACTCGCACCCTAACGTCCGTCACTACCGCATACTTACACATCCTTTCCCCATCTCGGTGTTCTCCGCGTCGGTGTTTTCATCCGTCGATCTTCTTGCGTCGGTGATTTCGCTGTCGGTCTTCCCATCTGTCGACGTTGTAACCTAGACCCATTCCTTGATATTAATACCATCAATCTAACATTACAGAAATTGCTCAATTCCTGCTCTCCCTTAAATCTTACTTCACCAAAACATTATTCTATAGGTATTACTCCCACAATTTCCATTTTATCTATGTAATTCGATCCTACTTTTTGTGAAGATCCCACTTCAAATTCTTTTACCCTGCTGGGTGAGGAAAGTAAACCTCTACTTTTTTGCCTGTGGGTGATAGATAATGTTGCTTTCTGTCTTACATGCTCCATTTTGTTCTGTTTAAAGAAATCTGCTTGGACTGGTGTTTTTGTTCTATGTGAGAAATAGGCACTTACATTTTCTAGCCAGCATATTTCATATGTTTTTTCATTAGTTAAATTGTTTCCTGTCACACATAAATACACAGTGAATTCTGCGTCCTTGTCTTTTGAAAATATTTCAAGCCGACATAAACTAAAGCACTGTTGGTGATTCCCTGCTAGTTTTAGCACCCACCCTTTCCTTTGTTGATGTGCTTTTTAAACCTGGCGATTTTAAGCCCTACTTTAATTGAGCTTTTTAAGCTCCTCCCTTTCTACACTGCTGTTGATATCTTGAATTGTTTATCTGCCTTTCCTTGTGCTTATATTCCTTGGCATTTTGCCTTTCTTTGTCTGTTCTACTGATTTGCTTCCTCTGAATTTATTATCTAGCTAGTTGTTGGATAATGTAGTGTGTTTTTGCACTCTAGTAAGCAATTGTTTTTACATCAAGAGGTCTGTGGATTTATTATCTAGCTATCTGTTGGATAAATTAGTGTGCTGTTACACTCTAGTAAGCACTTGTTTTTACATCAAGAGGTCTGTAGATTTTCCATCTAGTACACTGGGTGGTAGCCTGGTCTTTTTAGGTTAGGGAAACACTTGAAATTTCAGCATGTACTTTTATTTGGAGAGCTTATTAATCAGCTTATCCTGTTTTTAGTGCCTTTATAAATTCTGTACAATTAACTGTCTCTTAGCTCATTTATACAAAGCAAAGTACCTTTGTTGAATAATCACACTTTTATAAGCTGTTTAAAGTACACTGCTGTATCTGTATCTTTAAGTTTGTTTGTGGTAGCATTTTGTATCATTTAAGTTTATTTATGGTAGCATTTCACTCCAGACCCTCCTTTACAGTGCTATTTACATTAGGAGGACTGGGATTATTCCTTTAGTGGCAGTAGGTGTTTACCTGGCCTATCTAAGCTGAGAAGCACACAATGAAGTCAGTGAATCCCTTCCAAGCTGTATAGTTCTAAAACATCCCTTTATATCAGGTAATCCTAAACCACCTTGTTCTATTGGAAGGATCGACTTATCCTACTTGACCCTTGCCCACTTTCCCTTCCAGATAAATTCCTTCATCTCCATTAATTATTGCCTGCAACTTCTCTGCTTGATAAAAAATGGCTGACCTGTATATAAAATTAAAGGGACTAAAAACATTTTCACTGCTTGCATCTTGCTATCCATATCCATAAACAAGAAATTCCAGTTTCTCAGATTTAGTATTATCTTTTTAGTCTTTTCTCACATATCATTAGCTGCCATAACAGAATTTTTTGAATCCATACTCCTAAATACTTTATTTTATTGTGTCTGCATAAATATGGGTATAGCTGAACCAGTTCATGTGTGGGAACATACTTTACAGCCGTAGCATTTGTTTTATCTTTATTAATTTTATATCATAGAAAAAGATATGGCACTGGTTAAAATGTTCTACAACACTGAGATTAGTTTTTCTGGTTTTATCAGGGATAAAATATCATCTGCAAAGAAAGCCAGCTTTTCTTGATTACCGTACCAACTGTATCCTAGAATTTCTGAGTCCCTTATTTTTTGGCAATGGCTCTAAATATAAACCAAATAACAAAGAGGAAAGCTGATACCTCTGCCTGGTTCCTCTCTTCAGAAACAACTTGTCAGAGAGGAACCCTTTCATTTTAATGTTTGCCTCCAATCATTTACATATCCTCCTAATTAGCCATATTAATGTATCAAGAAATGCAAATGCTTCCATTGCCCTCCTCATAAAATCCCAGGTTACTCTGCTGAATGCTTTCTCTGTATCATGACCCACCAACAACAGAGGTATTTTCTTACATGCTGCTTCTGTCTGGATCATCATTGTTCTATTAATGTTGTCAAATGTTTGCTTCCCTCCACAAAACCATATTGATCCATATGTGTCAATTTTGGCAACACCTTTGCTATTGTTTTAGTTATTATAGACAAACACTTTAATCATGGTTTAAATTTGAAATGGGACATGTGAAGCTGGGTCTGATGTGTTTTTGCTGTCTTTAGGTATTACAGCCCAGAACTTTCTTACAGGACATTGGTGTTTTTCCTCCTTTTAAGATACTGTTAAATGAAACCTTCTAGCTCTTTATTACTTTCTTCCCTTCTAACTTCTAAACATTAATAAGAATGCCATGTATTCCTGGAAGCTTTCCTGCAGATTGATTATATGTCTTCCTTTTTATCTCATCTCCTCCTATCTTAACTGTTAATTGTTGAGCTTCATCTACTTCTAACCATGGCATAGTTAAGTCAGCCATAAATATTTCCATTTGTGCTCTTTTTGAGTTCCATATAGCTCTATTTTACACAAACTTTAATAAAATGTCTTAAATATCTCTAATACCTCTACAGGATTTCTAGTTATTTTGCTTGTTAAATGCTCCCTCAGTTTGCAACAACCCTTTCTACTTTCTGCTGCCTAACCTGTTGTGCTTTGGAGTTATTATGAAAAAAGTTGCATAACAGTAAACTTATGCATATTATCCAGATACTCCCTTATTTTCTCTTTTTCACTCTGTAGTTACACCTCTTCTTGTCCTGTGAGATTCTCCTTATTCTGCAATACTTTAAATGTTATTGTCCACCAGCGTTTCTCTTTGTATACTTTAAATTTTGTCAGCCCCTCTAAATACTTCCTGTTACTTCTTAACCATGTATCTTTTTCTTGTATTTCTACCCTGTTTTAAACTCTACTTTCATTTTATCCCACTCACTAGCTATAACCTCTGAAAAAAATCTGTTTTCCCTAGTAACTCCTGAATAATTCCACTGCCCATTCCTTAAATTCCTTTCTTTTTAATTGGAAGGTGGGGAAGTGTCTCATTTTTACTTCATTGCCCTGCGTTTGTATCTTAGTTGTTACTGGCACATGATCTGAAACTGTTCTCAGATGTGGGCTGAAGCTTCCAATTAAATGCTTATGTTCCTGTGAAAAATAATTTCTATTTCATCTAGCCCAGTTATTCTACTTTAGCAAATAATATGTAAATTATCTCCAATTTTCTACTACTGAATTCATATCTTCCATACCAAAAATTTTCATAAATTTCTTCAGTAATCTACCCTCTTTTGTTATATTTTCCCTTCTAGATCCCCCAGGTATAGCTTCACGGTTACAAATCAAGTTCCAGTTCTCACTTATAAGTAATATTTCTTGCTGAAAGTTGATTATTTCTGCCTAAAATTTCTTAAGCTTCATAATAGCAGTTTTAGGTGTAATATAAGTATATGCCAGCATAATCCTCCTCTATTGCCAATAGCTCCTTCCTCACACAATTCTGTCATTATTACCCTTTTCATCTTCTATTACTTTTAGAGCTCCTCCAGAAATTAGTATAAGTACTCCCCATTTCCTTTATCCCTGATATTCTGTTGAATATCCACCCTGAAATCCTTTCTTTATCAAATGCGCATGCTCACTTCTTTCCAAACATGTATCCTATAGCATTGCTATTTGCAATCTGCATTTCTTAATATAATTCAATACTCTTACCTTTTTGTCTATACCTGTGAGGCCATTCACATTCCAAACTAATATGGGTAGTATTGCCATTATGATAAGAAGTCATTATTCCCATTTATAAGATATGTGACAGTGTTTCTAATACCCCCAGATTTACTAATCTTCCATGCAGGACTAGTCTAGTCCTGCACGGAAGCAGCCACTTAGGAGCAGGATGGCAGTGCGCCATGCATATTAATGAAGGTGTGCTGCCCGACCTCCTAGGCATACACAGAGCATGTACGAGTGCAGGGGGCGTGTCTGAGAGCAGAGCTCTTAGAATAAACAGGCCCCTGCAAAGTAGAACAACAGAAAGTGGAAATAAATGAGCAAGGTCACCCATAGGTGTCAGCATATACCCATAAACAGTCCCCCATGTGTACAACAGCAACAGTACATATATATAAACCAAAGAAAACCCGTTATATTTTTCTTAAATCAGAGTACAGCTAACCGTAGGTGCGCGGGTGTGCCCATCGCTTAGCTACGCTTAAAGCAGTGTAAAAGGCCAAAGAGGATTACAAGGAAGACATCTGCAAATGAAGCAGCATAGCAATAGTGCAGTCGGAAAGGCATCCACCTAACGAGCAGGCATTCCTGGTTTGAGTCCCACTGCAGCACATACCATTTTCCATGTGAAATCTGTAAATGAACATTTTTTTTCTCATATATTTGTTGTATAACCTACTAAATAACATTTAAATGTGAACTGGACTACTGTAGTAATAAGGCACTAGTAAGCAGGTTTAAGCATAAATAAGCAGTAGTAAGCATATATAAGCACTAGTAAGCATGTTTAAGTGCGTCTGCATGGGGGTAAGCATTACCTACACAGATTAAGCAAAGTAGAAGTAAACTGAGTGTTAGAAATTGTAACCGGCAGATGGCAGTGCTTACCTCCACACAAACCCACACAAACCTGCTTACAGCTGCTTTAAAGTGCCTTAATCACTCAGTATCGAACCACCGGAGTTCTGCCCCACCAACAAAATCAAGAACTCCTGCAAGGCTCAAACCAAGGACCCTGCATACCATAGACAAAGAGATTTACCAGTAATCCATGACAGATACAAATAAATTTGATGTTTTCTGAATCATATCATCCAGTCCAGTCATGCAACAGCACAGAGAATGTATACCTACAGCTAGATGGATGTGTGTGCGTGCAAATACATTACTATCTAAATGGATACAACATATCTATATATATATATAGATATATATATATATATATATATATATATATATATATATATCTATGGGTCCCCTTCACATGGTCGACAGTTCATTTGATCGACTTTTATTTGGTCGACAATTCATATGGTCGACAGGCAGATTTGCCCCCCTCCCCAATGTTGTGCGACCTTGGAGTTGATATATATAGTTAGGGGGGGGTGTGGGGGGGGCAAAGCCCCCCACATAAAACTGCTTGTCGATCAAATGAATTGTCGACCAAATAAAAGTCGATCAAATGAACTGTCAACCATGTGAAGTAGACCCATACATATATATATATATATATATATATATATATATATATATATATATATATATATATATTAATATCCAGAGATATATACATATATATATACAAATATATGAACAGATATACATGCAAATGCCGACAACTACACATATATATGTCAACATCCATACGTCCACATATACACATCAAGTTACACATATGTACGCAGATAAATGTCCCCCATAGGTATATACAGACATAATGAGAAACATGTAAGCAAATATATACATCCACAGAGGTATATATGGCCACACATCTGTAGATAGCAATGGTAGATTAACAGATACATATATGTCCACATGCACCGTGAAAGGCCTTGACAGGCCCCAAACAATATGCGTCACATATGAAATGGCATACCCACCGCCCAGACAAACACATCCACCCTGCAAAACACTACCAAGCTCAATGTACTGTACATGTGTCCTTGAAATAGGGATTTAAATTAGCCCCCGGTCATGTTCCACATGTTGGTATCACATCCCCCTCTCCCCCACCCACTAGGCAGTCCAAGCAGTATAGGTCCATCCAACCAAGGCCATCCCCGATCCATACGTTCATTACTCACAGTTTCACTTCCCCCCTGCTGCACACATGCAGCCAGCATCTCAACCCTGATTACCAGCCCATAGCTACCACACCACCACACATTGACCCCCCTCCACACCCCCCCCTCAGGACCCATCCCTTATGTTGTCTCGACCCAAGTATCCTAGGTCAGGCACATGCCGTAGTCCATGCACATAGCCATGGGTACCTATGCAACTCTGGGTGTAGATGAAAGTTGTATACCCAATGTTCAGGCTGTCCCACATTGGACGAATGATTACCTGGTACTAACAACAGATTTCATGTGTGACTCTGTGTACACTAACGGATTTAGTTGTAGGTATCACAAAGCATATGTGGCACACAAGGTTGGCTGGTATGCACATGAAACAGTACCCAGCAATAACAGGCAACATGACAGGATATGTAGCTAAATATGTAGAGGTATGTGTGTGTGTGTATCTATATATATATATATATATATATATATATATATATATATATATATATATATATATATATATATATATATATATATATATATATATATATATATATATATATATATATATATATATATATATATATATATATATATATATATATATATATATATATATATATATATACCCATAACTACATGGAGATATACCTCTCCCTCTCTGTAGTACAAATGTATACATACATAGCCAGACATATATATAAACATCCACACACATATATATATATATGTGTGTGTGTGTGTGTGTGTGTGTGTGTGTGTGTTAGTGTGTGTGTAAATATACACAGATATATAGCTAGGATATGATACAGCAGTTAAGAATTACATATGTTCACAGGCTGTGCCAATGGGGGTGAGGGGCCCAATCAACAAAGGTGTAACACGTAGCATCACTCTCCCCAGCTAGACAGGTGAAACCTATAAACACACAATAAAAGTAAACAAACCACTGCTTCCCAGACCGCAGGCAGGATACTACCAGTGGGAGAGACCCGCCAATTCTAATCTTGAAATAAAGAAAAGAATGTTCCTTGCGGGACAACACAAAAATTTCAGGCATATTTGGGTTTCCAGCCATTACACAGATGTGGCATGGCATGCATGCACCCGGACTACAAGGTTGGGGAAGCCTGATGACCCATTGGGCGAGACAACGTATGTGATGGGTCCTCAGGTAGTGGTGTGTTTAGACCTGACCTGCACCCTGAGTAAGGAAAAGTGCCGAAGAGGAGGTGCGGGGGGGGGGGGACTATGGGTATGAAATTATGGGCCTAGGCATGCAGGTGTTGGCTGAAGCGGTTTTATGTGGACCGCTCCAGGGATGTAAGCAATAGTGTGCATTAGGCAGAGCCGATGCCTAATGACCAGCCACACCTGGTACGAATCCCACTGCAGCAAAGTCTAGTTTATATGGCAAAGGACGGTATAACCAGATGTGTTGTTGCAAACCCACTAAATGACAGCAAAGAACACATGGTTGCAACACCCCACTCTAGGCATGCAAGCCGAAGTAATTGTCATGACAAGGTATGATTGCTGTCCTCACTCCCACCCAGGGGTGTGAGTGTCCAAACCTACCCTCAAATGCAGGGTATATACATAGTTGTCGCTGTAAAAGAAATGGCCAGCTGTGGACCTTCTCATCAGTCTTCCTGCACATCCCTGGACATGTACCCTACTACCAGCCCCTCTGTGTGGCCCAATAACACCACTTACCTATCGACCCCTGTTTCATTACTAGTAACTTTCACAGTCACAAGTAGGTGACACGATCCTCACAACTATATTGGCAGAATCTGGAACCCCCAACACACGTGTATTACCACAGCTGTCCCACACGATACATGTAAATAACACATGAAGGGAAACCTAGGAAAACAAAACCAAAATGACCACCAAGGCTGAGGCTTCCAGATTTTTTAATTAATCTTGAAACAACAATAGTAGCATGAAAAATAGATAGCACTTCACATAGCGAACTACGCTTCATCAGATTCCAAATAACAAATCACAAAAACACAATTTATATATCATCTCAATAGCTAAAACTATTAAGCAATCAATTAATTAAACAATAAAATCATTAGATTAAATTAAATTAAAACAATTAATTAAGATAATAAAACAACAATCAACACTTTTTAAGACTTTTTAACTTTTCTATTACGTCTCGCTGCCAACTCAGGTTTTATACAGACAGCAATGTTTAGTCCTGGATACAAATGTGTTTGAAGTCTCAAAATCCATTTTAGTTCAAGCCTTTCTAAAATGTTATTCATATTACCCTTCCTAATATTGCTTCGTAAAGGCTGCAAAACCATAAAGCTGAAAGTGTGCATTTTTTATTCAATAATGTGTTTTGCTAGCACATTCTGTATATTGCTATTTTTAATATCATAGAGGTGACCATAGATCCTGTCCCTTAAACTTTTCACTGTCTTTCCTACATAAAAACAATCACAATAATTGCAATTGGCTAAATATACTAAATTCTGAGTCACATGAAATCTAGGTATAAATTCAAAGCTCATATTGGGATGTTTAAAATATTCAGATTTTGTGATGGTATCACACATCCTACAATTTATACAAGGAGAGGTGCCTAAAGGCAACCTCTCTAGGAATTTTCCACATTTATCCTTACATAGCAATTGCTTCAAGTTCTTATTGTTACAATAGATGAAGCTAGGTGCCTCTCCTATAACATTAACAGTGGCCCTATCTACCATTAACAAATGTCAATTACGTTCAACTACGTCTTGCATAAGTGAATTATCATTGGCATATTTGGTAGTGAAACAAACCTTTTTGTCTTTTTTATTTTTGTCTCTTTTATTTTTAACAGCTCTAGCAGTTCCATCTGCAGAACAATCATGGGTGACAGTTGTAAGCACATCATTTCTAATGGTTCTTACCATTGTGCCAGCATAGCCCCTATCATTAAGTATGGACTCTAATGTATCAGCCTCAAGATATTGGTCATCCTCTTCCCTACAAATTCTCTTAACTCTGTTAAACTGTCCCTTAACAATGGTGGAAAAAAACACGATGAGGATGCATGCTGCTAAAATCAAGCAGACTGTTTTTCAAACAAGATTTACGAAAAAGGGAAGTCAACAGACCACCCATGTTAACTTTTTGAACAGTAACATCTAGAAAATTGAACTTATTAGCAGACATTGTCATCGTAAACCTTAAAAACTTGCTGTAGATTCTAAATAAATGATAAACTCTGTCAAGAGATGAATCCCCCCATCCCACAGTAAAAAGACATTGTCCACAAAATTTCTATATAACCTGAGGTGTGGACTATAAGCACTGTTAAACATATGCTGTGTCTCCCAATAATGAACAACTAGGTTTGCATACAAATTCACACATGGGGTACCCATGGCAACACCCCATTGCTGTAAATACAAATCGTGCATACAAAAAAAATTATTAGTATCAACTCCAATAGTGTACATACTAACAACACCTGATCATTCACCATATGGCATGCATTTAAAAAATGTCTAACTGCTTCAACGGCATAATCATTGGGGATGGAGGTAAATAGACTCTTTACATCAAGTGTCACAAGTAAACAATCACTGATAGCATCATCATTCCTAAACGTATCTAAGTCATCGAGGAATTGCAAAGTATCCCTTAGAACAGTAGGAATGTCCCGTACCAAGGGTCCCAATACACTCTCAACATAAACAGAGAGAGTTTCAGTGGCTCACCCACCTCCAGAGATGATTGGTCTCATGGGGGGTTATGTAAAGATTTGTGTATTTTCAGAAGGCCCTTGATATAAAGGATAACAGGATGATCAACACTTAAATAACGATACAGAGATTCATCTATCTGCCTACACATAAGTAAGTCATATAGAGTATCTCTAATATTCAAATTTATAGCTTCATATTGTAAATCAGTAATCAGTTTATAAGTCACAGCATCGTTAAGCATATAACTGCATGGCTGCATCATAATCACCACTGTTTAACAGCACCAAGGCCCCACCCTTGTCAGCTGGTCTAATGGTGACATATACATTAGTTTGTAATAATTGTAAGGCATGTCTCTCATCTGAATTAATGTTGAAAAAGACATGCTTATGTTCCTTACAAAAAGTCTCATAAAAGTCTTTTTCACATACTTTTACAAACATTTCAGCATGTGGTGGCAGTACAGGAGTAAACAAACTATTACTTTTAAAACTGTTAACTTTTGGTAGAACATCCTTAAACATAAGTCTAAGGGCAACATTACATGCAAACAACCTCAAATCAGTCAATAAATCACATATATTCATTCCAATGGATGGAATAAAAATCAAACCTTTGTTCAAAAGTGAGAGTTCGGCATCAGAAAGTTCATGGTCCGATAAATTTATATTCAAGTCTTTCTTGCTTATTCCTTCATTCTCCTGTTCAAATTAATCCTTTCTCCTGAGTACTTCCTCTCTCATCTCCCTCTGCTCACGGAGCAAGATGGTGGCTGAACCTGTTGCTTCACCGGTAAAAAACATTCCATAGATTGAGGCACAAAATGCTTTGGTTTAGCCCCAGCTGCAAGGGCAAAATCAGCTAAATGATTAGGAGGTGGAGTACATTCCGTATTCAACACTCACTGGCTAATTGTTACCTGTGATGGAGCATTAGTAGAAGAAAAATTCAAACTGACATCAGAAGCATTACCACATAGGATATTGTCTGAAGGTAAACCATGCAACGAATGATTAACAGATGCAGAATTTATGGTGTAGCTGTATCATGTCTCTCTACAGCATCAGGAGAGGCACTATTATTGTTGTTATTATTGTTGAATCGAGGCCACGTGTAGAGATTACTGAGACAAAAATCAGTATGATCCCTCTGCAGCTTACGCTTCTTAGTTTGTTGGAGTTTTCTCACATAAAGAGAGATATTCATGTAGACATTGTCCAACAATTCATTGTGTTCTTCACCAAGCTGTTGTGAAATTAATTCAGAGTACTGAGCTTCAATTTCATCCTTTAATTTATCCTCCACTGGTTTAAAATAATCAGTGACTAACCTCATGTAACTGAAACCCAATTCAAGGTTCAATTGTTGCCATTGTTTTAAAAGTTCAGGATGAAGGGAAACCTCAAGCACACTTGGATCACCACCTGCTCACCACCTGGTGAAGTCCAGCTCCCAACTAACACTCCATACCCCTACACCAACTAGTGACACCGACACCTCCTGTCCTGCCTCACATACAAATCCCAACATCCTGCAAGCCTGCACTACTGCTCCCCCACCAATCAGTCCAATGGCCTACTATAATGTTAAAATGTCCCCTCTCCACCTACCTACCTACCTACACCTTCACTATTCACATCTACTGTACAACACAGGTATGGCATAACTAAACCTAACCCGCATACCTGAGTGTAACCTATCCAGAGCTGCTAAACTGGAATCCCACTTCACCGTACACTGACCTTCGTCAACATTCATATCTGACATGTACACCTGACTTAAGCATGTATAATACTGACATGTTAATGAAGTAGCGTGGGGGTATTGTGGCAGCAAATGGGATTATGCCTGTTTGGGCGGAGGTAAGCAATGCCCACACTGGTTAAGCAATGTGGAGGCCAACCCAGTGTAAGACGCCATAACCGGAGGTCAGCAAGTCTGAGCCTCGTGCACACCAGCACATACATGCCTACACTTCCCCCACAGTACCTTACGCACTCTGTAGCCAACAGCTCTCGTCATGCCCAGTAACAAAATCATCTGCATTCCCAGGTCCCCCCCATGCACACTATAGTCCAAATGAGTTAACATGAAGGCATGGCAGATATACAATCAGCTGCTGTTATCACAAATGTATCATCCAGCACAGTCAGTCAACAGTATAGGAAATCTATGTAAGGATGTAGATTAATACCAGCAAACATATGCACATAGCTCAATCAAGGGTATTCTGAGCAGTCTATGAGTATCAGTGAACAGTGCCTGTCAACACATACTGTGAGAACAGTAGTCTTGCATAATACTGAAGAGAGGAATGAAAACCAGGGCAAGCCAGAGAACTGGGAGATGAGGCTGGTCCTGTGTGTGAGCAAACCACTGCTTCCCAAACCCCTGGCAGGATGCTACCAGTGGGAGAAGCAGTGTGGACCACCAAACAACAACAGGTCCATCCCTGGCAGGACGAACCAGACTTTGTGGGTCACAAAGATGTTTCCACCAGTATCGGAGGAGGATCAAGGGAAGGCTGGAACATACATGGACTAAACGGATGAAGAGCCTGCAGAAGGTTACGTTGAGACAGTATAATTGAGGAGTACTGTGATGTGCAGAGAGGGAAATGTGTGGAGGTGTGGTATGGCAGGGCTAGCAAATGGAAAATAGATGGATGCTGTGTATGTGGAGCTCGGGGGCCAGTGAAAGCGAGCATGCATATCACATTAAGGTAGAAATATGCAAATGAAGCAGAACAGCAATAGTGTGGTGGGCAGAGTATCTGCCTAATGTGCACACATTCCCGGTTTGAGTTCCACTGCAGTGCAGTCTATTTTCCATGTGAAATCTGTATATCAACATCGTTTTCCTGTATAACCTACTAAATGACATTTATACTTGAACAGGAGTACTGCATTAAATGCACATGTGAAGTGTCAGTGTCATAATAAATAAGGCACTAGTATGCAGGTGCAAGCAAAAATAAGCAGTAGTAAGCATAGATAAGCAGTATTTTGATGGAGAAGAAAAGTCTGACACCAGAACATGTCAGCACGAGTGAGTGACTGCAATCCTAAGACCATCCATGTCAACTGGCAAGAGATTGAAGTACAGGACAAACATATAAGCTGAACATGCATGGGCATATGGACATATATAGATCTGTAAATGTAGACAGATAGACAGCTATAGGTATATATATCTATGTATATATATATATATATATATATATATATATATATATATATATATATGTGTGTGTGTGTGTGTGTGTGTGTGTGTGTGTGTGTGTGTGTGTGTGTGTGTATGTATGACCACAAATAAGCATATAACAGCACTCGTACCTAGATAGATAAATATGTCCAGTGTATATATCTATATATATATATATATATATATATATATATATATATATATATATATATATATATATATATATATATACATATACATATATACATACATACACATAGATATATGCATATACATATCTAGATCTATATCAATGTCCATATCTATCTCTCTATATATGGGGGTTTTACATATATAATTATGCAGATACACACACACACACACACACACACACACACACACACACACACATATATATATATATATATATATATATATATATATATATATATATATATATATATATATATATATATATATATATATATATATATATAGATATATATATATATATATATATAGAGAGAGAGAGAGAGATAGGTATATATATATATATATATATATATATATATTTATAGAGATAGACATGTGAATAGCATTTGCACATGTAAACAAACTCCTGATCCACTCAGTACAACATATCAGACCATAAGCACAGTTAATAGGGTGGGGGCACGAATGAGGGACACCTGGTAATTACTGCTATGTAACCCCCCCAGCCCTAATGGATATGCTGTGCAATCAACTATCCAGCACATGCAGTACATGACGTCAGGACCCGCAACAACACAGCTATAATGCTCCAACAGTAATCCCAGTCACCTGTACATGTCAAGATAATATCTGTAACATATCATGCAGAAAAGTCAGTCTACCATAGGGAATGTACAGTGTGGAAGGGGTACACTACAACGGTACAGATATGCACACACATCTATACATTGACAAGTATGTTCAAGTATACAGATATCTATATCGAGTTTTATATACATATCTATATATATATATATATATATATATATATATATATATATATATATATATATATATATATATATAGATAAGATATATGTGATATATAGGTACATACACATATACACAGACAAAAGGTATCAGTAGCCATATATATGTAGAAGTAGTGTTGATATACTGGGTGCAAAGTATATCCCTCAGCCACATGCCCTGTAACTGGTACCTGTGACATGTGTATTGTGGCAACCATTCCCACAAAGGGAATACATGCATTACACATATACCCACCCATAATTCAAAGTACATGAGACAACACACAGGTATGTATACACAGCCAACCTTTATTTGTGTAATGTACAGTAATGTATGTCATTATTTACAGCACATAGAATTTGACTTATTTAATCAGTGAGGAATGCAAGGCCCACACAAAATAGTAGATGCAGACAGTGCAGATATATAACACACTATGCTGTCCAGGCTAAGCCCTTCAATTTGTACAACTGTAGACAATGGATTTGCCATCAAGATAAGTAACAATAAACAATAACAGATGTAGTTCAGCAGCCTCCAGTTACACCCTGTAGTCAAGGCCTAGGGGGACATGTATTACCTGTGGTAATGTCTATGTATCTGTCATATGTATGGACCTTGATCAACAAATGTTGTGGGAGTCCACGATATGACTGGGATGATATCAGGAATAGTAGCAGTAAATAATGACAGGCCATTACCGAACAACCCCTAACCATATCACAGCAGGACAAAGCCAGCCATATATGTGGAGGACAGAGGCAGGAACACAGGGCCATACTCGCAATATTGCTGTTACACACCCTGCAAATTGCTGGTGTTACAGGATCTGTTGCAACATACCCTTATGCAGGAACAAGACATCAGGAACACAAATGGATGTAGCCATGTACTGATAGCATGCAACACACACATTGCCAGGGATATATCTAGGACAAGACCTGTGTGGTGCACAGGCAAAAACAAACAGACAGTCCACTGGCCATCATGTGGATAGGCCCACAGCTGAGAGCTATGCAGACAGACTGCATTCCATACTAAGCTACTATGTACATGCAAACACTGCAAGACCAGCAATATACAATGCACATAACACTACTCACTTTGTCTGTAGGTCTGGAACCTCTTAAGATTGTGTAGTTGGCCTGAGTCTGCAAGTCCTGCTGTAAGAGGTACTGCAACCTGCCATCTGTAACACTGCTGCCCACATACAGGAAGGATGTCCTCCATACTGCAAAGATGAAGGGACAACGCCCACATGAGTCAGCAATTTATAGTACTTGGTTGCCATGACAGTGGTTAACTGAATTACTACACAGCAGGCTGCAAGCAGTTAGCAAATGTTGCACACTGATTGGTGCAGAGCCCATCACCTGATCATGTGCATCACCAACAACAGCCATGCTGAAATCCAGTGCCCCTATCGAGCAGAGCTACAGAAGTGATCCCTGGGGTGAATTTCCTATTTCCCATCCAATAATCAAGATTTTTCTTGAAGAGTGCTAATGAGGAGCTCTGTTTGACATAGATAGGTAGTCTGTTCCAGAGTATGAGAAGTCTCTGGGACAGGAATCTATCCCTCCAGCATGTTCTGTTTATTGTGGTGACAAGGTTTAGGTTCCTAGAGCATGTAGCTTGGAGGGATTGGGATTTCTTTACGTGGAGCATGTCCAACAGCTCTGGGTTTGACATAGCTTTGTATGTTAGGCAGAGATTGCCACTGAGTAGGCGATATGTGACATAGTAAATCTGGAGTATTTTGAGACGGTCTGCGTAGGGCATCTGTTTGAGGCCAGTAATCCTCTTTGTGAGGTATTTCTGTGGCCTTTCCAGTTGTTGTATATGTCTTGTGAGGTACATACCAAAAGGGGCGTTGTACTCTATAATGGGTTGAATGAGTGATGAGTAGAGGGGAACAATGACCTCTTTTTTTCTGGATGAGAAACCTTTTGTGATGAGGTGAGCCACGTAGAAGGATTTCCTGAACACTGTGGGGATGTAATTATCAAAGGAGAGACTACTGTCCACCTGTGTCCCAAGGTCTCTTATCACATTTTCGGCATTAAGTAGACTACCAGCTATGTGGTAGTTCATGGGTACAGAGTTTTTACCAAAGGGGATGAAAATACATTTTTTGGCATTGAGCTTCAGGCCATGGCTTTGACACCAGGCATCTGTCTCAATGAGGCCCTTTTGTAGTATGCCGACATCGTTAGGAGTTTCAATTATGGCTCCTAGTTTGCAATCATCTGCAAACTTAGTTAGCCAAAGACCTTCTGTGTTAGCCTGTACTTCAGAGAAGTAGATACCAAACAGGAGAGGACCCAGGACTGAACCCTGTGGTACTCCACTTGTCACTGGTCTGAAGTTGGATTTGGAGTCTGCTACTTTCACAGTGTGGGTTCTGTCCATGAGCCAGTTGGCAACCCATCTTGTGACATCGGGATTTATACCTAGTTTAGTGAGCTTATCTATAATTCCAGAGTGGGGGATGGTGTCAAACGCCTTGGCGAGATCTAGATAAGCTGTGTGAACCACCTTACCCTCATCTATGGCTTAGTGACTGCTTCAAAAAAGTCAATCAAGTTTAGGAGACATGATCTGCCTTTTACAAATACGAACTGGGTAGGGTCCAGAGTTTGGAGATTACCAATGTCTTCATTTATGAGTTCCATGATGATATGTTCCATGGCCTTGCAGACCAGGCTTGTCAGGCTAATGGGGCGGTAGTTTCTGGGGTCCATCGTGGCTCCACTTTTGTGGAGTGGGATAACTGTCGTGGTGCACAATTCAGTGGGCACAAAGCCTGAGGTGAGGCTATGATTGAACATGGTACTTAGGTAGGGTGCCAGTTCATTCTGTAGTTCATGTAGAACACAGCGTGGGATATTGTCAGGTCCCATGGATGCTGTGTTCTTGGCTTTGGAGAGTGTGTTTTTTACCTGTACAGCCATGATTACAGGAACATTGCATTCTTTTGGTATAGAGATGGGCCCTCTAGGGGGTGAGAGGGGGGGTAAAGTTAGCATGGAACCTATCTGCCAGGATGTTGGCAATATCAGTTGGTACTGTATATCTAGTGCCATTGTGCTGTAACTCAAAGCAGATCTGAGTGTTGCCATTTAGATTCTTGACATAGCTATAGAATGCTTTGTGGTTGTCTTTAGAGTCAGTGGCAATTTTGTTTTCATAACTAGCTTTGGAGGATTTTATGAGGGATCTCAGCTTCTTACTGAGGTTGACCAAGGAGTTCCTCCAGTCATGGGATTTTATTCTTTTTTGCAACAGTTTCTTTCTTCTGTTGTAGAGTTTGTTTATGGCAGAGGACCACCAGATTGGCTTCCTTTTTTGGAGGATAGCATCTTGGTTCTATTAGGGATAGCATGATCCATTCACTTGTGTAAGTGCTTATAAAGTGCATTTGTGTAGGATTCAGCAGTTGTACCTCTATTGTCCATCTGCATGGGTGTCATGAAGTTTGCCACTTCTGTCTTAAGAAGTGTGAAGTTGGCTTTGGAGAAGATTTTTATGGTGGTTTCCCTAATTGGGGGTGGGGGCGGGATGAAGATGTCTAGGGTGATTAGCTTGTGGTCGGATCTGGCCAACGAGGAATTGACCTCTGGTGTGGAACACCGGTTGCCCATGTTGGTAATGACCAGGTTTAGGATATTGCTGCCCCTGGTGGGGGTGTGACTAAGTTGATCCAAGGTGTTGGAATTTATGAATTCCAGAAAACGTTGAGCAAAAGAGTTGGTACATGAGTAGTTTTCGCAGTTAATGGTGGGTAGTTGAAATCGCCCATTATTAGGGTGTTAGGTTGTACCCTAATACTTTCCAGTGTATCAAGAAATGAGGAGTGGGAATCCTGGGGCATGGTGGGTGGTCTGTAGCAATCTATAATTTGGATTGCGGTCTTGCCCAGAGTTAGTTGCACTTGGATAATCTCGGATGCATTATGCTGTGCAACTAGCCTGGAGGTCTGGATATCCTTAATGAATATGGACACGCCTCTACCTTTAGTGCTTCATTCTGGGTTAGGTTGCCGAAAAGTGTGGTATGAATTATAGCCTGGTAATGCAGGGGTGCTCTTTGGAGGTTTGAACCAGGTCTCTGTCACTGCACAAATGTCGATGTTCTCCATTTTAAGGAGTGCCTCGAGTGAGTGCATTTTGAAGTTTAGACTTCTAGCATTGAGTAGCATTACCCTCAGATTTTGCTTGCTTGTACCTGTTATGGTGGTGAATTTGTCATTTGAACCTTGCCTAAAAAGGCACTATAGGGGTGGCAAGAGCCTTAGCCAGTATCCAGAATCCCAAGGGCGACAGGTGCAGGTCATCTCTGGCAAAGCATCGTGGTCTGTCGATCATGTCATCCCAGGCAGACAAATACTGGATCCCCTTAGAATGGCACCAGAAGCTTAGCCAATTGTTGAAGTCAATCATTTTGTCCTTGTACTGTGGCATCATTCTGGCTGATGGCAGGATGTTACCCAGGGCCAGGGTCATACCTGCCTGGGCTACAAGATTGGAGAGCTCCTCCATGTCTCTTTTCATGTAGTCCAGGGAGGTACATCTCAGGTCATTCACACCAACATGGACAATGACAGTGTCATATTTGTACTTGTTGTGGAGTGACCTGAGTGCATGCGTTATGTGGTGGATCCTGGCACCTGACAGGCAGCTGACAGTAACTTTCTCCTTGTTTAGCCTGGTGAGTAGAACATCAGTGTGTCTGAGTATAGAGTCACCTATGACTAGAGTGGTGGGTGTGTTGTTATGCCTTATGGGCTGTGGTTGAGTGGCACACTGAGTTTGTGGGCTATGTGTCATTTGGGTTGTGTTGGGGGGTGAAGGGTTGCTTGCATTTCTGCTTTCGAGGTCCCTGATGCTTGGGCAGGTTTTTATTGAGAGCCTCCATGAATGTAGGTGTGTGTTTTGTCTTTCTATGTGTGTGTTTTGGTGGTGTAGGTTTTGAGGGACTATGTGATGAGTGTGGTGTGGTGTGGTGCAAGTGTTTACCTTCTCTTCTTGACTGTCTAGTCCAGTCTTGGGTGAAGAGAGCTTTGCTTCTGGTTTGGCTATATAAGTGCATCTCTCACAGGTTGTAGTGTTGGGTGGTAGGAGGAGAGTGTTGTCTGTGTACATGAGGCAATTGCTGCATTGCCCCAAGATGCCCAGATTCAACAGGTAGACAGGAGAAATCACCGGGAGCTGACCCTTAGACATGCCTGGATAGGTGCTTATTTATTAAGTACTAAAAACTGCTTTCCACTAGACAAGTGAGGAAAGTTGAGTGCTGTAGTAATTTGCAGCTTATTTAGTGCTTACATTGAGTTCTGAACAAGTGCTGAGTTCAAAGAAACAGATTTGAGTGCTGAAACTAGAAAACTGGCTAGTTCTAAGAAACAAAATTAAGCTAGAAGGCTTTTCTCCAAAACAGAAAGGCTTGGGGGCTCAGAAGCCTACAAACAGTCTAGACCACTTACAGGAAAGGCAGGAAACAAGATTAATTCTTTTTTCTTTCCCAGATGCTCTCTTTGTACACAGTAGGAGTGCTTGAAATCAAAATATGATCTCACTGCACTCAGTTGAGTGAGCAAATGAGATGGGCCCAGAAGGAGTATCCAAACACAAATTTACAAGAGGGGCGGGCAGTTTCAAAGCCACCAAGATTAACACCAAAACAAAACCAGGGAGGGTGGGTGAGGAACTAACTGACAAAACAGAGTCAAAACTTCCATTTCAGTTAATATTCAATGCAACACAAATAAATCAATTTAAATGCTGTATTATTTGAAAAATGTGCAGATAAAAGGTACTTAAATGGGTGTCAGAGCACACCACTTGCAGGACTGTCATTTTAATGTGTAATGTAGCATACACAAATGTCATAGGTGTATAATAGGCATACCAGCAATCTCACACCATATATATATATATATATATATATATATATATACACCACCCTAATGTTAGTCTGTTCACATGTGACACCTGTCTGTGTTGCAGCAAGGCAGAACACTGCAGCTGTGAATGAAAGACAGTTACAGAATTCGGACCAGATGTCGTGCACTCCACATATAAATAAATATCTGTGTGATACAGAATGTGACGTGTATGTGTACATATACACAGACACTCATATAGACAGGTATATCAACAACATACAGCGTATATCTACACTTATATGTATATATATATATATATATATATATATATATATATATATAAATAGTGGCACTGACAATGGCATGCAGGTGAAATAGTCTGTAACAGGCCAGCAAAGATAAGTGTCCCCACAGGGATCATGGCTACAAACACATAGCACAAAGCGTGGTGCATACACATAGCACAAAGCTTGGTACAATACAACATATGTCCCAATGGTAGGTAGGCAGCTGACATAATTGCATTCTGTGAATGGTTTGTTGTAGTTGATATGGTGGGGGAGACAAATATGTGCATTAAGAACTATGATAACCCTGAATGGGTGGCTCAGACTGTTTCCATCTTTATGTCTTCCAGAGAACATGTCACATAGTCGCCTTCCTGCGTACAGCGCCGCTGAGACAGACGTTATTATCAACAACCTGGTGCAGCACTATGAACAGCTGTTTGGGTGGACAGCCCACAACCAGCAGGGGAGGACCCCCCCTGTGGAACGAGCTAGTTCACAGGGTCAATGATGTCAGACTACATAGCCGCAGCTATGAGCAGGTCCAGCATCATTGCACCAACATGCTTTGCCATGTACGTCGGCGTGCAGCTGCCGCAAGGGGGAAACCACCTCGCAATGGGAGGGGCAAACCGCCCATCAACCCCTCACCCATGTGGAGGAGCTTCTCAGCAGGCATGTGGCACCTGCACGCCTGCAGCAACAACACCTGGCAGGGCACATTATGGAGTGGATGCCAACAACACACCAGCTGAGGACCGTGCAAATAAGGTCTCAGAACACATTGATACACCACTCTTGTGTATGCATCTGCATCTGTACAGGTACATCATGCAAATCTGAGATGTCATATACATAGTCTGCTGCTCTGTAGCAGTAATAAATAGTTGTGTATAAGCTGTAATATTGTGGAATGCTACTGTTGATGTAACGTAATGCTGCACTCACCTTTTATGAATGCCACAGCTGTGGCCACTGACTTCAGCTTTCTCACACTCCTATGTAGGTCCCTCCAAGATACCCCCACAGCAGCAGCCTCTAGCCGGTGAATATGGTTCATGTTCATGCATGATGATACACTGGGCATGTAATAGCTATGGGATATCCCATGCACACATCTAACACACCTACCCATTCTGCATGCTATACACATTCACATTTTGTTGCTGTGAAATACACCGCATCACAGTAGAGATCATGCTGGGGTATCGGAAGGGTACAACAGACACATGTAAGATAACTAACATCCTGTCAATGTGTCCACAGCGATGGAGTATGGCAGGACACATGGTCTACAGTAGGGACATGTGTGAATCAACACCACCATGGCTGCAGCTGCACACAATCAGGTTAAGTAAATGTGGCAGACGTAACCCTGACCACACAGCACTCATGACAGCAGTGTGTGCATTTCAAGGGATGTGCACATGAGTAGACCTTGCAACCATGCAGAGGTCTGGGACATGTGTAGGGCATCCCCCACAGAAATGGTAAGGTCCGCTGGTAGTCTTGTACTGGTCATACATGCACTGCTGATGTTGCGATCTGTAACACAGACATCAGGCATTCACAAATGATAGCTGTTCACATATCATCCCAGGTATGAGTTGCTATAACACATAGGGGCTGTGAGCAGGGAGCTGACATAAAAAAACACAGTACTACATATGCAGCAATGGTTTCTACACCTGCAAGGTATGGCGCACAGTACAAGGCAGGGTGCAGAACAGGTCCACAGTAACACTTTGTACATGGGTGAAGTGTTAACAAGGGGAAGGGCCATCACCTACCAACACAGCCCATGCCTTACACACATGTATACTGCTACTAGTATGAAGTCTCTATAGTTGCACTGCATGCTGTTGAGCACCATATGTAATGCATGTTGACAGAAGGGTAATGAGAGGACTGTGTGTACAAATGTTGTGCAACTCCACATGTAGGGGTGTGGGGTGTGTATGTGTGTGTGTGTGTGTGTGTGTGTGTGTGTGTGTGTGTGTGTGGGTGTGTGTGTGGACTGTGTTTGTAAGTGCAATCTAGTGGAGTGTGGACAATGCATGTCAGATGTGTGGTGTACACGTGTGTGTGTGGGAGGGGTGTGTCCATGTGTGCACAGGCGATAGTGGGATTAACTACAGGGCAGTACTTCCCCTTGGGATTGTGCTGTACATGGAGTGAGACATGGGACACCAGGACAATCTGTCTGGTATGTGAACACAGGACAGCTGATAGCATAACAAGGTCTGTAGCATGGAGCATGCATTGGGAGGTGAAGTACATACCAGGTATACACATCATATTGCCAGCAGCAGATAGGTAACCGGCTACCCACATATGCAGCACTACAAATGCAATGCGGAATTACCATCAATGAGTGTATCCAGGTAGTACTGTTGTCTGCATGATGGGTCGCTTGTGCAGCAGATGTGGCATGGACTGAGCAAGACTGTAGTATGAGGCTCTGGTGTGTGACATATGTAGTGAATGTAGCACCACCAACCATATAGGGGCCTTGTACACCATTACTGCCCATGCACAGGGTAATACAGGATGACAGCACTGAGGCCATGTACAACCTACTCCACCCTAGTCAGGGAGGTGATGGAGTAACAGATCAGGTGTTGTAACCACACATGTAGGCATGGAGAGGAATGATATGTTAATGGGCAGTAGTAATGTGTGTATATTAGCAAGTGCCATGCAGGATGGGGAACATATGTAACTGAATGTGGGACTGTCTGCAAACCCAGGGAAAGTGAGGTAGTAAGGTGGCTGTCAGTGTGAGTGTGTGTGAGTGTGTGTACTTTTATGCAATGCTGTACAGGTCTTAAAGTGTGTATTTGTTTCCCCCATAGGTGGCGAGGTGGGTCAGGGCCCCTCCTGCATGCAAACTGAGGTAGGTGTCCCTACAGACACCGATGATGATGATGATGATGATGGTACAGGTGAGGCACAAGTGGGGTTGTCAGAGGCCGACACTGCACCATGTGTCATCACCCTCCTAGCAACTCCAAGCCTGCACACAGTTACAGTGCCCCTACAAACCCCATCACATGTGGCCATAGCAGAGGGACAGTTGGTGGTTGGTGGCAATGACCAGGAAAGTGTGATGTCCATGCCAACTGTGTCAGGTCACAGTCGAAATAGCCATATGTCCATTAGGCCACCACATAGGCAGATGTACCGTTGTGATCATGGGAGGGCCGCAAGTCATCATGCCCCTGGCACAGGTGCCACAATTGGTACCACCAGGAGCATGTTACAGGCTCTAATGGAGGCACAGGCATGTATGGATATGCGCAACAGACAGGGCCTGAGGCTGCAGAGGTCTGCTTTTTCAGCTGTAAGTGTCACCCTCCATGAACTCGCTGGTCCCCACTGTGAATTTACCAAGGTCATGGATAGATGTTGGGGTGAGATGGTGGGCCTCCTCGACTGTGGTATGTCTGTGCTAGAACGTGTGATGGGAGTGATGTGATGGCCATCTGGACATAGGCCAGAAACACCAACAGCTGGCGGTCAACGTGGATGTGCCAGGATGCCCAGCCTCTTCCATAGTGGCAGTACCTGCCCCAGCACACCACTGGGGCTGCTGTCCATACCATACCATGGCAGGCCTCATGCATGTGGCCCTGGCCGGTCCCAGGTGGGACATGGGTCCAGTGGACATATATCACCATCAGGGGAGAGTAGTACCTCAAGGTCTGTACCTGCACATGCCCATGGAACCTCTGGCAGGCACAGTCAGTATGTCCGTGGCCAGAGGCAGTGAACTGCACACCCTGCCAGGTATGGTCTACAGCTGTCCAACATCACCTATATAGGGCAGCCACATGGTGGAACTGTGTGCATGCATACCCACATACTTTGCAACCACATCTAGGGTGACCCCATACCAGCACACACCACATCACCACGCCCCACTCAATGAATCACACCCCTCTCCCACACACATTGTGACACATGTTTGGACTGCCCTTGGCCTCTGGCACACCAGCAACACATTGTGCATATGATGATACCTGTGCCACATCCCTGTCATCCATAACTTTGATGCAGGGACAGGCTAATATGGTTCTGATGCACACGGTGACTGTAATAGAGTGCTGCAATGTCCTGCAGTGTAGAATGCAGTCAGGGGTAATGTGTACTGCATACATGTCAGGTAGTGTAGCCATGCAGCTATAATGACTTTCACACACCCTGTGCATATGATGATACCTGTGCCACGTCCCTGTCATCCATAACATTGATGCAGGGACAGGCTAATAACATTCTGATGCACACAGTGACTGTAATAGAGTGCTGCAATGTACTGCAGTGTAAGATGTTGTCAGGGGTAATGTGTAATGCATACATGTCAGGTAGTGTAGCCATGCAGCTAAGATGACTTTCACACACCCTGTGCATATGATGATGACTGTACCACATCCCTATCATCCATAACATTGATGCAGGGACAGGCTAATATGGTTCTGATGCACACTGTGACTGTAATTGAGTGCTGAAATGTACTGCAGTGTAAGATGTCAGGGGTCATGTGTAATGCATACATGTTAGGTAGTGTAGCCAAGCAGCTATGATGCATCTCAGCTGCTGGTAACACCAGTTGTTATCCCCATATTGTTATCCATTTGTGCTGTAGGTGTACATATGTCAGCAGGAGGTTGGTCTGCAGTCATATTCCACAAGGGTATGTCAGTGTGGTGACACCATGGCCGTGACATATCTGGTGTAGAGTTGCAGGCATATCACAGGTATATATAACAGTTATTGCCCATACAAAATTGACTGTTGGCCTGCTGGTACAGGTATAATCTGCACCCTTATGTCAACACATCCACATACACACACATCCTTACTTGGTGACACTGTATCTAGAGCCCTACCCAGGTATGTAGTGCTACTGAACTGTGTGGCTGTCATTGCACACACAACACCATCTTTAGAGTGAGGTGCGTACTAGGTCATATGTTACATGCAGACCATCCACAGACACAAACAATATGGTAATGGGGGATGTAATGTTTGTATATGGAGAATACATAGTATGTCATACCATCTAATACACATTGACTGACACATAGCAGGTAGACACACATCTTAGAGACCTGGTTGTACTGTTGCTAACTAACTAGTCCATGTGTCCAATGTGTTACAGGTAGGCTGCATACAGCACATGTGTAACTGGGCTGTATCCTGTTATCTGTTACCTGTATGGATGATGGTGACAGTGGCCAACAGAGAGTGGTACGTGGGCCATATACCAGGTGTACCATGATGTAAATACAGTGTATGCAGCACCCACATCCCCCACTGGATATTGTACACACTGGAACCCACCTTAATACTCTGACATACCCACTATCACACATTGGCCATGACGCCAAAACAGCCCATTGCATATCACAACAGTGGTACCACAAGGATATGCATGTGACGCACATGCCACAGGCATAGTAGGGTGTTGCATTGCATTGCCACACCTATGGGTGACAACAACTGTACTACTGTGTGGCAATGTGTATTGTAATAGGAGTATGTGGCCTCGGAATGGTGTACCCTACAGATATGCACACATGCACACATACACATGCGTGGCAGACTTCAATGGGATTCCTATGCCTAAAGACCCATTGGTACAACACTGTTGTGCTGGTACTGCAAGGCACATTTATCTGTTAGGGAGAGGAGTGTAACAGCCTACATGTTACATTAATGGGGTTGAGAGGCACCAGCCGCACCACACATTATACAAGTTGTACAAATAGGCATATCCCCAGCCAAACACGTCTGCCCTGCAAAAAACTACCATGTGTTGGAGATCCCATAACCAGGGCCTGTGACAACATGGGCACATGATGTCATCTTTACTACATCCCACCTGTATGATGTCAGGCTGGTATTGGTAACATATCATGCAGTACAGTCTGGCTCCCATGAGTAATGTATTCTGTGGAAACCATCAAAATTCCCAGGATACAGATACACAGACACAGATATGCAGATACAGGCATACATATTTAAATATATCTATCTATATCTATATAAATATATACATATATATATATATATATATCTATATATATATATATATATATATATATATATATATATATATTTATATATATATATATACATATACATGTGACTACACATAAACACGCAGTTATATGTACAGTAAGATACATAAGTGGAAGGTGCACACAATATTGAACAACCACTATGCCTACAGTTTGCCCCTGAATGACTGGACACTGTATGTGCCACCCATATACATGACAATCATTGCTTGTAACATACACCCATATAGAGGTCATAGGTAAAACACCACCCACAGGTTTGCAGACATGGAAACTTTTAACTGTGTACTATTACCGTTCTACATGCCATGCCATATAGCTGTTCAGGCACTGGCAACTATATCAATGGAGTGATGCTAATGTGGACCTGCTACAGTAATACAGTAGTCTGGAAAGGTTCACAGCTGTTGCTGTCCAGGCCAAGCCATTCACATTGTACAATAGGAAAGACACACTGGGCCACAGGATACCTAACAATCAACAGTATGTAATGCAGGTGTGTAGTTCAGCAGCCTCTATCTACACACTGTACAAACTTAGTAGGTGATATAGACATCATATGACTTCAAGGGTTGTAACTGCTATATAACATGGCATAACTGACACCATCATGATCACACCAACAAACAGAACAGTTTGTATGGCAGGGGGCAATAGTCCTGCATTACCCAGATCCATGTCAGTAATGTATATATAGGTGAAACATATGGTACTGTACATCCAGATACCTTAAGGCAGCTTAGCTCTGATACCCCCACATTTTGTAGCAGCCTAGGTCATTTACAGTGCTCCACCCCCAGACTCAATAATACAGGGCCATATACCACTGTTACATACACTGGGCTCTACAGTGCCTAAAGGCACACATGTATTGTGTAGGTGACGCCCACACATATATGGCCCCAGCCCCACTGTATGTGTGGGGGTTACAGTGGCAGTGGACTGATGACAACACTGGCAGTGTGTTATACTCCCAGCCCACTCTGGATCAACCACTGAATCATGACATATGTGCAAAGTGTGGTATGTAGTTGATGGACAGAGGATGGAATACAGGCACATATGTGGTCAACTGTTGCCATACACCACACAAGGTGCTGGTGGTACAGGATAGTCTGTAACATACCCTTAGTCATGGAATTGAGGGTAGCAATGGTCATGGCTGTAGACATGTACCAATAACACACAACACACACACTGCCAGTGTAATATCTGACAGAAGACCTGTGTGGTGGACACACAATACATGATGGGCATAGCTCTGGCCAGCATGAGGATAGGTCCACAGTTGTGTGCTATGCAGATGGACAGCATTTCATGGCAAACTAGTATGTACACCCACACCTTGTAACACCAGGACTATACAAAGCATAACACAACTCTACTTGCAGTTTGTCTGTAGTTCCTGATCCTCCTACAAATATGTGGCTGCCCTGAGTGTGCCGGTTCTCCTGTAAGGGGTATTGCAACATGCTGTCAGTAGCACTGCTGCCCACACACAGGACGGATGTCCATCACACTGGAGATGTAATGGGACCACGCACACATGATGTGGGGGTCTATAGTAGGTGGTTGCCATGACAGTGTTAATTGGGTGTAGTATACATGTGTAATCATGTATATCTGGCAATCTGGATAAGTATATGTACATAGAGTCCCACCATATGTCCTGGACATGAAGTGTAGGCCAACCACAGCCTGTATGTTCCCAATGTCGTAGTTGCCGGGGATGTCAGGTATGTATAGCAGGTATACTATTAGACTATTGCTACTGTCATTGGGATTGTCTTCACAGACATGGTGTGTGTGGGAGGTCACATCTGCTTATAACATGTGTGTCATTGGTTACTGACAGACATCCTAAGGACATCATTGTACAGTACCGCTGCTAGCAAGTAATGCTGCTGTGGACTGTAGCAGATATATTGGCCAATATATGTGGAAGGTCTGACACAGTCTGCACAGTCCAGAGGTATACACATAAGCCCTTAGTGCTACACATGTGTACCATGCCTGACAATATGGATGTAGACAGCCATGTAGATGGGTATAACACATAACGACCGGTATATGATGTCCACCATAGGTCATGCATTCACACACCCCTGCCTGGCCTGACACGGTATGATTGCTGGTACAGGGGTGCCGTGGCCACACACTACCCAATAGGTATTGACATACATCTGCACTGCATCCCACTGCCCTGTCTGACATACATGACTGTTAAGGGAGGGCCAGCTGCAGAATATCTGGCTAGTATCTCCACATGACATCCCACTAGGTAGGTACACTCAGCTGCTAGGCATTGCACAATGTACTGTGCAGGCTGCAGGCAGACTGGCTCAACACTAGCCTACATCTCCTAAGGGGGAATGTACATGTACCTGCATATAAAGCAGGCTCAACAGGCATGTCACAGCACAGGGTAAGATACTCCTGTGTGAAAGTGCATATCCACAACCAATGTGAACACAGCCACAGCCACATATGGTTAGCTAGCATGGTATTACAGTATATGAACTATGTGTTCTACACCATCCTATGTGCCACTCACAAACTGACCCTACATATATTGGCCTGCTACATAGTTTGGTCTGGTGGCTGTCTGTGGTATGGGACACGTGTTTATAGCCCTACAAACATGTACACCACTACAGTACCATACTGTGGGGCAGCATGTAACATCTGATAGTAGGGGAACTAGGGCAATGTCATCTACCACAGTCTGTACACAGGCTAAGGTACATATCAACACTACACACACTGTCAACATTCACCATAGATACACAGACCTCAGTACTGTACAAACATCCACAGAATGTGCAGGTAATGTCATGTAATGTAACCCCTACTGTACATAACATGTGTAGCAGTTAGATATGTCAGTGGCTTGTTCTCAGATGCGATGCCACAAATTATGGTGTACAGCACATATGCACCACTTCATGCACAACATATGTACAAAGTTTGACAGAGGTGTGGCTGGAAGCACATCCACAGGACCAATATTGACATGCTGCTGTGATAACCACATACATTTACTATTATTACAGGGTTGTTGCAACACATGTCCTTTGAGGGGTATGATGTCTGTGACTATCATGGCTTTCTCCACCTACTGACTGCAATCCTCATACTACCTTCTGCAGTCGACAGCTAGATGCTCTGTGGGTGACACATGCAACCATGGACACAACACTGCCCAGGCTGCAGATGGCCCTGCAGATGGGGATTCCCTAAATAAACATGGGACTGACATGGCAGGTATTGAGACATGTACAACAGCTGGGGATTCCCCATAAACATGGAACTGACTTGGCAGGTATTAAGACATGCACGACAGCCATATCCACACAAACACTGTTAAAGCAACATTACTCCAAATGCAGTATAGCAGCACTTACAGTCTGTCGTCAGGTCAGGCACATCCCCCTCCTGTTTGTTGCACTGTTTCCACAGTGTATGTTGTTAAAGGTACACCACAATCCATCTGAGATGCTGTTTGCCACACAACAGATCTAGTTCCTGCTCACAGTGGATGAAAAGAGCCAACACCACCATGATGATCCTAGGTATTGGAGTGTGTTTCCATACAATTGGCTATGGGAATGTTACCACAGCTGTTTCACATGCAATCAGCTAGGGGAGAGCTGTGATTCCTGCAGAAGCTATCAGCTGATCATGAGCATCACTTACAATACACATGCTGCTGCCTAAGCAAAGTAGGTGTAGGTCTCCACATCCACCTGAGAGGGGGTGGGGGATGCAGACAGAGGCAAATACGTGTCAGGGAGGGGTGGGAGGGTAAAACTGAAGCATGTTTGTGTCACACACCTACCAGCACAGAGTATCAAATGCCTGACAACTATGTAGTGCTAGCAGAATTTGATGCAATTATTGGATGCACCACATGGGTTGCCTGTTGTGGCGCATTCAGAATATATATATAGGATGGTGAGTGATATCTGCAACAGGGATACAGTAGCTGTATGGTAGGTGAAATACACGTGTCTGTTGGCATGAACAGGTGCCAGCGTCAGCACAGCCACACTCTCACAAGGGCACACACACATTGACACACATGGCAGGGCCAAGTGTACAACTCATCGGTTGTGGGATTCCCACATCACATCACTGTATAGGTATCCCATGCACCACACAGGTCATACAGGGGCTGTATGGGCAAAGGGTATGGGAAGGTGTCTGACATCAGACAGCATGCTGCAGTATGCCCATAGGGGTTGTAGGGAGTGTGGATGTGAACATCTGCAGCATGCAACACACACACAAACACACAGGGTGCTAGTACTGACTTGCATGGGTGCATGTCTGCACAGGTGTGTGGTGTTCGACTGCGCCATCAGCTGTCCAAAGCTAGGTGATGGGTGTACCTTGGCATCAGGCCACATGATGAAGGCCTGCATGTGGCTCAGGGATGTAGTGTCTGCATTTGCCCACAGAGATGGGTATTGTATCCCCCATCCAGTCACCTGGGTGACTACTGTGTGTGGCCAATGCTGTGCATCGCTTGCCATGTCTGTGTTCCTTCATCCATGACATGGATGGCATCTGCGATGTGCACACCTCCCACATGCATGTACAATGACATGTGGAACTGTACCTGGGGGTCTGACCCATGTTGTGAACACAGATTATCATCAGATGTGCCAGTCCTGCCCACTTGCTGGGGGAACTGGTAATGGCCAGCAGCTTTAGCCTGCACCTACACTGAGTGCATGCTATCAGCATTCCCTGGTGTCAGTGGCATCTGTCCATACGGGCATGTTGTCAGGTATGGTATGTCCATTGTGGGTCACATGTGATGGCACCACAGGTGGTGCAGGTGTCCATTGGGGAACACGGGGGAGGTGCACTGTCTGCACGTATATGCATATTGGACAAATGGACAGGGTGACATGCCCTTTGTGGTCCACTGCTGTCACTCCATAGTTACTATCAGTGGCCAATATGCGGTGTACTACCCACATATTGGCTGTTACCTAGGCATGTGTGTGTGTGTATGACACATGGGTTGAGAGTGTGCTCTGGGTACTACTGGGGTTGCTAACTGTGATGGCCTGGCCTTGATGTCACATGCCTGGGTATGGCATTGCACCCCAGCCTCTCAACCATATCACATGTGTTATCCCTGTAGGGTGGACATTGTGATATATAGTATGGCCGCCATATAAAAAAATATGCAAAACCTGCTCCACATTGGCCACAGGTGTCACACAGTCACAACCAACTCTAGACAGGATATGGGTTACAAACACACACACACACACACACACACACACACACACACACACACACACACACACACCTGTCATGTTTGTGAGTAGAACCCCTACCTAACTAGTGTATTACACTACAGCACTACGCAGTTATAGTACATGCCATGGATATTACTGGAGTAGTCATTCCACAAAAGTGTATTTTACAATGACTGACATCAGCAGGATTGCCAAAGTAGGGCATTTGAAATGACTGTGAGAGACTATTCTAAAATGCATTGTTCCCTACACAGACAGTGACACACACAATACATCCAGAACTGCCATGTGGGGGGATGGAACCCTACCACAGTTCTAATTCACAATACAGCAGTATACAGTTACAGGATGTGCTACAGTGATTATTGGTCTACAGCATTCCCAGAGGTGTATTTCTATGTGCGTGACATCGGCAGCCTTGCCAAATTTGGGTATGTGAAATGTAAGGGATGTGAGTACCCTAAAAGCATTGCTCTTGACACAGTCAAACATGCACGCTTATACACACACACAAACACAATTGACAGGTCTGGGGTTAGAACTCCCAACTAGCTCCTTAATCACATTATGGCCATATGCTGTTACAGAATGTGCTATGGAAATTACCAGGCTACAACTGTCCCAGAGGTGTATTTCTAGGTGCGTGACTTCAGCAGCCTTGCCAAAGGTGGGTATTTGAATTGTAAGGGGTATGAGTAGCCTAAAAGGCATTGCTCTCTACACAATCAGACATGCACACAAACACAGACACACATTCACAGTTGCCAGGCTTGGGGTTGGAACACCTACCTATCTAGTTTATCACACTACAGCAGTACACAGTTACGGGATGCGCTACAGAGTTTACTGGGCTGCAGCCTTCCCAGGGGTTTATTTCTAGATGGGTGACATCAGCAGCCTTGCCAAATTTGGGTAAGTGAAATGTAAGTACCCTAAGAGCATTGTTCTCTACACAGTCAGACATGCACGCATACACACAGTTGGCAGGTTTGGTGTTAGAACTCCCAACTAACTCCTTAATCACACTATAGCCATACACTGTTACAGGATGTGCTATGGAGATTAGTGGGCTGCAATCATCCCAGAAGTGTATTTCTAGGTGCGTGACATCAACAGCCTTGCCAAAGGTGGGTATTTGAATTGTAAGGGGTGCGAGTAGCCTAAAAAGTATTGCTTTCTACACAGTCAGACATGCACACAAACACAGATACACACTCACAGTTGCCAGGTTTGGGGTTGGAACTCCTACCTAACTAGTTTATCACACTACAGCAGTACACAGTTACAGGATGCGCTACAGAGATTACAGGTCTACAGCCTTCCCAGGGGAGTACTTCTAGGTGGGTGACATCAGTAGCCTTGCCAAAGGTGGGTATGTGAATTGTAAGGGGTTTGAGTGGCCTAAAAGGCATAGCTCTCCACGCAGTCAGTCACAGACACACAGACTCACACATGCACAGTTGCCACATCTAGGATTTGACCTCCTACCTAACTAGATTATCACAGTACAGCAATACACAGTTACAGCATATGCTACAGAGATTACTGGGATACAGCCTTCTCGGGGGAGTATTTCTAGGTGGGTGACAGCAGCCTTGCCAAAAGTGGGTATGTGGATTGTAAGGGGTGTGAGTAGCCTAAAAGGCATTGTTCTTTACATAGTCAGTGAGAGACAGACACACACACAAACACTGACACACAGTCACACACACAGTTGCCATGTCTGGGGTGAAAACGTCTACCTAACTAGTTTATCACACTACAGCAGTATGCAGTTATGCGATGCGCCACAGTGATTACTGGGCTACAACTCTCCATAAGGTGTATTTCACATTGGATAACCTCAGCAGGCTTGTCAGGGTAGCGCTATGGGGTGGGCAGTGTGTGCATGGCCCATAACCCATTCATGTAGGGGTGACATGCCATAAGTGGCCACAAACAGGGTCATATGTTACAGGTACATGTATAGGGCTACTAGATGACTATGTCCTTGTACAGCCATGTTACACAGCTGGCACATGGATCACATAGTCTGTGGTGCTGACAGGTACTGGTCACTAGTAACTGCAGTGTGTGACATCTGCACCTGATGTGTTTGCGGCCCTTTGGCTGTTTGCTGGGTGGGACAGGTGTGAATGGCTCCTTGTCATGGTCATCCTCTTCCACACATCTATATCCGTCTACCTTTGGCTTATTATGGTGTGTTGTCCTTACATATATGTCTGTATTCCTATCCACTGTGTGTGCAAGGCATGAGTGGTGCATACTGACATGTGTCTGCACTAACAATTGCAACCGCCAGATGTGTCTGATCCACTAGTGTTTGTATACATGGCCTTCATGTGTTTAAGTGTGTGAGCATGCCCAGTAAGTCTGCCTGTTTTGCATGTGTGGATCATGTCCAGTGGTTTGTACTGCACTGCTGACCTTTGTGTTGCACACCAACAGGTAGCATGCTGTGTCTGCGGGGTATCCACTGATCATTTGGCTTTTACTGTTGCAACATGTCTGCATAGCGGGGGGGAACACCTGACTATTTCTATGTTTCTACACAGGACTGGGGGGAGCGCACCTGACTGTTACTGTATTTCTATATAGGGTGGGGGGGGGCCATACCTGACAGTTGTACACATTTGCTAGGACTGTACTGGTATGTCCTGTAGTCCATTTCAGTCAGTAGTCTTACCTATCATGCTGGCTACGCCATACCGGTGTACTACCGTTCTTATTTTTTGATTACATACACATTAGTTTCTGACTTTCTAGCCATCACAACTAACATCCCAGTACCTGGTCTGCTGTAGTCTGTCCGTGTAGGCCTGGGGGTTGCCCATACCCCTCATTCAGAGGCCATAGTACGGCATTTGTTTGTGTTTGTCTACATCTGTCCTGCTGGCTGTGACTGTTGTTGGGTATGTGACCCCCCCTCCTGACTGGCATGTGTGAGTCCCTTATCTTGTGGGTGTCCCAGTATTGAGTGTGGTGCTGCAGGGCTGCCTATGTCGGATGCACATAGTACATTGCCTATGCATGGTTAGGCACAGGTAGTGTATTGTTTGGCATCCCTTTTACTGCATGTGAGAGTCAGGAAGAGGTGCTATTCCCTGGGTCCCTCCCATGTCAGAGTATGTACTATGCATTGCCGCGTTGCCAGGGCCAGGGAATACTGGGCACACCTCCTTCTGCCAACTGGGGCAGGCTCAGGTTGTTCCTCTTCTGAGTCACTCTGTGCCTGCGCAGGCTGTGGTGGGGGCTATGTGGCCCTGCCCTTGCTGCTCCTGCTTCAGCTGTTTCTGCAGGATCATATTGTGTTGCATGGCACATACAAGGATGATTTGGGTACATGTAGTTGGTGAGTACTGCAAGGCTCCACCGAATGTGTTCAGGCACCAGAACCATGACTTGAGCATCCCAAACACATGCTCTATTTTGATTCTTGTTTGTGCGTGTGCCTCATTATGGAGTTCTTGTTCGGGTGTGTGTGGATTTCTGATGGGTGTCATCAGCCACGGCTCCAGTGCGTATCCAGCATTCCCCACTAGGTGACCGTGTGGGATGTCCCCATTGGCAAATTTCTGGTACAGCTGCGTCAGATGCCAGATGTAGGAATCGTGATAACTTCCAGGGCAGCCAGCACACATGTTCAGTATTATGCCCTGAGCATCACACATGACCTGGCAGTTGATTGAGGGGAAGCTCTTGCGGTTCATGTAGACCCTACCCTGCTCACTGGGTGGTGCTTTGATGCATATGTGCATGCAGTCTATTGCACCCACTACCTCAGAGTATTATCCTATTTGGTCGAAGGGATGCATATTGCTGGCCTCATGGGGGAGGGGGGAATATATGTGCTCACTGACATGTGCTGCCATGGCATCCAGGAACTGGTGGAGTACCCTGGATGCTGATGCCTGTGGGATCCCCATCCTATCCTCAGTTGGCCTTTGGAAGGTACCTGTAGCTAGTATTCTTAGGCCTACACATACTTTCGTTTCCACTGGGATGGGTTCCCCTCTGTTAGTTCTGTGTGTCAGGCGTGGCTGGCACAGCTCAACAATTTTCTGTAGGAGGTCCCTGTCCACCCTATAGCACTCCACTATCTCCAGCTCATGTAGCCCTTGGTAGGTTACCCTGGGTCTGTACACTCTTCTCTGTCTCCTCACTGTGGGTTGGTCAGCAGCATTCACATCCTCACCATACTCAGCCTCTTCCACAAGTTGTATGATAGCTATTGCAGCCCCTAACATTTTGCTGTTGTGAGTGTTAAACGTTCCCCACTTGTTTACACCGGTGGTGTAGGGTGTGGAAAAAAACAGAGGGATAGGTGTTTGCATAGTTTATAGTGGCGCTCTGGGCTGGGCTGGTCTGCTGCCTATGTAATTGGCTGTTTCCAATATGTTTCACCTGGCAGCGAACCTAGTTCCCCTTGATTAACTTCCTACTGCTGCTTTCCCTTCCAATTGCCGTTCTGTTTCAGCCCTGGGGCAAGCTGCGCAATCGGTTTACTCCAATGTGCACACTGCTGCTATTTCCTGGTTTCACTTCCTTTATTTTTCTGTAGACCCCGTTACACGACATGCACACCTGCTTACACTTTGTCATACGTGTTGGGCAGGTTTAGACACACCCCCTGGCTTTGTTGTGCTAAGCTGGGTGCAACACCGAGCCACAGGGCTCCAATCTGCTGACAGTATGCCTGACAAACCCACCCATGATGTCACCTGCCTCCTAGTCTTGCACTCAGCTATTCATACTCTTACACTGTTGGGACCTGCTTCACATGCTGGGGAAAACTGGGATTCACTATTCTTCCCCTCATTTGCATAGGATTGCCTGCTAATGCATAGTTACATGTGTCACACTGTGCCACCCCCCTTAGCAACCACTATTCACTGGCCAGGTTGTCTTTTGCCTGCCAACTGACTTGCATGGTGGAATACTGATTTTAGTTAGACTGCTTTTTTTAGGTTTATTTTCTTACTTCCCCCACCGATCCCATTTGCGCGCCGTTGCCCTATGCTTCAACAGCCGTGATCAGCTGACATATAATAAAAGTTGTATTTTGTACATTTTGCATTGTTTGCAATGCCAATGGCCTTCTACTTGGCAATTAGCATGCTTCCTCAATGATATGCAGCCTTTATTTGGGGCTGTCATGTCCCCATTTAGGATTTTGCAGTACCGTACTTGGTTACTAACCGAGTACATTTCTGCATATTACGATAGTCTTGCATGCCCAGATTCCTGCTTCCTGGATGGCAGATTTACCTTATTTGCAAATGGGATAATTTGCATATGGGGGCTGGGAATGTGCAGCACTAGTGCTAGAGCACTCGCACACGTCAAACGAGCACATACGTGGATTGCTCAGCCGCCATTTTGGAAAAATTTCCTCTTACACTAATCATGCATGCCATGCAAGTTTTTGAGAATCTGGGTGAATGTTTATTTCCATCATTTGTGTTACATACACCCAGTAATGTTTGGCAGTTTGCTCTTTTATACAGTTGTTTCTTGTCATCTCCATTTGACCCTATGTTTCATTTTACAAGACTCTGTTTTACTGAACAGAAACTGCTGTTAAAAATGAACAATTAGTACAACATATAAAGAATCAAGCAGAGAGGCTCAAAAGGATTGGGAAGAGAAATTGGATAAGCAGTTCACAAAGAAACAATGGGGTATATATGTATGTCTCCCAAATATGCAACAAAGTTTAGAAGATTTAGAATCTTTGCTTATAAGTGTTTACATAAGATCTTAATACCTCAAGTAGACTCCAAAGAATTTTTCCTCCAATAGATAGCAAATGTTGAAGGTGTGATGGGGAAGAAAGAGGTAATTAAGAACATATTTTCTGTGAGTATAATTAGTTGGCAGACTTTAAAAATTCCCTGGAGCCCATGCAGATCACTCTGTTAGGAATACTGGGTGAGCAAACTGGTATAACTAAGGAAATTATTTTTTTGAGCTATGATACAGAATAGGAATTGCCTAGACATAGTAAGGCCTTGCTAAGCCTAATTATGGTGGCTGTCAAAAAAGCAATTACTAAAAATGGAAATCAAAGTCTAAACCAACTGTACTAGAATTTATGAATATGGTAAAAGAGATAAAACAACTGGAAATGAGGTCTTTAGAAAAGGGTAGGGGCATGTTACATAGGAAAACATGGGAATTGTGGGAATAATATATGCAGAGGAGGAATGAGGTTTAAAAGAAGGCAGGAGTTGAATGAGCTATGTAATGTTTGACTGACAGAGATTGTATAATGTTTGAGACTAAAATTATGTCAATATGGTTTGTTTTCATTTATATAAATGCATGATTGCCTATTTCATAACTGATAATGTAACAAATATGTTATCTGTGTAAAAAAAAGACTTCTTGCTTTACTGAAAACTCTCAGATAAAAAAAGCAAACACATCTCCAGACACTCCCATAACCTGTTAACTTAAAACAAATACACAAAACTAAGTACATCTTCAAATAATGAAGTTTAAGCCTCCTGATAGGAAAGACTGTCCCAAATTGACAGCTGAATCCACAGACACTACCTAATCTACAAATAAGGTCATACATGCTAAGGTGAATGTTGCAGCCTATCCTCCCTGCTTACACAAGTTGCTGTCTGTTCTTGTCTTATCTTTATTCCCCTCCCAGATGTGAAAAAAGAGCTTGTATGCTTTTAAAAAACATCAATGTTTAGCCTTAAGGAAAAAGTGCATTGGCTATCTTTAAATTAAACTAAATTAAACACTGTTATAGTAAATTTTAATTTTTTTTTTTATTTTTTTTATTTATCATTTGTTGACCGGGAATGTCCGACTAGGTTCCACAGAGCCTGTTCTCAGCGGAGGCCCGGGGAGAGATGCATGTCTTTGGAATACATTAACATATTTAGGTACCAGGAAAGCTGCATCTCTTATTCACGTCTAATAATTTCAAACTTTAATTTTTACTAAACTGCTTACCCTTTTACATTTTAATTTTATAATTCCCTTAGCAAACATTGCCCAGAACTCCTGCAGTTTATTGCCTGCACCTATACTTAGCTTATCTCCATGGAAACATAAGAACAGAATGTACATCTACCCTCGGCTGCAGAATTTTCAACTCACACTAAACATTTTGTTGATAAAAGAAAATGTTTCATAACATTCACAGTGTTTTCTTAAAGCCTACATGCTTACATACACAAAATAAATTGTTATTAGATTAATCCAGTGGCATTAAACCAGATATTCACCCATGCAAAAGTAAGAGGAAACATCTCAACTGTATTTATATATATATATATATATATATATATATATATATATATATATATATATATATAATCAGTGCACTTTCAACCACTCCAACTACTCAAGATTACAGCATATTAACATGCTTTTGTCTAGCCTTTTTAAATTGTAATGCCTATATTTCTTAAAGCTAAAAAACACTTGTTAATTTTAGTATCTTTATAACATACAGTAATAACTGAAAATGCATTACTATATAATATGAAATTTATATCACAAAATGTTCTATACAAATATTAAGAACAAAAATTATTTTACTTACAGTTACTTTTTTGTTTTCCCCCTTTCTTTTTCGTGCCTTTCAAACATTAATATTATAAGGTGGGGGGTATGTCTTTCAGTCCCCCAAAAGAACAAAGTCAGCAAAAGTCCAATCATTCTCATCCAATTTTTCTTGTAAAGCTGTACTTCACAAATGTGACTGATGCTCTACAGTCTCACATTTATTCACTAATTTTAGTGTTGCTGGTCTTCTTCCTGTTCATCTGCGTCTCCCAACCACAGACACTGGTTCAAGTCCAAGGTACTCCTGACTCTTCTAGATAACTTCTGTGCTTTTTTTCTGTCTCTCAAGTATTTTCCTTTGGAACATTGGAAAAGGTTTCACTGGCAATTACCATCTGTGAGTTTTATTATCAGAGGAATGCGAAACAGAGTCCCGTTCTGTTTGATGGCTCCCTTTTTGTTGACATACTTTTTGTATTTCTTTCTTAGCCTGTTCTGTATAAAAAAAATTACTTTGATCTCCCAGGAAAATATTCTGGAGACAGCTGGGTACAGCAGTTTTAATCTCACACCTGCCTCTTGACATTCTCTGATTGCTGGGATAAATTTGCTTCTCTTATGTCTGGTGTACAGTGAATATTTTCCACAAGCACTGCACAGTCTCCAGTTTTTAATACTTTGCTCTTCTGTTACAGTGTTGTCAGGATCACCTTTTTTTGCTGGTATGAATGCATCTTTATTAATACAGGTCATAGCTGCTTCTCGTGGCCAGGTTTGGAGTATACAGGCTAGTCCAGTTACTCATTTGTACTTTCATAAAATTATTAATTTGTTTTTTCCAGTTTCTGCATTTGAAATGGCTCTTTTTGAGCAGTCTCATACTGAGCCAACCTTTTCATCATTTTAAATTCTTATTTTCCAGTTTTATCAGTTCATCTTAATAAAACTGGAAAATAAGTGTTTAAAATGATGAAAAGGTTGGATCAGTATGAGACTGCTCAAAAAGAGCCATTTCAAATACAGAAACTGAAACAGTTCATCTTAATACTGCGGTGGTGGTGCTGCGGTAGCGTTGTCACCTCACAGTAAGACGTTGTCATGTTCAATTCTCAGCTAGAGCGTCTTCTGTGTGGAGACATGCGTGAATGGGCATACCTTCATTGAAGGTTGTGCACCAGGGCTGGCAACTCAGCATGTAAAAATCTACTGCCAATTATTAGCGGACCGGAGTTCCGCTGTGGCGACCCCTAACCGGGAAAAGCCGAAAGACACAACAACATCAGTTCATCTTAATAGCTGTTTAAAATTTCTTCCATTTCCAGCCTTTTGTTATTTGAGTTGTTGTAATCCTTCAGTGTTTCATTTATTTTAATCAGCTCTGTATACATTTAATTTATTTTTCCTCTAAATTACTGAAAGTCATCTGTTGTACTAAAGCTGGAGCTTGAACAGCTTTCCTTCACTTTTTTAGCTGACTTTCTTTCAGGCTTTCTAAGTTTTTTCTTTGCTAGTATCCAGGCAGTATACCTACTAGTCAGTAAGTGAATTTTTTTAACACTGGCAGAATTAATAGCCCTTATCTCTCAGTTTATTTTTACAAACTGGGAGAGCTGAAGTTAAGTTGTTGATCAATGTGCAGCCATCTTGGAAGTCAACTAAAAGTGAAGTTTTATAATCAGACTGCCAAATGTAGTGCTAAACACTACCAAACAGAAAAAGAATCATTCTGGCTAAAGTAAAGAAGGTATCCAGCCTGCAATAAAGAAATGCTATATATGCTTTGGTTAAAATGAAGGAATGCTGTGCAATTGAAAATAAATTGCTGCAGGCAGTACTGAACATCAGTAGTTGACACATTCTGAGGCACCAAATACCTTTGAGGGGTGATTGATGTATTGATCCATATATACTGGTGAAAACTTTGTTGCTATGGCAACCTCAGCAAATTATCAGTTTCAGAAAGGTCAAAGTTACACAGGTAATACAGTGTCTGTAATAACTTTCAAGTGTTCAGTGTAAGCTGTAAAGAATTATTTACATTAATTTTAACCTTTAATCATATGTATTTCACATTGTTACTGCTAATCTGATATTGCAATGATGTGTTCATCATTAATGACACAAGAAACTATATTTAATTAATCAGAGCACAAACACTGCACTTTGCATTAATACAAAGGTGATGAACAATATGTAGTTCAACAATGCCCTCCCCCTATAATGTGTGTAGTGCCTCAGGATGTAGCATCTGCATAACTTGAGGAAAGTTCTGGAAATCCCCACTATAGTATTAAGAGAATGTTATATCTCTCACAGTAAGATGCTGCAGTGGTCTTTGGTAGTTCAACATATTCAGTAAAACATTTAAAAATACAATTCTCGCTAAAAATTTCACCAAACAAACTGAGTTATGCGCATATTAATCTAGCACAAGTAATATCATCACCAGTATGTATACAACAAAATAGTATAATTGACAATATACATCAGAAGTTATTCAGCAAGTTGTTCAAAAATGTATATGATATTCCTACCTTCTTGCAGTGCTTTCTCTACCTTCTGATCAGTTAATACTAGACAATACATAAATACACTCACATACATACACACACGTATATATATATATATATATATATATATGTATATATATATATATATATATATATATATATATATATATATATATATGTGTATAAAGAGAGACAGAGAGAGAAATAGATATGTATGTGTGAGTGTGTATCATTTCTTTGAAAACTCATTTCACTGAATCTGAAATGATAAAACTCATTTGACTGAAAACTTTTTTCACTGAAAACTCATTTAAGAGAAGAGTATAGAAGTGTACAGAATGTATGTGATTGTGTCATTTCTTATCATAAGTGCTATTAAGGAATAGAGTCTAGCAGAGTATGTGTGGACTGTTATGTTAAGCATCATGTGCTATATCCAAATCTGTAGAAGTTTGTGTTTGTGTTCCAGCACGGATTCACTGTGTGTGTTATTTCTTTCATTTTCCCATGATTGTGCAATCACAGAATTAATATATAAGTAAAGGGGGTGTTGAGGGGCAAAGCCGACAACATACCATGCAGAAGGTTTTCTATGAAAGGAGTTTCAGTTAAATGAGTTTTGAAGTTTTCAATCAAATGGGTTTGACCATTTAAGGTTCCATGAAATGAGCTTACAATGAAAGGACATAGACCCATATATCTATATCTATATCTATATCTATATCTATATCTATATCTATATCTATATCTATATCTATATCTATATCTATATAGAATGATATAGATATAGATATAGATGTAGATATAGATATAGATATAGATATAGATATAGATATAGATATAGATATAGATATAGATATAGATATAGATATAGCTGCAGTTATGGGTACATGTTGCTTAGAAAAGCAACCTAATGAGCCTAAACAGATCAAGTACAAAATGTTTGAAAACAAAAATTATGAAAATAAAAAAAAAAAATACTTAATTTTTCACCCCCTGCACCCCCATGTGAGGGAACTGCTCTCCCATCCACCCTCCGTCCACCCTGTTAATTATATATACCAGGTCTGAGACTGTACTACATTGAGGAAAGGGCAAATTCCAAGGTCCTTGCTGTACTGCAGTCTTGCACACAGACAAAAGCCACTATGTGAGACCACCTGATTTTCAGTCACACAAATAATTTTTTCAGGTTGAAGAAATGAACTTTCAACTAAATGTACATATGCCATATTATATATACATATACAGAGATATACATATATATTCATAACACTCATCCTTGTATATTAATTTAACACAGAATAAAGTGAAGTACTTACTGTAGAACTTTAGCTTTCTCTCCTGCACCTCTGAAACCCACCTGACCAGGTGGCAGTGCTGTCTGAAGTGGGGGATCCCAATCAGCAAAATCATGTGGTATCCCAGCTCTGACCAATTTATTATTTTATGCGCTGCTAACTTTTATATGTACAGTGCCTGTAGCAGGTAAAGGAGATGCTTGGTCTTTTTTAGACCAGCTTGGGGCACAGCCCTGGGCTTTAACAGATTGCATGTTTTAAGGTCCAGGTTCAAAATGAAATGAAGACTTAAGTATGAAACTGAGACTACTAAGCTGTGAGTCACACCCAATAGGGTGTTATATCACCCTGTCATCCTACATCATGTGCAGGTACAGGCTGGATACAGGAAGGCAGGAACATGCAGAAACTACTTTCATGTGCATCGGCATTGTCACATTAACCTAAGGCTCATACAGGGCTTATTCACTGACAGCAGTATCAACTCAAGCTATGCCAATCAAAACCTTTGCACGTATGTGCTTTGATTCAGTTCAGAGAGCTAAGCATGGCAATGCTTAATTTACACAAGAACTTCGTAAGTCTGACAAAAATTTTGACAGATTTTTACAGTCTCCATTTTGTAAGCTAGTAGACTCTATGTTTATGCAAAGGTCAGGGGAAACTGCAAATTCAGAAAACAAGTATATCAAAGGCAGAGAGAGCTTATAATTACTGAAAAAGCCAGTTGTCAGTGACTTTCAGAGTGACATCTTCAGGTTTAGCCTCTGACTTACTGGTAAGGTAGGAAACATTGCAGTAAAACTGTGTCTTTACCTGGGTCTATATGACTTGGTCGACAGTTCATATGATCGACTGTTCATGTGGTCGACAGTTCATTTGATCGACAAGCATTTTAGGAGGGGGGCTTCACCCCCCCACACCCCCCAATGTGGGGGGCTGTGCCCCCCACACCCCCCCCGGACTATATATATCAACTCCAGGGTCACACAACATTGGGGAAGGGGGCAAATGCTTGTCGATCAAATGAACTGTCGACCAAATAAACAGTCAATCATATGAACTGTCGACCAAGTCATATAGACCCGTTTACCTATATATGTTTGGGATATGTAAAGTGTCATATTCGGTCTTCATTACATGTGCAGAGCTGGTTACCGCAGATACTGGCAGCTAGCAATGAAAAATCTCAGGATCACACTGCAAGGTAACTTTGTAGAAATGAAGATGAAATACGTGAGACATTATTTAATAATCACTTTCCACTAACGTTCCAGTAAAGTTTTATATGCCTACATTTCACAATGCACAGTCTGACCCATACTACAGGAAATAAATGTATAACACAGACAGTACAACAAAGGATAGGCAGTCCCAGAAATCATAGACAATGCTTCAGTCTGGTTTTGCTATTGTTTAATGGAATTTGTTTAGGTTTATAGATGCATTTTAGCATCTAGTGAGTTAAGTGGTATGATGCAATTCTCATTTAGTATTTATTTGAGCCCTTGTTTAAGAAAAAGCTTCATAATGTTTTTACTAAATAACAGTCAAAATAAATTTGGTGTATTCCCCAGTGACATCACTGTAGGCATAGCAAGCACTCCATCCATAGACTTTAATGGACTTGCTTCTGCATATGTGCAGCCGTGCACTCATTAAAGTCTAAAAACAAACTTCACACTTTTATTACTTTTTATTTTAAATAAAAATATACGCAGATGTAAATATTTAATTTTGAATTTAATCTCAAATGTGGCAATCTCCTTCTTTGAAAAAAAATATATGCAAATATATTTGCATAAAGCTTTTGACAGCACACAGAAAATGGGGATAATTACAAAACAAACTATGTTGGGGATACGCATTACCAGTCAGTGCTGATAGTGATCATACGTTTTTGAATGTGCCCTATTACATGAGTATTGGAACAGCTTCTTTATGACAACTTTGAAATTTCAAGCTATCTAGCATTACATATCAGCAGCATTGTCTCTGCTGCTTCATAGCAATAATGAGTAAAACAATCACAAGAAAATGGAAGGTCTACCTCAGCACCACTTTTAGAATTTAAGTTACTGGCATTCTTTTATGAGAAAGAGATTAATATTATTTCAATAAAAATAAAATCTCCAGTAATTATAAATTCTGATTTACATTAACCCTTCTTATGGATAAACGTGAACATGAGACCTGATATTAAAGATAAGAGTCCAGATAATACTAAGTAAGACAAGACAATTATCTCATAGTGTAGTTGCAATAATTTCATATTTGTGATAATCTGTAACTACTGTACTTAGTTATATTATTCAGTTAGAATAGTTTAATAATTGTTTCAATAATACTCTATTGAGATATATAATAGGTTTATAAATATAATCAAATTTGATGTTACAAAATTAATGCGTCATGTACAACTTGAAAACAACATGCCTAATATTTGACAGTTCAGCCTGAATAAATTTGTAATTCATTGGAAAATATTTTAAAATATATAAAATATGCATACATATTAAATTACTCAGACTGAGTTGCAAAATGGTTTCATTCCATTCAGTTTGGCCTGTTCATTCTTTGCCAACTGGTTTATGCTACTCAAGATCAAATTATATAAAGTTTGAATGTTAGATGAATTTATGAGCTTCCACCAGTTATGTTTTTCCTATTTATCACTTTTTATAATCAAAATTTGAAATAGCCAGGCTGACCTTATACAGTATGATCTGACAGTTCAGTGTATTTTTTACCATGGTTTTCCATTTTTCAAATCACAGTTTATCTCAAGTTTGTCCTCTCATCTCTTTTCCTATATTCTGAGATAGTCTTTTACCCACCTGTAATCTGGTTATAACTTACAAGGTCTAAACCTTTCAATTTCACTAGTGTTGTCAACATAGGCCATGGTATTCAAATATAAAACCGGCTTTAATTATACTGTTATTGCCACATATAGTGGGACATAAGTCAGAATTTTCTGCAGTATGACTTAATACAGAATATGTTCAGTCCTTCTGTATTTGCTGTATTTGCCAGCTTGTGTTCCCAATCCAAATTTAACAGAAAACCCACAAACCAGCTTTCTTTAAATCAGAGAAGGATTTATGAAACATTACAATCTACTGGGTAAATTCAGGTCAATCCCTGCAAGCTTTTCCTAGTACTCCAATATGCAGAGGAAAATAATTGAGATGGAAGTCCACATATGCCTGTGAGAGCAGTGGCAGCTTTATATATCTTATTATACTTAAAACACAACAACCATTTTATTTTATATATCATTAAAGAAGATTTCATCGTGCTCTGAAACATAATTTCAAATAGAAATGGTTAACCTACATCCTTGACTTCCTTGTTGTGTCTGCTGGTGCTAAATGCTTTGTAACTAACATAGATAGAGGAGCAGTAATTTTCCCTCCATTATATTTCAGTGCCAACCACTATTTCACAGTAACTACCCCTAATTTATGATTTTATGTCAATGACTTATTATTTAGGCTTCACAAATTGGTGAATAACAGTCTGAGAAACTTCTGTTACACTCCTTACCTAAAAATGAGTTGGAGATTTAAATCAATAATTTTCTTAAAGCTTTATGCCAGAGTACATCTTCCATCTGATTACTTATGCCAGAGTACATCTTCCATCTGATGACAAATGTAAACCACATTTAGAAAAACATGGGGTTTGTTTGCTAACATGACAGAATTGTCAAGGATGCCTGGAGATCCCAGATTAAACAGTATTTTGACATGAAATCATCTTCAGCATTAATGTCAATGTTGAGCTACACAAAGGATTTGGACCTGAGCAGAATATAAAATATTTGCAAAGCCATGGTTTTAATGTTAAATAATAAGCCTTCAATTTTCATGACCACCTCTAGGAAATTTTGTGAAATCCTGTTATTAGTGCACAAAGAATTTCTTGGATGGCACACAGATTAGAATTGCTGCTTAATAATGTATGGTTCTCTACCAGTCTGGGTTGCATTCTGTACAGAGCATGTCCTTCCATTCTCTACATAGGTTTTGTTGGGTGCTCTGGTTTCTTCCCATATGCCATAAGTGAACTTAAATTTCACAAAATTGTCTGCAGCTTTGTATGTTATCATGTGTGAATCTTGAAAGTGTGAGTTCCCGACTCAGTATGAGCTTTTATGCCTTGCCCCAGCTGAGTGCTGAGATAGGCTATGGATCACTAGAGACCATGCATTGGGTTAAACTGGCCATCAGAGAATGAATGAATGAATGAATGAATGAATGAATGAATGAATGAATGAATGAATGAAAAATCATAACACAAACCTTTTTTTATGCCTCTTTAGAATTTTCAAAAGCTCTGCATATACACTTTTGTTTTAGCATCTTTTAAAGATTTTATCATTTTAACTGAATTGTTACTTAGCAACATAAAGACGGAGCCCCTTATCACAAAGATGTCATATTTTAAATTATCACTATCTGGATGTAATGTGGCTTCACCAACACTTTCCTCTTCTTTCTTCTCAATGGGTAGTATCACTCACAGGTCATTAATAGAGCTCCGCATTGAAATGCCAAAGTGACATGTCGAAAAAAAAAAGACCAAAAACACAAGAAAAGATTGAATCTCAAAGATTGCTCTTCTTCTTTTGTGCAGCCCCCCTGCACTCCCACACCCCTGAAGTTATTTATATATCTATATATATCTATATATATATATCTATAAATATATATATATATATATATATATACATATATATATATATATATATATATATATATATATATATATATATATGAATCTACTTTTAAAGAATGAATTACCATAATCGCAAATTTCATATGATCGAGATGAAAATCCCAAATCCTTAAACCACTGAAACTGTAAAATAGCGATGTTCATAACATTGAACTGTAAACTGCACATAGGATGTTCTTATATTTCCACCAGTGCAGTATGCAAAGTAAATGTTAACACTTCTATAAAATAAAACATTTTCTTTTGCATTTTAATTTCAACTGCTGTAATATAAAATTCGTAGTGATCACATTTTGAACATCTTCATCAACATGGTTATAGGACTGTAAAACTCGATTGTACTGCATTTACAGATTTTCTGCAAATGTTCACCAGTAGCTGCAGATACAGTAACTACTGTCTTACCATTTTTAAACAAATTTGTACTTATAAGACCTATGTTTTTAAACCTGTAATGTTTTCGGATAGTGCTAAACGTGTTCATTAATAAATGGTATTTCCTTATTTTTTTGTGATAATGTTCTTTAACAGGAATAGTCTTTATTCCTTGGAGTGTTAAACATAACATCCACCATGATGCTAAAGTACATAATACAGATCTTTAAAGGGACAGGCATATTTATGATCAGCTTGGCTTTACTTTATGTATACCTTTTCCATATGATGACATTCGATAGTGTACACTTTCAGTTTTGTTAGTATTCAGGATTGTCATCTTGATCATTATGGTAACTCATTCTTTAAAAGTAAATTCCTAAATATATATATATATATATATATATATAGAGAGAGAGAGAGAGAGAGACGGAAAGAGAGATATTTATATATATATATATATATCAACCAACTCTGAGATCATCATATCTCGGAGAGAAAAGGGAAAGAAATGGCATCTCGGACTTACTATGTATAAGTCTGTTTTTTCTGCCATTTACTCTCTGTATTTTGGTATTCAATCTAGCAAGTCCTGACATTTCAAGTGGCTACCCACTGATAGTTTTCTAATATTACTTTGACTTTCTTTTAGATGTTCTCTTTTTTTTAGGGTTTCTAATTCACTTCCTTACTAGAGAGCTTAGTAGTAGATTGTTTCCTCCTGAATGTTTCATTTTTAAGCCAGTTAATTCTAGATGCTGTATATCACAGACAATCTTTTTCTCTTTTATTTGCTTTCAAGTGATACTTAGTTCTATTAGGACCCATACCAAAAAAAATAAGTCTATTGCTACAGAACACTTATTAAAAAGAAGTTATGTCTTTCCATAACGTTCCATCTGAGTTGTAGATCTTTATTCTTTCTTTACAGTTAAGACCTCGGTTTCGTCCTCAGAACCGATACGGCCGTTTCCCAGCTCGCGCAAGCCAAAAACTCTCAACTAAGAACCTACCCAAAATGCCTCTCTCCTAGATACTCCAGATTGAGTTTGCCTGCCCTAGATAAAGATGCAGTAATAGGAAAAAAGTAGGAGGCTCTGACTGAGCAAATACCCTAACCAGGAGTACCTGAAGTCCACCAGGAGTCCAGGCAGGAGGAAGGAGGGTGGGAAGTAAAGAATGAATAAGGATCTACAACTCAGATGGAACATTATGGTAAGACATAACTTCTTTATCTGAAGTTGTAAATCTTTATTCATTCTTTACAGTTAGAACTGAGTCCCCAGCTACTTGAGTCCTTGGTGGCCCTAAGGAAGGATATTTCAGAGCACTATAGGACCAAAAGATGCTCGTCCCCTGGAGGCCAAATCCAATCTATAATAAGATATGAAGGTATGAGGTCTTGCCCACGTGGCTGCTGCACATATATCATCCATAGAGGCTCTGGAATGAAAAGCTACAGAGGTAGCCATAGATCTGGTAGAATGAGCCTTTATTCTGGAAGGTAAGGGCAGCTTATTCTGTTGGTAGATAAAGGTAATGATGTTTCTAAGCCAAGAGGATAAAGTCACTTTGGAAACAGGTTTACCCAATCTGGGTCTGACAAAGGACACAAACAATTAGTCTGTTTTCCTGAAAGATTTAGTCTTGTCCAAATAACAACAAAGCTGTTGGTGCACATCAATGGTGTGCAAAAGGTACTCCCCTCTATTAGAATGTCCTGGGAAGAAAACCGGCAGGTCAATAGATTGATTAATGGAAAAACCAGAAATGACCTTGGGCAAGAAGGAAGGGTCAGTATGAAGGGACACCCTATCCATGTGGAAGATCAAGTAAGGACTCTTGACTCTCAAGACCTGCAGCTCAGATACTGTTCTCGCTGAGGTGAGTGCTACTAGAAGTATGGTTTTCCAAGACAAACATTTCAAATCACATGAATCAAAGGGCTCAAAGGGAGAGCCTGTAAGAGACTGAAGCACCAGAGTCAAGTCCCAGGGATCTAAGGGAGGCTTGACCGGAGGTTTAGCATGTAATACTCCCTTCAAAAAGGTCTTGCAAAGACAGTGTGACATAATTGAAGAATTTTCAAGACCATTATGAAAATTGGTGATAGCTGCTAAGTGTACAGTGATCGTTGAAGCTGAAACTCCTGCATGCAGGAGAGTAGTCAGGTATTGCAGAATCTTTTGAATAGGCATAGAGAAAGGGTCTAAGTTCTGGTCTTTGGCCCAAATAGAGAACCTAGTCCATTTACTAGAATAACCCTTTCTAGTGGAAGGTTTGTGTGAGGCCAGAAGAATTTTACGAACAGGAGATGGGATGTCAGGCAGTCTGGCAATAATTGGAAGTGGAGGAACCAGGCTGTGAGCTTGAGTCTGTGCAGGTTTAGATGCATCAATCCCTGAGGATGGGATAACAGGTCCTGGGAATGATCCAGGATCCATGGGCTGTGAATCAAATGAGGCCATAGAAATGGGAACCAGAGTTGACATGGCCAGTAGGGAGCAATGAGGACCACTTTGCTTTTCAACCTCTGAGCTTTCTGGAGAAATTTTTGAATGAGGGGAAATGGGGGAAAGGCATACAGACGACCCAGGGGCCAATCGTGCATTAGAGCATTCCTCGGTGGTTCCCTCTGAGGGGGGATCAAGGCAAAATAGCTCCTGCATTTGCAATTCAGGGGGGAAGCAAACAAGTTGCAGCAAGGCTTGCCCCAATGTTGGAAGATCTGAGCTGCTATTACAGGATTGAGGGGCCATTCGTGAGGCATCAGGATGTTCCTGCTCAGATTGTCCACAATAAGGGTTGAACTCCCGTGAATGTGCATTGCTATAAGAAAGCGATTGGAAGCTGTCGCCCAGTGTCAAATCCTCATGGCTTCCCGACACAGGGGGTAAGATCTGGTTCCACCTTGCTTGTTGATATACCAGACGACTGACATGTCTGACTGAATTGCAATGGTCCCCGAAGGCAGGGATGCATGGAACACTTGCAACGCTAAGAGAACTGCCCTCTGTTCCAGGATATTTATGTGCAAGTTGGCCACGAGGGGCTCCAGGTGCCTTGGACAGTCTTTCCCCTGGAAATGCCCCCCCACCCTTGTAGTGAAGCGTCCATGGTCACAGTGGCCATGGGTTGGGGAAGACAGAATGATCGACACCAAAGATTCTTTTGTGGCTCCATCCACCATAGCATTTCTTCCTTGCAACGGTTCATAAGGCGTATCATGTGGTTGAGTGGGTGGGTTAACAACAACCATTGTGTGGAGAGAAGCCACTTCAGGATTCTCATGTGCAGTCTCACCAGTGGTACCAAAGTAATGGCAGCTGCCATGGAGCCCAAGAGTTGCAGTACAAGACATGCTGGTACAAACGTGTGAGGAAGAAGGCCTTGAATTTGGTGTCTTATTTTCAAAAGGCTGTGGGGGGGGGGGGCTTGACAGGATGTTGTGTTGAAGGCCGCTCCAATAAATTACAGTGTCTTCATTGGGGACATCTGAGATTTATCTTTGTTGATTGTAATCCCTAAGCAGAGAGCGAGATCTTGAGTGTAAGAGAGGCTGCAGACTAGGAGATTCCTGGTCGGAGCGGTAAGGAGCCAGTCGTCTAGATAGGAAAACACCTGGAATCCTTGTAGTCAAAGATGAGCTACCACAACTGCCATACATTTGGTGAACACTCAGGGGGCTGTTGAGAGACTGAATGGCAGTGCCCTAAACTGGTAGTGATTGGCACCCAGACGGAAGTGGAGAAACCTCCAGGAGCAGTGATCCATCTTTATGTGGTAGCACGCATCCTTTAAGTCTATAGAACACATCCAATTGTCCCTCCCTAGGAAGGGAAGAATGGACTGTACTGTGACCATTTGGAATTTTTGAGGTTTAATAAATTTGTTCAGTAGGCTGAGATGCTGGATTGGTCTCCAGTCCCATCTTTTTTAGCACTAAAAAGAACCTTGAGTAAAACCCAGATCCTGTCTGTTCTGGTGGGACTGATTGAATGACTCTTTTTCTTGGCAGTTTTTCTATTTCTAAGGCTGCTAATCCCCTCTGATTGGGTGGTACATCTGGGATTCATTTGAAGGGTCTGGGAGTTAGGTCAAAAGGTATTTGGTAGCCTCTGGATATTATTCTCTGCACCCAAACATTGGTAGTAATAAGATGCCAGACTGGTAGATGCAGAGAGAAATGACCCGCGACTGCTTCCAGAAGAGCTCGAGTAGGGTCTGCCAGAGTAAGAATTTCTGGCTCCCTGGTTACATGGACCCCCCTCTACCTTGAAAGTGGCATCTTCCATATGAGTAACCCCCTCTGCCCCAGCGGGATTCCTCACCACAAGTGTCATGAAAGGATCCTTGGGATTTCTTGAACCATATCTTTCCCTTCTTCTGTTTCCTGGAGTAGGGTCTCTGGGGGTTAGAAAAGCATATGCCCACAGCAGACAAGGTCTTTCCGTCTTTCTCACTATGTGCAAGTGTGTCACGTACCTTGAGTCCAAAAAGTGCAGATTCGCTGACAGGTGCGTTAACAAAGGAAGATTTAAAGGGGTCTGCGAAATCACACATCTGCATCCAAGCATTACCTCATATGACAACACCAGATGCAGCAGCTTGAGCTGCCCCCTCAGCGGTGTGAGATATCAAACACATCAAGGAGTTTGAGATGGATTCAAGGGTAGCTAGCTGCGAGGTGACAGTGTCACGCACCTCATCAGGCAGTACCCCCACCAGAGGAAGACATTTCAGAAATTAGGTCTCTTTAGAGGTTAGTAAAGTGCACCAGATAATTGAGCAACTGATTGGTGAAGGTTGCTAAAGTATAGGTCCACTTCCCTAGTCTATCCATGGTCCGGGATTCCCTATTTGGAGGATGGACAGTGGAACTATCTTCTGCCAGTTCCCTCTTGGTGGCCACTGCCAGACCATAGAATCAACTGTCAGCTGCTTGGACCAGTGGGGCTGGTCTTCAGGTGTAGATAAAATTTCGTCCAGCCTCCGATGGACAGGTTCTACATTGTCTGGGGCCTTCCCGGCACACTGCACAATTAGTTTAACAAGATCATCTGCTGGTAGGGGTCACCCAGGAAGTAGATGGCCAGGCACAGAAGGCCTGCAGAAACACCGATTCCTCAGAAGAAGGGTTAGAGGACTTCCATTCCCCCCACTGACTGAGGATTTTGAGAATGTCTCTGAATTAAATGTCATATGGGAGAGAGAGAGAGGTCATCACAATCAGTGTCTTCTGTGATAGATTCCTCCGGGGAGACAAGGTGCTTCCTCTTGCACTGTTTCTTCCAGGGTGGCTCTTCAGTGGGATCTTCTGAGGAGGACTCTGGAGAAGGGGTTCCCTTCACAGTGGGTTCTGATACTGGTGTCCTAGGGGCTGGTTGTGAGCCTTCAGAGTGAAGGGCCATATCCAACACCTGTACAGTAGGTGCACCCAAGTCCAGTTCCAGTTGAGGGGTTACGAGAGAACTGAGAGCCATCAGAACCATGGACATAGATGGTGTCAGTGAGAAAATAGGTGCTGGATTAGGTACTAAGGTACAGACAGTCCAAGCACCTCTCCGAGAAAGCATCCGCTCCATTGTAGCTGATGCTGCAAGGGTGATGGGTGACGATAGGGGAGGCATGACTGTCAGAGCCGAGACAGTATGTGCAGAAGCGGGTGCTGGGGGAGAATAAGCAGGGGAAGATGAGATAGAAGATTCCAAGCCAGGAGGAATGGAAGGTCTAGCTAGAATGGGTAATCCCCTAGCTACCAGAAGCTGGTCCACAATCCACACTAGGTCTAGCTCAGAAAAACTCCTAATGGATCTAAAAGAGGCTGCAGAAGGGGAATCAGGTCTTTCTAGAAAAGGACTAAACCTCTGCCCCAAGAAAGGGTTGTAAGTAGGAGAATATCTTGTCTTAGGCAGGTAATCAGATTTTGGAGCCGATGGAGCCAAAGAAACTATCGGCACCATGGCCGGGGATGGTGCCAATGCATGTACAGTCATCGGAGCCCATGGAGCCGAAGAAGCTGTTGGCACCATGAACGGGGATGGTGCTGAGGCATGTAAAGTCATTAGAGCACATGGAGCTGAGGAAACTGTTGGCACCATGGACAGGGATGGTGCTGAGGTATGTACAGTCATCAGAGCCCATGGAGCTGAGGAGACTGTTGGCACCATGGACAGAGCTAGAGCTAAGGCATGAACAGTCATCAGAGATGATGTAGGAGCCAAAGACAGCACCGAAGTCAGTGGTGCTGTGTTTGAACTGAGAGAGGATGGAATACCATGGTCGGCACCGATTGAGAGGACACAGATCCTGGTGCCGAAGAGGTCTCCACCAAGGGTGCTGGTGAAGCACGGAGCCGACTCAGTTCCATAACTGACAGAGATGCAGGAACTGAGTGACTCTGTTTTTCCTTATATTTTTTGGTCTTAAGCGGAGGTGAAACCTCCGACCCAGATAGAGCCTCCGAGAAAGGTGTCTTGAGTAAACCTTTTAAAATAAGTTTATTCTTACATTCTGCTAGTGTCCAATTAGGAAAACCAGCACAAATGTCACAATCAGCTTTAAAATGATCCACGTCCAAACAGTCGACACAATGAATTTGTGTATCTGAGTTAGGCATCTTATGTCCACACTTGTCACACTGTTTAAAATCCAACTTAACTTTGTCTGACATGGTAAATGAAAAAATACTATCCTGTAGAAATAACTAAGGAAGAAATACCAGTGGAGTTATGTTAAGGAATACCACTAGTAAAAAGGGGCCTGTCAAAGCCAGGAAAGAGGGACAGTCAAAAGAGGTAAAAAATTAAATTACCAAGAAAAAGGGTAGGAAATAGGCCTAGGTTATAGGAGACTGTGATAAAAGACTAACTTGACTAAAAATGTTGAAATTCAGAAGAAAAACTGTCATAAAAACAACAAATTACTACTTAGCTTGAGATAGATGGCTAATAGGTCTGACTAGGAATGCAGCAAATGAGATCTGGAGTATCTAGGAGAGGGGCATTGTGGGTAGGTTCTTAGCTGAGAGTTTTGGGCTTGCGCGAGCTGGGAAATGGCTGTATCAGTTCCAAGGACAGAACCGAGGTCCTAACCATAAAGAATGAATAAAGATTTACAACTTCAAATTAGGCAGATACTTGGAAGCTCAGTCTTATATAAGAAAGATGTACGGGCACGTAAGCAAATGTCATTGGCTGCCCTTGTTACTGAGAGAATGACACTAATGTTAATAATGCCCTGCCATCTTTATTAACAATCTTATTTTTGTCAGACATGTCTGGATTTATCTACTTGGCACATCTCCTCACTGTATTCCTAGCTGCTCCCTTTTTCATCTGTATTTTCATGTCTTTGTTTTATGCCTATAGGCTATAACCATTCAAAGTCATATAAACAGACAATCATTCCTGTCATTATCAACACTATTGCCAACAGTAACTGTCTGTGTACTGTTTAACTTGGCACTGTACAAATAATGAAAGTGAAGCTGTACATATATATTCTTAATACAAGAACTCACTTGGTGAATTTTAAAAGGTATCCATTTTTGCACAGATCATTGAAACATTTTGGTTTTCATTGCTGACAAAATGATAGTGCCATTTGTAGTTGGACAGTTAAATGAAGACATAGACTGTGATTATTATTTGACTGTTTCAGTAGGCAGACAGCTTTGCTTCCACCCAGCATCCCAGCAGAGCATTATTTCTGTTACTACCCAAGATGATGCCCTCTCAATATTTTTCACAGTACAGCTGAAAATATATGTTCCTGTTACTTTCCTGTTCCCTAGTGCATTGTAAGGAAAGAAAAGTGGCAAGGAACAATAAAACATTTTAAGTGGTGTAACATAAAGGCTGTGCTGCAAAAAAATTTATACTTACATGTCAGAGGGTATGGTATTGCTCTCATAGCAGACAGTCCTCTAAACTGAAAGAGCAAAATACTTTACTTTTGATGCTATAGTAAATATATGCGCACCTAGAGTCACTTTCACCGCCATAAAGTTTTCTGTGGTGGAGAAGCTGAATCATAGTGTACTCACTGACAATGGAATACAGGGCCATGCTTCCAAATTTACTTTTCCAGAATACATCTGACAATCTACTGGCCCAAACTGGTCTGACATTGAAGTGCTCATAGCACGGATCAGTAAAGATCAGGGAAATGATGGGAACCTCCATGAAGACATCTTTCTGTAGGGTAAAATGCATTCAGCAGAAGATGATCATTCATGTTGGTATGTACAGTGAAGCCTAAAAAGGATGTATTTTCTGGATTTTTATAGTTTTGTGTATGTGTGTATGTGTATGTGTGTGTGCGTGTGTGCGTGTGTGCGTGTGTGTGTGCGTGTGCGTGTGCGTGTGCGTGTGTGTGTGTGTGTGTGTGTGTGTGTGTGTGTGTGTGTGTGGTTGAGCATTTCTGCTTTCATTTTCTAAGAATTCCTTCCATTATTATCCATCCATTGATACTTTGGGTTCTACTATGAAAGGCTGACTTGTTGATAGCTGATATTTCGAAAGGACGACAAAAATGTACAAAATTTGGGAAGCCAAAAAATATTTTTAGTTGTTTTGTACAGGGGCTAGCCCCCTGCACCCCAACACACCTTGAACTTACACACACACACACACACACACACACACACACATACACATATATATATATATATATATATATATATATATATATATATATATATATATGTATATATATATATATATATATATATATAAACACAAATGCAACCATTGCACCACCTTAAGAGAAATCTCCCTAAACAAGTGAATCATTGTGAGTGTACACTTAGAACCACACCAGAAATGATTTCCTGTGACAAACAGTATTTGGTATTAATTTTTTTTTTCCTGTGGACTTCTGACACTCAAGCAATTTCAGCTCTAGCAAGTGTAGGGAAGCCGTGAGTTACATTATATATGAGATACATTTGTGTGAATCTCAACCTTTTGATCCAGGTCATGACTGGAAATTATCCATGGCCTTGTTTATTGTTCCAGTTAATTAATTAAAAGCTATTGCAATGATGACAAACAAGAATTACAGCGACTGAATCAGGAGATTGAAGTGGGAGCATGGTACAGTGTTTGCCTGGTGTCCCGACAGTAAACAACAAAAAATAAAACATTAGTGCTATGAGAAACACAGCTAAGGGGATGGAAAGTATCCATCTGGGTATCACTGAGTAGGTTGAGAAAATCATACAAAGGTAGTTCTGAAGATGTACTTTAACTAATTCATTCATTCATTCATTCATTCATTCATTCATTCATTCATTCATTCATTCATTATTTGTATTTTGTTTACTGTGATGTCCTTCAGGTCAAGAATCCATTTTCAAAGAAGAAGCTGTAAGGGAAATTCAGTAGTGCAAAACATTTGCAGAATATAACACTCGGTTGAATACAAGACTGTTATTAGGCTCCAAGTAAAACATTCTGTTAAATGTGCAGGATTAATTATCTATTCTGTGCAGCTTTTTCTTTGTTACATGTCAAACAAATCAGGATTTTACATCATAATAAAAAGTTGTCACCGTAATTTTAAGACATTCTCTTCTGTTCTTCATACTTAATACTACCCACACACCGTTCAATTATTCAGTTGTTTGTTAATTCCTGCGTAAAGGCCAAAGGCAATTTAGAACACAGACTCCTCAATGAATGTGTATACCCTTGGACTCTATCAGATATCAAGTTGTTTTCTGAATATCTGCAAAGAAAAACACTGTTGAATATGTAAAGGAACCCAGTTCCAAGGTTGAACCAATGACTACGTTAAAAAGTTTACTCTTAAAACTATCCTTAACTCCTCAATTCTGTAAGTAAAATGTGCACTTCTGGTTAATATGCTTGTATTCAACTATTCAATATTTAGTAGACTTATATTTTTCATTCCAGAGCCCCCTGTAGGCTAAACAAAGTTTACCTCTCAGATAACTGTAACTGTTTGAAAAAAGGCCTAAACTTTCTAGTCTAGATGGGAATCATTTATCTCTACAAGTAATGATACACCTTGTAAATTGTCATGGAATACCTTCTAAAACTAGGAGATCATTTTTTTAGGAGGAAAACAACATGTTGTACTCAGTGATGGATCAAACAAATGTTATGAGCAACCTCACAAGACAGTCATTATTTCTTGTAAAGATCTTAAAAGTTAAGTCAATAACTTTTAATGCCTTAGCTTTAAATTTTAAGGCATTAGCCCTATACTTAAAACTACTGCATATAATGATACATAAATCCTTATATTCTGTCAACTTTTGTAACTCATGGGGACCTAGGTTTATTTAGTGTTCAATCCTCATTTTCCCAAAATTCAAACTAGTGCATTTATCTTTATTAACTTTTAGCCCAGTTTAGTCTAACCATTCAGCCGCTAAACTCATGTAAGTGTTGAATATCATCTATATACTGGGACATCCAAACATACAATATCTTAGGAATAAATGAAAATGCCAGACTAAACAATACTGGATCTAGAATTGAGCACTGAGGGACCGCCTTGCTCATTTCAAGCTGGCTAGATGGGACATTTCCTATCCTTATGTTCTTCAATCTACAACAAAGCCAGTCAGCTACCCAGCAAATAGTGTATGGATTAACTTTGTGTTTGAGCAAGTAGAATGAGGAACACTGTCAAAAGCCTTAGACAAATCTAAACAGATCAGCACTACAGACATGCCCGTATCTAAGCCAACTGTCACTGGGTCAAAAATTTCAATTAAATTTTGAATCTAGAATGTTTTTTTTTTTTTTTTTTTTTTTTTTTTTGTGAAACTGTGTTGAGTGAGGTCCATTAAACAGCCCTGAAAGTCTTGATTAGGAAAGGAAAGTAGACACCTGCCAAAACTGTTTCCCAATAAGTGAAATAATACTGACAGGTCTATAATTACTTAAATTGACCACTGGCCCCCCCTTGTGAACTTGAATTATGTCTGCAAGTTCCCAACTAGGAGAAACAGTGCCAAAATACAACAGGTTATTAAAAAACCAAGTGATAGTAGCCAAAATATATTTGCTGCAATATGTCCATAAAAATGCCTGGAATATTATTCCATACCACTATCCTGTTTAATATGGCTCAAAAATATTTGCACAAGGGTCAGATTGAAAACTGGGCACATAAAAAATCATCTTCTATTAAAATTCTACCATCAGAAACATTGTCAAATAGTGGACTGCCATGGTTGTGCAGTGGTTAGCATTGTCACCTCACAGCAAGAGGTTCTCCAGTTCGATCCTCAGCTGGGGTGCCGTCTGTGCGGAGTCTGCATGTCCTTCCTGTGGTCACGTGGGTTTTCTCTGGGTGCTCCAGTTTTCTCTCAAAGGCATGCTGTAGGTGGATTGGACACTCTAAATTGACCCTAGGTGTGAGTGCATGCATGTGTGTGCCTTCTGTGGGAGACTGGGCACTGGGCTGGCAACTCAATACTGTAAAACTCTACTGCAAATCATGAGCAGACAGGTGATCCACTATGGCAAACTCTAACTGGGGAAAAGCCGAAAGAGGAAGAAACTTTGTCAAGTAGTGTAGCATCTTCTGTCAAGAACTGTTCATTGAGCAAATTTGTCAATAATTCTCCAGAGCTCAGCACTTCACCTCCCACAGAGGCTAACAGAAAGTTGTCCAAAAGAAAGTAACCTTATTACCAATGTAGCTAATATAAAAATAACATTTCTTAGAACAAGGGCTACTAACTACATTATCTTCAATTTAATTTTTGCTAATCTCAAAGAGGCATTTAACCTTCTGGAGTCTAAATTATATGCCTGTTTTAAATCATTTCTCTTGAACCTCTTCCTGAGTCTAAATTTCTTCCCCTTTTCTTCTCTCAGACATTTAGTATGACCAGTATTCCACCATGAAAAGTTAGTCCTCAATAAACTGTTAGTGTTTCTTATATCCAGACAAAAGAACATCACAAATGTTTTCAGATTCCTCACATTTATTCACAACATTATGTATCTCAGAGGAATTCAAGTCTATAGAATTTGTCTGATTAATAATATTCAGATTGAACAGCTTAGACTTATCAAAAATACACTTTGGTTGATTCATACAAAAAGCATTAGTTATTAGTTATATTAAATTTAAAAGCTATATGATCTGAATTGCCTAATGGATACAACTGGTTGAGTTCAGAAGTTTTATATGGAATATTTGTAGGTAAGACATCTAAGATATTATTTGATCTGATAGAAAATTGATCATCTGAGTCAATCTGATCCTCAGACACTATCAACTGCTGTGCCATCAGGCCAACTGATCTCTGGAAAGTTGACGTTACCTAATATTAACAGCCTATCATAAGTCATAAACTTGACCAAGTCATCAATTTACCAGAGTTAATTAGATATTGATAATGCAAGGCTTTTATAACAACCTAACAAGTGTAGTTGAAAAAAGTAATATTTTCACAAAAATCATTCTAAATTGTAATCCACTTTCAACGCCCTAACATTTAGCCATTGGACTGCAAAATTAACCACTTCTTCCCTATCTTATTATTTCTCAAGTAGCTAAATAATTGGTATTCTGGAAGCTGAATTCCTTCTCTATTCTGGGATTCAGTAAAGACAACTAAGTCATAATTATGAACGAATAGTATTAGTTAAACTTTGAGCATTAGCATAATACACTTTTAGCAACCTGGGTATCTGAGCATTAGCATAATACACTTTTATCAACCTGGGTGTCTAACATGGTTGTAACTAACCCTAATTCTTGAGTAAAATTCAGAACATTTTTTACAATACCAACCAATTTCTAACTTAACAATTAACCACCTAAATAATTCAAATGATATCAATCTTGCGCAAATAAACTTGCATTATTCACAAAACCATCCCGGGAATGAATAAAATCAGTATCCTTTTGAATACACAAGTTATGTAACCAATTATTGAACAGTGCTGTTTTGTGAATTGGTAATTGGATAAGGATTGTGAGGACAAAATTTCTGAAACGTGAACATTGATATTGTTTTATAAACAAACCTCTGAAATACTCTCAACCATTCTATACATATGAAAGAGAGGAGTCATTCACAGATCATTTACACCTGCACGCATAATTACTAAGCTATAAGTGGAATATTTCTCTATCAATTTGACAAGGTGTCCATAAATATCTTGGAGTTTACATCTCCCTAACTAGAAACATTTATTTAGCTTTTAAGTTTCCTACAACTGCTCTTCTCCTGCGGCATTTATTTAAGGCTAACTCGGACTGGCTGGTATTGTCACCATCACTACCGTTTATTCTTCTCTTCTTTATATTAATGTCACCTGCATTTTCCTGACAGTCTAATTCAATCTGCAATAAAGATTTTTCAACAAGGTTATTCTGTTGTTTAGTAAACTCAGTTTGAACACCTGTGTCGACTGTAATTGGTTTTCCCTAATTTATCTGTGTTATAACTGGAAATATTCTTTAGCATGAAAGAATTATATGTGTTTGAGAACCCTTAGAAATCAGAAGACCCTCTGTATTAGCATTACTTTTTTCAGAGTGAGCTTTGTACCTTAAATCCAAATTATGACTTAAAAATTCACAACCGGCTCTTCTGATGAAATCTCTTTTCTTAAATCCTCCAGTTCCATAGCTAAGTCAGTCAACTTGGCACATTTCACACACTTATTTGTGTCTAAGTCGACTAAATTCTGGAAGCGTGTGCTATACATGAGACAATGAATGCACTGGGAAACTGCGTTTTCATCAATCAGTGACTGCAACCACAAATCAGTTAATTTGTCCATTTAAAACCAAACTTACAAATAACTAAAAAGAAAATCCAGAGCTCTGTTACACTCCTGTTACTCCTGCACCTGTCACCCACATCACACTTTGATGCAAGATGTGTCTTTGCGTCTTCACATCATATGCATGACTCGTGGCCACTCTCTGGTGCGCTTGCTTAAATAGCAAGTCTAATCTCTGTCTGACAAACACACTCCCCTTTAAAGTAGTAACAGGGAAAGAATCTTTGTAATAAATAAAAAAATACAGTGAAACTCTCACCATAAGTGTATGCGTTTTATTCAAAGCAAAGTCCTAAGTTTACAATTACATGCATTGGTATAATTCTGAGGATTATATGGCAAAGTTTAATAATAGAGTTATAGACTGGTGGATAAAATAAGTGGTGAAAGATAAGAAGAGAAGTGACCAAAATAATAACAAATGGAACTTAGATGAGAGCGCTTGTTATTCATTCACATGTTAGGGGTGTTATGTGATGGCCTGTGTTATTTAAAATTAAACAGCCAGTAACAAATCCTGAAGGAATGGGTCAGCCATGAAAATGCATAATTCATAGTTCACGCAGTTTTTTTTTTAATTTGCAAAACAGCTAGGATAGTTGCTTACATACAAAAAGAACTGTCCGCCATCTTTTTCCCTGTTGACTTTTAATTTTACCAAATTCCTCTTGATTTTATCTAGCTTCTTATTTGAGATGGCATGATATCAACACTACACTAATGTTACCTGCACAATGTATAACATTTAAAAAAATGTTACTGCAAACATGCAATGAATGCCCCTGCACAGCATGCGTATATGTGCATGTGCGCGCACACACACATACACACTCATTCATGTGCATACGCACATAAAAAGCCTAAATGCCAAAACGAAAGTACATAAAACAAAAATGTAACATATTATGTAAAACATTAACAAACTTGGTGAATATGTTTTGAAAAGTATTTTTTTGCCTAGCTTTACCTTTCTGTAAGTCAACAAATAATGAAAACAACTGCTATGGTTTACTTACAATATGACATTTCTTAAATAAATAAAAGATCAGCATGTGAAATCAGAAACATATAAACATAATTCAGCATATGACAATTTAAAATACATGGTTATCACTTTCAGTCATCTTTTTAGCAATATCAGTTATTTAGCAAGGGGAAAAAACTAACTCCATTTTTTTTGTCTCATTGGGCTATTCCTAACTAAAAATGCACATGTATAAAACAAAAATAAATTCCATTAACTATTAACTATATGTGCACTTAAATCCTAGCTGTGTGACTGTTACACCAAAAACAAAGTATCAAGAAGTCACACCTATTATTCCCCAAGTATTCTAAAGCAAGCCAGTTATGCATACTTTATAGGCCTCTGTAATAACATACCAGCGTCTACCTCTGATGTAACAGCATATGCTTAACAGTAGCAATCCTTTGCTAGTTCCTACTCTGCAGTAATGTGGTAGTACAACATGCAAAATCTTTGATCAGTGCCAGTGTAAGACACATTTAATTGCTTTAGAGGCTATTATCACTGTATGTCACTAAATGATGTCATCTGAAGAAACAGAAGCTTCATATGATAACGTAGTGTAAAACATAGGTCACCTTCCTATGTGTACTGTCTAGCTTCAGCTTAAGTTATCAGTTATATGCTGCCAATGAAATAATACTAGGTTCAGGTAAAGCATCTGCAAAAATGAAAAACAGAAGTTTTAAGACCCTCACTTACAGTTTGTATATATTTTAAATAATTATTTCTGTAACACATATCCTGAGCATACAAAGTATAGCTGCAATATCAAATGCTGTGTGATGACCAACTATTTTCTATCACAATTCTGTGTCAATCAGTTCCACGTCCTTGCATACCTACCTCCTGTTAACAACTTAAATAGCTTTAAGGCAGCTGGAGGAATAATCTTTGAGCTCTGCTATCCACACAGTCTAGTCAGCATCCTTCCACAGGAAGCCCTTTCCCTCTCTCTCTGAAAAGGCTTCTTTTATCAGATACACATAACAGATTATTCCTAGCCTTGCAACTATGAAAAATAACTGACATGTGACTACAGCAACTTTCAAAAATCATTTTAAAGTTATTAAAAATTTTGCAGGGTGGTTTGTCCTTCTGCATGCCTGCTCCTAATACACACACACACACACACACACACACACACACACACACACACACACACACACACACACACACACACATGCGCATACACACACACACACACACTCACACACACACACACACACACACACACACACACACACACACACACACACACACACACACACACACAAACGCGTGCACGCATACACACACACACACACACACACACACACACACACAAACACATTTTTACAAAAAAATTTTGACCCTTATGTAGCAAACCAGCAACTTCCACTGCTGCTTCTCCCCGACTTTCAATACTGGAAGTCATTCCTAATCACCACAAATATAGTCTAGCCTAAAAGGAGAGTGAGATGTCGAATTAAAGCATCATACTTGTAGCATTAGGGATTTTTTTCTTTAATTTAACATGCCCTATCCCTTATCCCCACCCCTGCTCCCAATATACAATGATGTAAATCCATTACAGACCAGAGTGCTGTCAATCCATACCCCTGGAATTTATAAGCATAGGATAAATATCCCCAGTAAAACCACCAAAGTTTCCATTCCTGCTTCTAACCACTCTCCTAAGGATAGCTGAGCTGATAATATGCTCCTGCCTTTCCTATCCTCATCGCCCCCACACAGTCACCTCCTCAAGGTACCAAGCTCAATATTACATTTTTCAGTAAGAGGAACACTCTAAGGTATTCCAACCTCAGATTTAGTATTTGTTCCCAAGAGTTATGCCTCCAATCTTGCTGTTCGGTTGATGGCAACTGTGATGCTTAGAATTTCAACAGGTACTCTGTTCACACCACTTGCCTTAATCTATTGCTATCCCTGCATCAGACTACACCTCCCACCCTTCGTGTACACTTATTTATCTAACATTTGTTTAGTGGGAAAGTCCAACTTGGAACAAAGCCAAATTTCACCAGAGGCTCGGGTCCAGACACGTGCCTCTGTAACATGGGAGGAAACCAGTGCACCTGGAGAAAACCCACATGAAGGCAGAGAGGACATGCAGAGTCTGAGTAGAAGGCACTCTAGCTGAGAATCAAACCGGAGAACCTCTTGCTGTGAGGTGACAATGCTACCGTTGCACCACTGCGCCGTCCAATATGCCCATTAAACACTTTCTCTTACTATTCCAGCTCCCCAAAATATACCTACCATCTTATAATAGCAACAAGGTGTAGCATGCTCACTCCACCATGTTTACTCACTCAGACTTTGCCATAGGACAAGGCCTGCAGTATTCAATAGCATATCTCAGCATAACTCACATGCTAGCTGTATATTATTTCTATATTTAGGTAAGTTACAGGGTATCTGTCACACCTGGAAAAGGTTTAAATGAATGTCATACTATGAAAGCTGATAATGAATCAGAGAGGACTAATACAAAGTACAGCTACAGGTTATGGTTGGATATGTGTGCTTGTGACTGTTCATGCCAGTGAGGCCTTAGTGACCAAGCAGCAGGTATGAGTAGATCTGACTACATCCAGCATAATTCATATCTCTGTCATGTATTATACACTGGTCAAATAATAAAGAATATTTAAAATATTCCAAATAGTTAGCTGTAAAAACCTTCTTCGTGAACAAGGTTAAATATATTTTCTTAGGTTCTCAGAAGTCATTTAGACATTTAACTGCAGTCACAGACTGTGATAATTAATGTTTTAAACTGGAGTAAATGTACTGTTATGCCATTTGTGTTTATTTTCCATATGTTGATTTCAGTATTTTAAAACTGTGTAATAAAGGAGATTTTGAGAGGAATAGTAGGATTTCTGCCTTTTTGGCGTTGCGTATTAGTTGGTTATTAGTTTCTGTGTGCTTGAATGATGTTTGTATGAGGGTGAGTAGTTTTGTTGGATTGTCGGCTATGGATATAATAGTATCATCAGCATACGGTATGAGGGGAAGACTGGGGACAGGATTTGTGTAGTTCATTGTTGAAGATATTAAAAAGGAGAGGTCCAAGAATAGAGCCTTGTGGGACACCAGTTTTGATGGGGAGAAAAGGAGAAAGAGCAGATAGCCATTTGACGGATTGCTGGCCATCAGAAAGGTAGCTGTTAAACCAGGATAAAGTTGCTGAGGAATGGTTGAGTTGGGATAATTCTGAGAAGAGGATAGAGTGGGACACAGTATCAAAGGTTTTTGATAGATCTAAGAAAAGACAAGACACAAGTTTATTATTACCTTTGGCAAGGGAAATGGTATTGGTAAAGGAAATTAGAGCATTAGAGGTGCTGTAGTGTGGGCGGAAGCCATGTTGGGTAGGAGTGATATGGTTCCCGTGAATGAGGTGCGCCATGAGTTGTTTGTGGATGCAGTGTTCGGGCATTTTTGAGAGAGGAGAAAGTATGGCAATTGGTTGAAAGTTAGAAAGTTCTGTGGATTGTCCACCTTTGTGGATGGGTATAGTAAAGAATTGTTTCCAAAGAGTAGGGACAGTTAATTCAGTGATAGAGTGGTCAATGGAAACAGGTATGCTACTGATGAGGCAGAAACTTTTAGGAAGAAAGATTGCAAATTGTCACCTGATGAATAGTTTTTTAATGTAGCTTGTGGGAACTGGCCTTAATGAGAAGGGGGAATTTTGTTGTTGGATAGCTGGAGTGGTGAGAGATTGGATATGTTAGAAGACTGCATATGTTTGCTAACCATATCAATGAAGTAGGAATTGAAAATGGATGCAGTTTCAAGGGTTGTAGTGTCAGGGCAAGGGTTGGGTGTGGAGGGATTGCCTGGATAGAGTATTTGGTTGATAGCATTCCAAAACGTTTTAGGGGTTTCTAGATTGTGTGGTCAGAGGTTGGTGGTAGAAATTTATTTTATCATTATTAATGTGTTTTTTAGTGAGATTATGGAGTTCCTTATATCAGTTGTTTTGGATCAGCCATGACTTTTTTTTCAGTTTGTGTAAAATTTCAGCAGGATACACTACTGACATTTTCAAGTTTTCATTTATTGCTGAAACTACCACTTAACAAATAAAAGAACCCATTAGCCATTTAGTCCTTGATAAACAACTATCCTTACTATGGTATGTGGATGTTCTTGGAATTCTTCATGGGTTATTCAATATTGATTTCATGGAGAGCTCTTTATCATTTGAACAGTGAGAAAATGTTTTTCTTTTCATAATCCATATCTCTGAATAATGCATCTTACACAACAACACATTAATCAAAGAATGATATTTGTAAAACCATTTCAGTTAAGAATAAGTCTGTTGTTCTTAACACAAAACCACACAAGCATTATACATTTCAGGAATCATGGTAAAAGAAAAATATTCAGTAGCACACACAATTCTAAAAAAGATATGCAAGAATCACTGACATGCAATAAAAAAGACATCTGGCTTGGCAAAATACACAGAATATCTGGGGGTACCACAGAGATGACATTTTTTTTTCTAAACAGGAAACAACTGCTCATGACCTTTTAGAAGTCATAATATATAATGCAGTCTTATATAAAGAATGGGGTAACTCCCTGCCCAGCACAATGTCAGATGAGCAAAACTCTGAAGATAGATAAAGTTATGTTATAGTATATGATAGACCATAAAATCTTAAAAGATATACAGCCACTTTGCATGAATGCAGGTAAATCTACAGCATGTGCAAATCACATAGGGAGCCATAAGGCACTCACGGGTGTACCATCCAGTATGAGACGAATGAGCTCACAGCGCTGTGCATCTGGGCTGCACACACCTTTCAAAGGCTAACTGGTAAGCAGTGTAGCAAAATCACAGCTGACAGAATGAAGGGGCTTTAATACTCCACTGGATGTTATGGTAAACATGTTAACAAGTACAGAATCTTTCACAAAACCCAACATGAGCAGCATTCTACTGCAGAGGCCTTCATAATGCTGCAAGCATGTTTGTGATGCTGAGGCCACAGATTACACTTGCAGGCTGATTCTGGCATTGTGCATCAAACTGTAAAATGTCATTATTGTCATCTTGGGGGGAGGGTAGTGGGCATGATTACCCACCACCCTAGTAATGCACATGGCACACAGCTAGCAGACCAGTGGTCCCTGTCACGTATTTACCACTGGGCATGTGCACTGCAGATACTAGGCAGGTAGGTCACACACTTTCCTTATACAATATCTGAGATCAGTAACATTAAAGGCTGTGCACAGCACAAAACAGTAAGTGATGTGCCCATATGTCTACACTTACAGGAGAGGTTTGAGACCCCTTATAAGTGGGGTAGATGACACCGATGACGAATTTGTAAACAGAAGAGGAGGAATACATATGGACTCATTTTCTAACACAGAACACCAAAGACCAACTCTTTACTAACAGTGTTTATTTTATGAACAAAGAAGACCATAACTCTGTCAACCATGTTGTTTTTATCAGTCTTAATTGAAAGTGGCAGTACCCTACCATCCAGCTCTTCCAACTCCTGAAAATGCACATAACAAAAAGTGTGCCTCAAAACCAATAAACTGCCCTAAACTCAATATGTAAGGAGAGATGAATTATAAAAGCAACATGAATGTTAAACATGTATATTTACCTTGCCCAAAGGAGATTTCTTGGTGAGGCACTACTAATTACAATTAATGTTCAAGATGCAACTGACATTAAATCCAGAACAACCTCTAATGAAAATAGGCAGAGGAATTTCTGAACTAAGTTAAGAATGCACCTCACAAAGTTGAAGATTTGGGCAGATGACCCCATTGTAATTGTATCACCACATTTAGGATTCCTGAAGAAATAAAAGACAGATGTATTTCTGCAATTTACTTAAACAAGCCTTTCCAAAGTTGTATGCTTATTATGAAATGAAATACCCTCATACATCATCAAAAGAAGCTTAGAATATTAAAAATGAGGCTTGCATAGGTAAAGTACAAGGACCATAATTATGTGATCCCTGTACTTTGTTGATAAGCAGATTTTTTTGTCTCTTCATTTGATATTACACTGGCCCAGCCCCTGTGCCCCACATGCATTCCAGGTCTACTTGCTTGTTTCTGATCCCCCCAACTTACTCCAGTACTGCTGTTGTAAATCTTTGTAGATCCTAAGAGTGTAATTGGGACTTATCCATCTTTGCTTCCATCCGGTGGGGGTTGTTATATGCTCTACCCAATTCCTGCTCCTCCCTCCCACAATTGCCAATCTGATTGAATCACACCTCCCCAAGGAACTGTCATTGATGAATGGCCTCCCACCTGAGATGGGCACACCCATCCTTCCCTGCTGCCCCATCAGTCACCCAGAACCGCTAATTAAACCCAGGCTGACTGGGCCTTAGCTAGGGCTTTATCTCATTGTATGTCACCAGAGTGGCTCAGATATCCTACACTCTTATCACTAGTTGCAATCTGTTATTTTGAAAAGCTGAACTGCTCAGATTGCAGACTGACCCCTAAGAAGAAAAAACAGTACAGCAATGTAAAACATTCAACTGTGTGCATGTTACTTAAAGCAGACTAATGACATGTAATATAAATCTTCAACACAAAATTTAACAAATCTAGACCTATGATAACATATCAAATAATCAGCAGTCACTTAAACATATTAAAAGTGATTTTATTTGAGAAAGTTCATGTCTTTTTCTTTATAAAAGTTGCAAGTACTATTTTATCTGTCTCGTTACCTGTGGATGTTTGTAAATGCCTAGAAGTCTTGCCATTGGAATAGACAGATGTGACCGGACATCCCCAAGTATGGCCACTAAAGGAGGTTTTGATTTACAATTGTAGTTAGGGACTGGTACATCTTGTCCAGTAAGAAACCACATTATTCTTTCCAGGGCTTGGCTCACAGTATCACATGAATCAGAGATCTTAAACCCCAGTGTGATATTTGGCAATAATACTGGATCCTGATTAATCTGTTGGACTGCAAAGATCATTGACTGTGTATAAAATTTCAGTATGATCCTACCGAAACAAAACATTCAGTTTAATAAAGGTTGTAAGAAACAGTCTGCAAGTAATTAACATAAATATATTAAAAATTGTTGCTCACAGACATTTATTATGTTCAAAAGGAAAATGTATTTATTTTGTAATATACCGTTTTGTAATTTCAGTGTAAAACCTACATCATCTTGATTATACAACAGCATAATTTCTTAATGCATCCCATTATATAATGTCTGAAAATGGTTCTACCTGACCCAGAAGATCGACAGTGCAGAAGACCGACCCGACGGATGAAAGCAGAAATGGGAAAAGGCTGTGTAAGTATGGGTTAAGTGAGTTAGGGTTAGGAGTGAATGTGTTTGGGTTAGGGCGGATAAGTGAGTTAGTAGTGATTGTGTTTGGGTTAGGGCGGGATAAGTGAGTTAGGGGACCTTAGGGTTAGGGTTTGGGTCAGGGTTGTAGGTAGTTGTGTATGTGAGGTTTAGTGTGGGTTTGCAGGGATTTTGGTGTGCTTGTGTTGTGTATGTGGTTTTTGGATGGGGAATGTGTTTTGTTTGTTGATTGTGGTGTGTGAAGTGTATAAGGTTTACGTGTTTGTGTTTTTGTACTGTCGGTTATGTGGTTTCGGTGATTGCGTTGTCGGTGTTGTGGTGTTTCGGTGAAGTCAGGTAGAACCCTGAAAATATATTTTCAAAGATGATTAACAGATGGCTATGTATACCAGTCACTGGAAATGAGCTGAAAATCATATTAATACATAGATGAGGTGTAAACGGTATTATGTAGTCAAATTTGTAAGAGCTTCCATTTACTGCTTTCATGTAGGTATTCTTAACACAGTAGTAAGCCTCAGTGTTATCCCTAACATTACCGGATGAATGGTAGGTTATGAGGCAGTGTTGTAAAGCACATACAGTGAAGCCTATAAATAGGTGTGTGGTGTAGGATACATTGTATGAGGATCACATCATGCACTGCTGGAACCTGTAGGAACGGGAATGTTAGGAAATTTCAGGGGATATGCTGAAGCAAGCAGAGGTGCACACAGGAAGAAGTAAGGGAAGAAAAGTAACATCCAGGGCAGGGTGTAAGCCCCTTGATTTAATAAAAAAGTAAAGCAGGAGGTGAGGGATGATAAGCAGATGGTGGAACTGTACATGATAACATAAGGAAAGTTGCTGCACTCCTGAGTGTGTTGTCCTTTGGATGAGATATTAAACCAAGGCTCCGTCTATCAACAATGGTGGTAGCTGCTGTGAGATATTTTACATTTACCTGAGCTATTGAAAAGATTAGGGGGAAGTTCCCCAATACCATGGCCAAATTCCCCCCAGTAGTATAAATACCACAAAGGCCCTTCCCTGTAAAGAGGCCACTAGCCAAGTGGGACTAACCTGGTTAACAAGGGATAAATACATTAAAAGTTTTGAATTAAGTCCATCTCTGTCTTCATTTCAGAAGTAAAGAAGAAAGTAGTGTGTTTGATGCTGACCGTTCTGAGCAGTGTTTGTGGTAACCAGGGGAGACAGACAAGTAATGGGACACCGAAAAGGCTGGAGGGGTGCCTGCTCCCTTACCTTGCCTAGGATCTCATTTTACCATGATCCCACTTTGCCCACAGCAGCAGGTGGAGTGTTATTTAGATGATTGTTTGCTGACTGGGGAAGGACTGTGAGAAACCAGTAAATCAAACGTATTTAGAGACTTGTGTAGTAACTGAGGGGTGCCATTAGCTCACGATAAGGTAGACTGCTCTTTGAGAAGGTTGAAGTTTTGGAGGTTAAAGGTTGATGAGGAGAGATATTTATTTTGTGTACCTTTGAATAAAGTAAGCAAGCTGAGAGAGCACCTTGTTCGTTTTTTGCAAAAAGGAGTAAAGCAAGCATAAGAGATACTGTGGAATTGTTGGTTTTGTTAAAATTTGGTCCAAGTAGGGCATTTATTATATTGTTGGCCAAACTGTTGAGAAGGGGATGATGTAAGCACTGTGGCTCCACTTGTCAGCTTGACAATTTGTAGTTAAGGTTCTTTGAGGGTTTTAATTGTGTTTCATTTTGCCAGAAAGACTGGGTTTCAGCAGATGAATTACATTTATGGATTGGTGAGTCTTAGAGTGTTTATTTTTTTTTTTTGCAAATGGCCAACATGCTGGCCATATGGCAGCATCATTTGTTGAACAAGAGAATAGTTTTTCATTTGGTCAACAAAAGAGTGGTGCAGATGCTGGCCAGGAAATCAGCTAGATCTGTTTTAGTGTAGTTGTTATGGAAGTTAGTTTTGTTCTTTTTGGAGATTAACCTGTCTTTTTTTGGTAAGCACGTCAAGAAAACAACTTTTTAGCTGTAAGTCTGTCTCACTTTCAGTTTGACAGGTTTCATCGGATGGCTCCCAATGTAGTGCTTCAGTCAGTGACAGTCCTAGATGAAGTATGGAAGATTGGCAGTTTGTAGCAGGATGACTAATTTCACAGTCTCGGTCTAGTTCTACAAGAAGAGCTTGTAATTCAACTGTCTTGGCTTTTATGGCTTTTAGTCAGCAGTTTGCCATACAGCACAAAGATTGGTCTGTGAACTTAGTTTGTCAATACTGGGTTTTTATGTGGAATTTGGGGGAAGTAGTTTGCACTGTTAAAGTGCATATGGCAGCTCTTAGTGTGATGGCTAGATGCCTGGGTTTGTAAATATTGAAAGGGTGGGGGAAGTGAAGGCTACTAGGTGCGATTTAAGATTAACACTATGTAAATTGTTAAGAGTGTTATATGTCGGTTTGCATTTGGTGACACCTACGTGGAGAGATTGTGTTTTGTGGTTGCTGATGGCTGTCTTTATGTAGGTATGTTGAGGCTTTTAGGATCAGTGAACTCATAGGATCATTGTATTGGTGTGATGTCTGTATTACTCATACAGTACTTATAGTTTAGTTGCATAAGTTTAAGATAGATCAGAGAGGAGAAGGCCAGAAGGCTGTGTTGTAAGCATGTTAGGAAAAGTTATTATGTCCAGTGACATGGCTGGTGTTAAGTTCAGATGTGTGTTTATAAAGGGGAATGCTTGGTTTTTCAGAAGAGTGCTGATAAAGATGATGCAGCTGAGCAGTTTATTCATGTGGTTCAAAGGGCTCTAATGTGTCAAGGGTTAAAGGCAGATTATTTTTCTTCTCGTTCTTTTTGGATAGGGAGGACTTCTGACCTGCCATTAGCAGGATCATCAGTTGAAGTCATTAAAAGAATAGGAAGATGGGCATCTAATGCATTTTCACTTATGTAAGACAACTTTTGGACAGAGTGTTTAGTATATAGTTTCATTGTTAGAGCACAGCAAGATTATCATTCTTGGACATTCCTTTTTTTACTGGGCAGCAAAATGAGTGACAATTTACCTTCATGGCAACATAGTAGGCCTTGACCTGGTACAATGGGAAGTGCTTTAGAAGGGGTATAGAGGTATGAGGTGGCAACACCTGGTTCAGAATTTTATGTGTGCTCATTTGTGTGACAACATGGTCAGATTAATGCTAATTTATTCATGTGGCAATGGCAAGGGGGTTGTTCTGAAGACAAGATTACTAACAGAGATAATTTATGATTTGGTACTGTTAAAACAAACTTTTCCCAAGGTCCTGTTAGCTTGGTCCAAGATCATCCCTAGGCTAGTTTGGAGGCAAGTTCAAAGTTTTAAAAGTCTTAAGGTATTTTGTGAATCATCTGGTTTCATGGGTGGCTTGATCTCTAGATTTAAAGACTCTACCTCATTGGGAGTTTGCAGATAAGGACCCTTCTTGGTTCTGGTGAGACAGTGTCCATTTGAGTGATGTGGGGCTTGGCCTGTTTAATGTCAACATTCCATTTTTGTTAAAGATATGCTGCAAAGTTTGGGAGCTAAGCAGGCAGGGGAAGAAAGTGGGAACAACCAAGGAAGTAATGCTGGTGGACTTTTTAGAGCGGTCTACAAAAGGAGAAACCCTCTATCCCTCCTTTCTTTGTGGGCCGGAATAAGATATAATTGGAGTGGGCAGTGACACACTACTCAGGCAGACATGGATTGCTACAGTGAGACATTGCTTGACAATGCTGTTATAGTCAGTGGTGAGAAGTTCAATGCATCCTTTAATGTGACCTTTAAGGTTATTTATGTTACTGTGTTTTCTAAAAGGGTTCGTATGCTGTATATATTTATTTGCTGCTTTCAACAAGTTATGCTGCTTGTTTAATTACTATTTGGAATTTGGAATAAACTGGTCACACTGGCTTCCTTTGGTGTCATCATTTTGTGATGCAGGAGTAGCTCTACAAAATACAATTAGCAGATCAGGATAAAACATGAATAAATGAACATACAGTCAGATGTTTCTGTCTTTTTTAATTTCTCCAAGTCTTTTGGGTTTCTAATAGCATGACGGGAATGGACCCCTTTCCTAAGTCAAAGTACAATTAATGTTCATGAAATTAGTATTGTTTCAAGCTTTGAATGCAGCCAGAAGTGCTCTTCACAGCACCTGCAATGTGTCCAGTAGTGACTCCTTCTGTAATTTGTATGGGGTTACATGTATCGGTAACATATATAAATACAATTGTAATTTTTTTTTTATAAGACCCATTGCTCCTACTACTATTGGAACTGTCTGGGTATCTTTCTTCCACATTGCTCTCATTTCTGCCTGCAAATCCTGATATTTTATGACTGTGTCTCTCTGTACACAAGACATTGTAGTCACTGGGTGCACTGGGTGTGGCGATTTCAATGACCAATGTTGCTTTTGTCTTCTTTTCCTGGACCACTATATCTGGTTTTCTAGCATCTATCTTTTGAACTGTTGCTAAAGGGTGATCCCATGTGATAAAAATGTTATCATTTTTTTATGATGCTTTGTGACTCATGTTTCAGGTGTTTTTCAGCCACTTCAATACCATAATGCTTGCACAATCCCCAGTGCAACAGTCTTGCCAAATTATTTTGCCTTTCAGTATACAGTCCTTCTGCCATTAGTATGTCACAACCAGCAACGAGGTGTGCAACTGTTTCCAATTCAGTTTTACAAAACCTACATTTGTCTTTTTCTCCCACATGTTCAATGAACTTTGTAGACCAACGTGTACGTAGCTCACTATCTTCGGCCGGCAATATTAACCTTTCATCTCTTGGTTCAGATTCCCCTCTCCTTAACCATTCCTGCTTTCTGTCCTGATCAACATGAGGTTCTCCCAGAAGTTTTCTATACTTGCAACTATATTTATGCATTTTCCACATTTCTTGTCTTATCATCTAATCTTTCACCTTATATTCTTTCTTTTGTTTTATGGCACATCTAGCTGCTGCCTGATTTATCTACTTCTGTTTGATTTCCATTCCTGCTTCATGCCAATATGCTTCTGCTAAATTAAGCAAATAAGTCATCTTAGATTTATTCTCCTCATGTTTCAAAACCTTCACTGTGTTTGGGTCTTGTGAGGTCAGCAGATACGTGTGCAGTCCCATGATTGCAGATCTATATGCATATTCAATTTAAGGAAGCACATACCTTCTTTGGAACGGGGAATATATAATCTTGGTATGTACTGATTTTTATAAATCATTTGATGAGCATGAAACTTCCCTCTTGTTTTCCTGTCTAATCTATCCAACATGTTTTGGGGCCAGTCAATCATTCCAAAACTGTAAGTTAGGACAGGAAGAGCAAATTGGTTTATAGCTTGAATTTTGTTCCTAGATGTCAAAACTGTTTTCAGGATTAATTTAAGTCTTCTAAAGTGTTCCTTACTAAGTTTTATTTGCATTTTTTCATGTTTTATTGTTGATCCTTCATCATTTCCCAAATATTTATACACTCCTTCTTGCTCAAGTTCTTTCATATCACATTCTTGTCCCAAACGGATGTTTTCTTGGTACTGCAGTTTTCCTGGCTTAAAGGTTGCTTTTGCACAATTGTCAAGACCAAATGACATTCTTATATCATCTGAAAAAGTTTTGAAACTTGCAGTTGTGCTTTCAGTTCCTTATCTGATGAGCTATACAGTTTTAAATCATTGACAAAGAGAAAATGAGAAGTCTTTACACTTTGTTGTTTTCTAGAAGCTTAATTATAACCATGGCCTAAGCTGTTAAGTAGGCAGCTTAATGGGTTAAGGGCTACACAGAATAGCAGCGGTGACAGAAAGTCACCCTAGAATATCCCCCTTTGAATTTTTATCCCTGGAATAATAATTTGCCTTTTATCATGGCTTAATTGCAAAGTGGTCTGTCACTGTTTCATGGTCACTGTAATGTAATCGATCAGTGTAGGGTGTATCTTATATATTTTTAAGCACTCTTTTATCCATGAATGTGGGATACTATCAAATGTTTTTTTGTAGTCAATCCATGCCATACTTAGATCCTCCCCCCTTTATACAGTTCTCCACTATGACTTTATTTAACAACAAATGATCCTTTGTTTCACACGACTTTCTTTTATTGCCCTTTTGTTCTACTGCCATAATTGAGTTTTCTTCTAAATAACAATAGACTCTGCCGGCATCAGTTCCAGTATATAGTTTATACATTGCTGGAAGGCAAGTTATTGGTCTATAATTTTTAGGGTAGCTTGCAGGTTCATTCTTAAGTAGGAACATTGTTTTTCCTGTTGTTAGCCAGGTTGGTGTCTGTTTGTGGTGTGCATATAAACAGTTCTTATTCATGGCTAAATCTTCGTGCAAAGATGTTAATAGTTTTAACCAAAAGTTAGGTGCTGCATCTGGGCCTGGGGTTTTCCAATTATAGGTTTTTCTTAACTTTGTTTCAATCTCTCTGGCTGTTACTTCATCCCATTTTATATCCTGTACATTTAAACTTCTTATTCTTTCTTTTACTTTTTCTATCCATTTAGCATTTTTGATATGTTCCACAGGATCTTCATAAATACTTCTCCAAAATGTATCTCTTCTATTTTTTTTTTTTTTGGGCAGTCTTTCAATTCCTTTTACCTTGTTTCCCAATTCTCTATAAAACATTTTTGGGTCATGAATAAATTGCTTATTTTGTACTTTTCCTTTATATTTATCTGTGTATCTTCTAAGTTTTTCCCTTGTGCTGAAATTTTTAGTTTGTTATTTGCGATAGTGCATGATAGATCCTCATCTCTTCTAGTACTGCGCATTGTTTTTATCACGTCTTTCTAAGTATTTTTGTTGATCTGTTCCCTCTTCTATACTCTTTTAACAGTGACACTTCTTGTCTTAATTGCTTTACAGTTTTCTCTGTTTAATACTTCCATGATGTTATTCGATTTCTCCCCTTCCTTTCCCTCACTACCTTTTGTTCTTGTGGTAGAACTTTATTGGTTATTAATTTAGCTGCACAGTAATATATCCCGTTTACTTCTGTTATATCACATGGATCTCTATGAACAGTCCTAATTACTGTGTTCATTTGTTTGATCAAACTTCTGACTTTTGGGGTTTTATTGACCTTCTGCAGTCTATTTCTTTCATTGATCTTAATATGTCTATCTATATCTATTGAAAAAAGTAACTTTTCTCTTAGCTCATTTTCTTCTAAACTGAGGGCACATTTGTTGTTTTTCATTTCCTGCGGGCATTCTATAGAAAGTTCTATAGCATCTTCTTGTGGCACATTTTCTTCAGTTTCATTCTGTGCCATCCGTTGCTCTGCCATATGGGAATTCACTGGCCTGTCATTCAACATTGACTGCATCAGAGTTTACACAGTTTCCTATTCCTTCCCTTGCTGTCCAGCTTCAATTGAACATTTATACTGTTTTTCTGTGGAAGGCTCCAAAATATCTTCATATGGCGCCTGACCAATTGCTTCCCGTTCCACTGGTTTCCCCTTAATTTGGATGTCTGTTGCTCTATGCCGTTGTGGTGCTTTCTGAGTTAGATATTCTGCACTGTGTCCTTCACTTGGCAGTTTCTCCATAACCCCAGTTTCTATTTCTTTAACTTCTCCATTACTAATCTCCTTTTCTACTTTCCCTCTTTGTCTTCTTATTTTTTTCTGTTTCTTGTTTCTGTCATGTGCTTTCAATGCTGAGATTGAAGACCCAGTTTAGTCACATGACTTGCAACACAGATTACTTCTAAGACTTAAAGCTATAGCACTGGACATACTTAGTATGCCATTATCCTCCTTTTTTTGAAATAAGAAATGTCCCCTGTGGACCCACTAGTATGTATGACATCTATACAAATGTAAATGCATTTCCAGTTATGCAGTGCACTTAAAACTTTAATTCTGTGACTATAACTAATGAGACATGAATTAATTACAAAAAATATCAAAACGAATCTACTGAATCCAGTTAATTAACTAGATACAGCTCTAACTTTTATTAAATTTCTGTCATAATTCTGCAATGCCCACAACATTATGTGTAATGTGGCTGGTACTTTGTGCATGGATTTTTAATTAGTTAATTTCTTAACTGTGTGAATAGACTAGTCCTAAGACCACATTTTCAGCCATGACCTAGACCAATGGCACATTTAAAGACAATTTACAGTTTAACAAATTAAAGGACATAGCAATAAAGAGTTAAATATAAAATAAGTACATTACTCATCCAAGAAACAGTGATAACATTTGTTATAGGTTCATAAATTCATAGTAGATTACTAGGCTAACGGCTTAAGAGCCCTTACAAGCCTAGCCATTATTACCTGAATTGTACCTGCTTTTCAATCCCTAAGGGCTAGAAAATGGCTTAGGTTTGTGCCTATGCCTTTGAGTATTTTACAGACTGCCCTTGTCCATAAGGACATGGGTACTACCCCAAGAGTGAATTTATGATTCCCTATCCATTGATCCAAACCATGTTTGAAGACGGTCAGAGAAGGGTTGTACTTTACATGAGTAGAAAGCCTGTTCCAGAGAAGGGGTGATGTCTGAGACACATATCTGTCTTTCAGTATGTTTTGTTTGTATCACAGACCAAGTTTAGATCTCTAGACCGAGTGACCTTTGTGCAGTTTGCCTTGCAAATGTGTAACGGTACCGTCAGGGCTGGATGTGTGAGTGCCTTAACAGTCAGTAGGAGACAGAGTAAAGACATAGGGCTTTTAGTCTATCTTATATTTATCTTCCATATGGCTAATTAGCTTTTTCTTGAACAAAGAAAAATCTGTCTGATATTCTGAGTGAATTATTTCACTTGGCAGGTACTATTATGCTAAAGTATTTTCCCCATAGCTTGAACAAATTAAGGGCACCGTAAACTGAGTGGCTTGTTGTTGATAAACTATATAGGGAAGTTCTGAAATATAATTTATTTGCTAGTGAGCAATGGTGGTGGTCATACATAAGCTTGAATGTGAATGTTGATAATAACAAGGTGGCTTTATTGGTTACTGTTAACAATATGTCATACCTCTCAGCTGCTCAGAATTTAGCAGAATATCTAGACTTCTGCCTCATATTTTTGGTCTGTTCCTCATACAATTTGTGGAGGTTTTCTGATAAATCATTCAGGATTGAAGTCAATAAATAATGACTGATATTTTAGTTTTAGACAGCATAGCTATCAGAAAATGAAAGCCAATATAAAATCTGTTATTCTAGCAACTTTCTAAGTTTATAACAGTAATATTTAACATCTGTCCCTCATTTTTGGACTTTGGCCCTCTGTTTTTTTTTTTTTTTTGTCTTTGTCCAGAATTCTTGTGCTAAGAATCTGAGAGGTATCCCATATGGCCTTAATAAATGTAAGACAGTAATATTCAAACACTGTGAAAAGTTTAATAAACCTACAAATTTTGTTAATGGCAGACTAATTGCAATTTTTGGCAGAGAAGTTCAACATGTGGAATAAACATGGAACATCTAGGTTTTGGAATTAGATGATTTAATATACTGCAGCGTGGTGTAAGCTTACTGATAAATGTTTTTGATATGATTTCAGTACTAAGGGAAAATGAGACATGGAATCCAACAGAACACACAGGTGCTTATGAGTTTAAATGTAAACAAGCTTTTAATTGCTTTGGACGCATGTACCAATAGACTTGTTTTCCTTAAGCTTTTGTTGTGACCCAAATAGCATTGTAGTTGTTTTTGCCACATTCATTGTAACCATTTTAATGGTAATCCACTAACAAATGGAGGAAAAGTCAGCTTGTATTACATTTTCCACAGGTTTAACAGAGAAGCCTACTTGATATAAAAGTATATCATCAGTATGAGGAGTTTTTAATTAGGACAGATAACTGAAGTAATTTCATTTTCATAGAAAGACCAATAGGGGACCCAACAGGGAACCCTGAGGGATGCCAGTTGTGAAGGTGCCTATTTCAGAGACAGTGGTCCAGCCATGAACTTTGAAAATCCTGTCTGTAAAGTAGCTCAATTGCTAGTTTAGTACTTCAGTGCTGAAGTCAGAGCTAAGCTCAAGCTTAAAAACAAGGTTTCTGTAGTTAACACACCAAAGTGCTCTCTTAGATAAATAAAAACACCATTTGTTAAGTGTTCCTTTTACCAAATGTATTTATTTGTTTGTTTGACATTTGTTGACTGGGATAATCTGAGTGAGCTAGTTTCCTTTTTCAGCAGAGGGCCGGGGAGAAAAGCTCTACAGTACAAAGTATACAATAAGAAAATTCACAGTACAAATTAAGCAAGTAATACATTCACTGTACGGGTTATACAAGTAACAAGAAAATAACAAGCATGTAATTAATTCTGTGTTTGGTAATGCGAGTAAAATTATAATACACACAAATAAAAGTTAATATAAAATAAGGTCAGAAAGGTGAGCATTGCTGCACAAGAAAAGGATAATTTGACAAATTAGGTCATTCTAATAGGAGGTGAGTAATAGGAAGGTGGGTAAAATAGAGTGGAAATGCAGGTGAGTTCCTAATATAGGTCTAGAGAAGTTGTTGTAAAAGTTAGTTTGATGAGTTAGAGTGTGACAAGAAATGAGAGAAGAAGGTGGGGGCAAGAAATTAGGAGGGGAACAGAGAGAAGTAGTTGGTAGTCAAAGTAGAGCACAAGAAGTTAAAAAAGATAGAGAGTTAATGTAGGAGAGGAAGAGGTGGCAAGGAGATGGGGAGGGAGAGGAATAAAGTAGGAAAGATGAAGATTCCAAGTGGAATGATTGCAGAGACATCTCCAGGTGCTATTTAGGCAATTTTTAAGAGGTGTCTTGAAGTCTTGAGAGTAGGTAATCTTTCTAAGGGCCATAGCAAGCTTGTTCCTTGAAAGAGCAGGAAGGTAGCTGTAGAAGTTCTGTCGTAAAGATTTTTTAGGTTTATGAATCTGTAGGAGAAATTGTTCTGAGCTTCTGAGGGAGTGAGGTGTGTTATAGAAGGAGACAAGGGAGGAAATACTAGGGTAGGAGAAGAGCTTGTTTAAGATGGTGTGGATGATGAGAAGTTGAGAATATAGGAGTTGGTTAGGAAATTCTAACCAGCTGAGTGTATGGAGCATGAGATAGTGGTGGGATTTAGGTGGTAGGTTGGCTGCAAATCTGACAACTTTGTTGTATGTGCTTTCAAGTTTGGATTGTAAAGAGGACTGTAAGTTCGTAAGGATTTGAGAACAGTAGAAGAGGTTAGAGAGAAGATAAGCCTGGGTAACTGAGATTCTGAAGTTGGGGGTAAGGATAATTTTGTTTCTATATAGTAGGCCAAGTTTCTGGTGAGTTTATTTTATACTGTGGTGTACGTGGAGGTTGAATTTAAGTTGATCATTAATAAGTACTCCAAGGAGCTTTGTGTGGGGTTTGGATGAGTTAGTCATGTTGTTAAGGGAAGAGATGGTGAAAGAGGATTTAAGATGGTGGAGAGATTTGGGTAGGAAAATGAGGAGATTTGTCTTATTAGGATTTAGAATGAGCTGGTCATTAGTAAGCCAAGTTTCAGTGAGATTGAAGGAGGTTTGTGTTAGGTTGAGCAGGTCAGAGGAGTTGTCAGCAGTGGTGATGATTGTGGTGTCACCCACATACTGTATGAGGGATGACTGAGTGCAGGATGTGTGGTGCTGATTAGTACAAATGTTGAAAAGAAGGGGGCTAAGAACTGGGCATTGTGGGACTCTCATTTTTATAGGGAGGAAGGAAGAAAGATCAGAGAGCCATTTGAAGGCTTCCTGTCTGTTAGTGATGTAGCTGGAAAACCAAGAGATAGTAGTAAGGTAGTGGTTAAGTTGAGAAAGTTTGGAGAGAAGGATGGAGTAGGAGACAGTGTGAAAGGTTTTTGAGAGATCCAAGAAAAAGCAGGAGACTAGCTTATTATTGTCTCTGGCTAGAGAGATAGAGTTAGTAAAGAAGATGAGAGCAGTAGTGGTGTTGTGGTGGGGGTGGAAGCCGTGCTGGGTAGGGGTGATAAAGTTTTCATGAGTGAGATAAGATATGAGTTGCTTATGCACACAGTGCTCAAGAACTTTGGGGATGGGAGACAGTATGGCAATTGAGCGACAGTTAGAAAGTTCTACTGAGTTTTCACCTTTGTGAATAGGTATGGTATGGAATTTCTTCTAGACAGTAGGGACAGTGGATTCACTGATTGAGTGGTTAATGAGTATAGGTACTAGCTATGCTATGGAGTTGGCGGCAGCTTTTAGGAAGCAATGTATGTAGCTTATCTGTAACTATTAAGTGCCATCATTGTCTTGTAATCTACCCTAAAACTATTCTGAGAATCAGTTAGAAGCCCATATCTGTTTATATTTGCAATGGCTGAAAAGGTATTCTGCAAAATTACCCATGTAATCCTGGGAAGTACAGACCCATAAGTCTAACTAACCTCATCTGCAAGGCCATGGAAAGAATTATCATGGAACTTAACAAGGACATAGATGACCTCCAAATGCTGGACCCAACTCAGTTTGGCTTTGTTAAAAGTTGATCATGCTTATTAAACCTGGTAGACATCTTTGAGAATGTCTCCAAAGCCATGGATGAAGGTAAGACAGTGCACACAGCCTATCTTGACCTTGCCAAGGCTTGTGACACAATTTTCTACTCTGGCATCATTGAGAAATTCTCCCAGATAGGGATTAATCCTTATGTTAGTAGATGGGTAGCCAACTGGCTAATCGACAGAATACTCTCTGTCAAAATTTGTGACTCCACCTTCACTAGTAAACCCATCACCAGTGGAATACCACAGGGGTATGTGCTGAGCTGCTTACTGTTTGGTATCTATTTCTCAGAAGTCCAGGCCAAAGTAGATGGCCTTTGGCTCACCAAGTTCGCTGATGATTGCAAACTGGGAGCAATTATTGAGACCCCCCAATGATGCCAACATATTACAAGAAAGGCTAACACAAACAAATGATTGGTGCCAAAGCCATAGTCTAAAACTAAATGCAAAAAAAAATATTATTCCCTTTGGAAAAACAGAATTCCCTACAAATTACAATATTGAAAGCAACCCTCCCGCGAGTTCCAACCCAGTGGTGTGAGACTTGGGAACACAGGGTGATATCAATCTGAACTTTGACCACCAAGTTTCCACAGTGGTAAGGAAAGCCTTCTATGTAGCGTACCTCATAAGCAAAGGCATAGAATCCAGGTCAAGGGATGTTATAATTCCACTGTACTCGACTTTCATCAGACCACTAATAAAGTATAATGCACCCTTTTGCAAGTACCTCACCAGACACCTGCAGCAGCTGGAGAAACCTGACAGGTTTCTCACTAAGAAAATACAGGCACTCCAAACCATGACTTATGTGAATAGGCTGAATGCCCTGTCACTTTGCTCTATATCTTATAGGCTGCTGAGAGGTGATGTGCCTGGCCTATAGGGTAATCTCCAACCCTGAACTAATGGAAATGCTGCACATCAGCAAGTCAAATGGCTCAAGAGTCACTCACTCTAGACATCTCAACCTAGCTTGTGACATTAACAGATCATGCTGGAGAGACAGATATGTCTCCCAGAGACTGCTGCTTCTCTGGAATAGACTTCCTATTCATGTAAAACAGAACTCCTCACTGACCATATTCAAATGCAATCTAGATAACTGGATGGGAGACTACAAATTCATCCCCTCGTGGACAGGGTAGCCAGTGTTGATCATAAATTCATTCTCCGAACTACCCAAAAAAGATGTTTATGCACTTTGTTTTAATATTGCCCCTTTTGTCCATTGTATGAATTACATATACATCACTTAACATTTATATACATAATCATTATGCTTGGCTACTGGCCCAGGTTATGATCAAAATGGTCTTTGGACCTGTTGTCTAGCCTGGTTAACAAAGGAAAATAATAAACATGTATACCTTTTTGAGTGCATAGTACTTTTCACAAATTTCAGTTAATGGATGAAGGATGCATAATTTCTGCAGTCATGGGGATCTGAGAAGAAGGAACAATTGGGATCAGATATAATCAAGCCATACCTGAATTGTGCAGAAACACTACCAGAAGTTAAAGGAATGTGTGATATAGCCTGGCATCTATAGGAGCAGTTATTCATAGCATAGGAGGGGGTACAGAGTAAGGAAATTAGTGTTAGTTTTGTCTTAAATTTGTCTAAATTTTGCTCATTTTTATGAGACAGCATAACTGTAGAAAGGAATGCTAAACAGGTTAATACAATATGCAATAGTGTAGTATTAGTTGTTGAAAAATAGGGAAGTTTACATACAAAAATGCTCTAACTGCCTCAAGGCTGGCAGTTAGAGCAGAGGATTAAGGCTATGAATTGTTACCAAGTTAATTCATGTGGTACAATGTTTGATTCCCTCAGTCTTTGTTTACATACTGTGTGATTTTAACTAGATTGTGCTTTGGAGCAATTGGGAATTCAGCCTAGGCTTCTCAGTGGTCCCCTGGACTGCATGCCTAGTAACAACCTTCGAACCCAAGGAGTAAAGGTAAAATGAAGCATAATGGTCCTTCTGAGGTGTAATAGTCAAAGTACATTACAGTCCTCCTCACTTGTCAAAATGTTTTAGGAGAAGATGCAATGGCTTCTGGTTTAGATCTTGGATAATTATATTTTACCTGTTCTATTTCCAGTTTACATTATATCACAGATTTAAGTAGTTAAATGGATAAAGTTTGCCATTCTCTACACTTAGGAAAGAATTAAAACATGCTAGAGCAGCTGTTGAGTAGCCAGATTGGTAGACTGAGGAGCAGTTAATGTTATGAATTCAAAATTCTGATTGTTTGTATTCTAGGAAGGTTCGGAAAGATATAATATGGGGATGTGGCTGGACAAATTTAAGTGAGATTTGGGCACTAAAAACAGTAGTCACTAAGGGAATTGGGTAACAGGTGACATTTGAAAATTTGTGAGGTCTAGTAGCGCTGAAAAGTTCAGGACATGGAGTAATTTTGTGTAGCTGGGAGTGTCTAGTTAGTTGCTAATAAACTAGCTATGCAAGTCCAATTAGTGTTAAGAACATTAAAGTCACCTAAAATAATAAGGTTTCTCATAGCTGCAGCTTCATATTTGATCTATGGTGTTAGAAAATAACTTAGTATGGGAAGGGGCAGAGGGTATGCATTTTAATGCTATTGCTAATTTTCATCTGTATTAATAACCAGATGAGATGGTTTCCAATTTTTTGTGTATTTGCACCCATTACTGATATTGTCAATTATTATTATTATTATTATTATTATTATTATTATTATTATTATTATTATTATTAAAACCATTATTAATTTGTCAGCTTTATTATTGGGTCTGTTTTTCTGGTAATTGTGATAAGAAGAAAGTATGTAGGCAGATGGGCATCTTCCTAGTATTCATTTATTAAGTTGGAACACCAAGGCCTCAAGTATATCGCATTTATTTCTAACAATATACACTTCATGAGTATGCACAAGAGAAGGCAAGTGGAGGTATTGCCTCCTTGCAAAACTAAGTTATATTAGTGAAATTAAGTTATTATTTTTAAAATTAAACAATGTCTTAAAACTGTGCTGATGGCAGAGAAGCATAAAGCCCAAAATACAGATAGACAACCAAGTTCAATTCTCAGCTTGGGCATTTGATGGTGTAGGTTGGGAGGATGAGTGACAAGATGGAGACCTATCATGATATGACAAGCTGGTGTCAAGAAAGATGTGGGCATGTCCACCCAAGCCAAGGATGGTAGCCTCTGTCGGAATATGCAGGAGCACATATAGTGTTTGTGGTAATGAAAGTGCACTTATCACCACCAGGAGTGCAGTTAGGCCAAAAAATTAAAAACCTGTTTTAGCATGACTGCTTGAATAAAGCCTCCCCCCAAATCAGTTTAGTGTCTGGCTGAGGGGAGGATTGATGGTTAATAAGCAAAGATTTTTTCAAAAATATAGTATATTGTTACTTCCCAGTACATTGCAATGTCAGTTATAGCAAAACAAGGGTGAATTCTCACTTAATTTCTGCTTTTCAGTGAAGCACAAAGCTGAAAGGTTAACCACCACTAATTTGACTTTCTTTGATTTCCCCAGTTTTTTTATTTTTAGGTCTAATTTTATAATATTATTATTTTATGTATGTTCTTGTGTGAGTTTTCTCTATCTTACAACTAATCTGCTAAGATAAAATGGGACAAGTGGCAAGAAACTTGAAAAAATTATATTTATTATACCCACCCAAAAACAGTTAATGGGCATGCAAACATTAAAGTACTGAACCCATAATTTTAAAATAAATTGTACTTTATTTTGTGTGTGTGTGTGTGTGTGTGTGTGTGTGTGTGTGTGTGTGTGTTATGGGAAGTTCTTTTTTTTTAATTTAGATACAGGGTAGGGATAAGGGTAGGGGTAGGGCCAGGTTAGGATTAACATGTATTACTAAGGTGGAACAGGGGGTGAAGCAATGCAATGAAATCTGAGCAAATGTCTAGCCTAAATCTTTATTACTGCTACAGAAATAAAATGATATTACTATCTGCTGGATTCACAAAGCTCCATACAAGAATAAGGTTATTTTTGCACGGAGTGGTTCCTGTCCATTTAGGAGAGCAGCACGCCTTGCATATGCATGAAGGCTCGCTGCTATCTAATATAAACAGACACGAACCAGGAGCGAGTGCAGGGGGCGTGTATTAGCAGTGCCTGCACCTGAAACACGCCCCCTTCACTCTGAAAGTGCCGTATGGCACTTTCTGACACAGATGAGTGTCAATCTATATAATATTAGAGCCTGGCTCTAATATTATATAGTAAACAAGTGTCCACAGACACTGAAATGTAAATAGCAACATTTCAGTGTCTGTCAACACTGAAAAAGAAAAATATAAACATAAACACCTAGAAGGCAACAGCCTTCAAGTGCACCCCCCCCCAAATGTATGCACTCTTGCCTTACATGCACGGAAGCAGTAGGGCAAGAGAAAAGGAATAGGAATTTTAAAAAGTAATAATTTTCATTCATCAAATAAATCCGAAGTGTAAGTGGTGCGCAGCTTGTTTGCGAGGTGCTATGCTTAGCCTGGCTGAAATACTGAAAATGGTAGACAAGTGCTGCTGTGATAGAAAGCATCATCAAGCTGCTGTAGCTTAGTGGTACTGCCATGGCATAGTATGTAGAACATGCTCAGTTCAAATTTCCCCTCTGCCAAATTGTTTAATAAACTTTTAAGGAATTTGAATGCTAGATGTCAATCATATGGCTCACTTATAGCACAGTAGGGGTGGGAATATGTGAAATATAAATATAAAAAATAATTTATAAATTTAATGAAAAAATAGATTTAAGCAATGCTTTGCTGTGTAAGCATTGCTTACCTGCTTTTAGCTCTGCTTAGCTGGTGTAAGCATTGCTATGGAGATTTGCATGGAGCTAAGCATAGTGCAGCATATTAAAAACATCCAATCAAGAAAAAGTGCAGGAAAACTGCCCTATTTAAACCTCACAGGTGGGAATACAGCCATAACCATTTGGGATTGCACATAGCAGGACCAAAATGTCTGCACTGGAGAAGGTGTGCACTTCTGAGCACAACATTGGGGCATGCAGGAATCCAGGGTCATGGTTGGACTCCTAGTTAAAAAACATGATGGAAGGCTGCTGCAGGGCCAGTACCAGGGCTCGCAGTACAAAGTGGAGGCCTGAGACCATCTTGCACGTGATCTCACCAGTACCACTGGCATAACCCAGACTGGTGAGCAGATACATCATCACCATAGTGATCTGAAGAGGAGGAGGGGTGCATTCTTGGACCAGTGAGTCCAAGAAGCCCAAGCACAGGATGTCCCACCTGTCTGTAAGTATTCGGTCTTATGTATCTCTAACTAAGTATGGAAAAAGTTCAACTTGTGACTGTGCAGGTGTGATTAATGTGTGATGCCTTTCCATACAGCTGCTGCAGAGAGGTCCCAAAATGTTGAGGCTCATGCCCAGTGACTGGCCCAGCTGCATCGGCAGTATGGTGAGTACAGAATAGCCCCTACTATTAGCAGTAAGAAATCAAAATTATAGTAATGGTAGTACTGCCTGTATATATAATTGTGCTGTAAAAGTCCGGAATAAATGCCTGTGTCAGGCTGCCAGTTTTACAATGGAGTATTCCCAGCTGCTGTGTAATACAGATATCAGTAACAAACAAGTTACAATATGCAGGGGAGGAATATTAGAATAAGTATGAGTGTGTCTGAGTGAACCTGCCAAGAAAGTGCCATGTCAGGGCTACAGTAACAGAAATGAAAAGCATTCCCTTGTGCAAATCATGCAGGAATAGTAATTGTGGATTTCTTAGTCGTACACAGATATGTATGTCAAAACTAATAAAGGTGATCCCAAACACTGGTGTGTGTCATTTCACTTGTACCTGATAAATAGAAATGTGTATGTTCTGCAGAATGCATTAACTGAGATGAACTGATTTAGCGCTGCTTGTCTGCATACTTTAGAATGGGCATGTCAATTAAATGGAAAAAGCAACAGTACATATTCCCATCACAATGTGTTTTACTTGTTTGTCTGCCAGCGCTGTCCTGTGTTAACTTTTCAATTTCAGACGTATGTCACTGTGAATGTACTGAAAAATGTATAAGGCTAACGGGTGCAGACTTAAAACCTACACTGTGTACACATGAATCTAAACTGCAGTATGTAGTTGTAAAACAGTCAAATGTGCAATCCAGCTAATGTGCACATGTTTCACAAACAGTGACACCAATGTCTGTTGTGTATACATAATTTTTACTGAAAATGGGAAACAAATAATGCAACGTCATAATAAAAGTACTGTGCACAAAAATATGTACTAGACAGAAATGTCACAAATATTGCATGCTACCTCCTCAGTAGCTCATTCTGATAATGTTTGTCCCCCTGCTTGCCCCAATTTCACCACTTTCCTATCTCCCTTTTTTTTTCTTTATTTGAAATTATCATGGGTTTAAGTGGTAGTAAGCAGGCGTAAGCGGGAGTAAGGTAAGCTAAGCTCACATAAACCCTCTTACAACTGCTTTAAAACATCTTAATCACTCTGTCTCCAACAGCCCCTGTTCTGCCCAACAACAAAACAAGCAGCCCTTGCAAGTCTCAAACCGTGGATAACGGACACTATAGAGAAAGTAATTTACCACTAAGCTATGTCAAATACAGCAGATGTTGATGTTTTCTCAAACATATCATCCAGCACAGTCATTCAACGATAGGGGAAATGTTTTTATATATGTAGATGTATGTATGTATATATATATATATATATATATATATATATATATATATATATATATATATATATATATATATATATATATATATATATGTACTAGGCAGAAATGTCACAAATAACACATACCACCTCCTCAGTAGCTCATTCTGATAATGACTGGGCCTGTATTTCAATTTTGCACATATAGCATGGTTCAAATCCAGGGGCCACCACTAACATCTCTATCTGGTTCTACAGTTGTAAACTGCAATCTGAATAGAAAAAAATAATGTACTGCAACACATACATTTTCCATATAGGACACACAGGTAAAGAAATCTGAATAGAAATACTAGTATGATGTGTATAACTATGAAAGGTGTACAATTGCTGTGTTGATCAGCCCCAGTCCTATAAATAGATGCAAGCTAGACATCCACACTCTGCAGTCTGGCCCAGACAAGCCTCTCAAGTATCATGCTGTCAAGGATAGGTTCCCCAGTTGCCAAGAAACCTGCACAAAGAGACTGTCACAGTAGATGTATGTGAAAGGCACAGCACATACTCCAGGGCCTGCAACTAATATGTGAATCTGAAATATGTGTAGAAACAGCAATGTAATGTGCACACAGTTCATCTGCATAGACCCACAGGTAAAGAAATTGGTATAGAAGCAGGTCTGATGTGTATAACTAAAATAAGGGTACAATTGCTCTGTTGCTATCTATAGCTGTTGATGTGCTGTAGCAGCCCTATGGAACAGGTAGAGTGTAAGTGTGTCCAGAATGTAGAGTAATGAATAATACTGTGCTGACAAATATACTTTATAGCAGTTTTCAATTGAACCTGTTCCCTTCCCCCACCACTCAGTTGATCCAACCATCACACTGAAACCAACATGGGTATGTTCCTAAACAAACTCTACTGTTGGGACCATTGGGCCATTTGGTTGATCATTGTTTAAACTGTGTGCATACTAATATTCCCTATTGAATAATCATTTTATTGCCTGCCTGCCTGCCTGACATACCACTAACTGGCATGCTGTTGCAACCCTGAATGCCATTCCATATATGCATGGGTTCTGTTTGCTATGGCACTGTTATAATTGCACTGTTTTGGGTAAATGGGAATATCCATGCATGCTATTTTGACTAATGTTGCAATGTGTTGTGCATGACTAACCAATATTCATTCACTATAGCACATATGGGAAGGCAGATCCCAGCGGATCCACCTCTCCCACCCCACCTGGCTGAGGCACCGGGTCCCAGCACATCTGGGACCCAACCCAGACCTCCCTCATCTTCTGGTCCTGCACCACCCTTGGGTGGAACCGCTGCAGAAGATGGGGCTCGCCCCCCATGCAAGTGGGCATGGTGAGGACATTGTCACCTGGGATGAGGTCTGCAGCATGGTGCGCAGTCTCCTCTAGACAGAGCTGGATGACTGCCTGCACCAGGCGGAGGGAAGGCTGTCACAGTTAGAGAGGCAGGTGGCCCCGCCAGCCCAGCCCCTAGCACAGTCACCTTCGGGGCTGTGAAGGAGTAATGGTGACTGCCATCGGGTGGGGACATCAGTGCCACTACTACCATCCGGGGGGGGCTCATGAGCCTCAGATTCCCAACCACCCTCCCCATCAAGGTGTTTACCCCCCATTTGTCATACACCACCCCCTGTCTGCTGCCTTGTCTGTCTTGTCTGTTTGCAAATGCAACCTCTCCTACCAAATATCCCTTACCACACTTACCAATAATCCTTCCTTAACATCCCACTCTCACCTTAAAAAAGGGCATCTGTCCCACAAAAAAATCATGTCCCATACATAACTCTGCATTTCGCCCAGAGACATGTACCCAGCACACAATCTAACCCTACCAATCATATGTATTGTAAGATTCCCACACACCTCCCTGTAGGGTGTGAGGCTCCAAATTCTAAATTGCCCACATTGAAAGCAGCTGCTGCTGCTGCCAAAGAAGTGCAGAGCTATGGTCCTTTCCTACACCTGTCCTGCACATTCCTACTTGTTTCTCCTCTTGTTTGTCCCCCTGCTTGCCCCAATTTCACCGCTTTCCTATCTCCCGTTTTTATTTTCTTTATTTGAAATTATCATGGGTTTAAGTGGTAGTAAGCAGGTGTAAGTGGGAGTAAGGTAAGTTAAGCTCACACAAACCCACTTACAACTGCTTTAAAGCGTCTTAATCACTCTGTCTCCAACAGCCCCTGGTCTGCCCAACAACAAAACAAGCAGCCCTTGCAAGTCTCAAACCCTGGATACTAGGCACTATAGAAAAAGCAATTTACCACTAAGCTATGCCAAAGGCAGCAACTGTTGATGTTTTTTCAAACATATCATCCAGCACAGTCATTCAATGATAGGGGAAATGTATTTATATATGTAGATGTATGTATGTATATATATATATATATATATATATATATATATATATATATATATATATATATATATATATATATATATATATATATATATATATATATATATATATATATATATATATATATATATATATATATAAATACATCCAATAAATATATGACCAAAGACACCGTTAATGGGGGTGAAGGGGCCAAAAATAAGTACCTCTTATAATTACTGATATTATCCTTTTCTCCACAGCTGAACAGATCTGCCTTGCAACACAATAACTAACACTTGCAAGTCTCATTCCCAGGACCCTATACAACATAGCCACAACAAGTTAATAGTAATCCTTCTCAGCTGTACGATGTCAGGGTGATATCAATAACATATCATACAGAACAGTCTGTGTACCATAGGGAATGTACAATGTGGTAGCAGCAAACATTCCAATGATAGATACACACACACACACACACACACACACACACACACACACACACACACACATATATATATATATATATATATATATATATATATATATTTTTTTTTTTTTAATTTATTTCCAGTTTGATGACCGAGAAGGTCCATTGGGCTCAAGGAGCCCGTTTTCAATGGAGGCCCGGGAAGAAAAGCTCTATAATACACAGTTAAAATAGGCAAAAAAGTAATATTACATAGTAAGACTTAGTAGGGTATAATCAAAAAAATAGTGAAACATGTTGTACAGAGGATTAGTTGCAGTGATGTGCAAGGTTATACATAAGGATTGTAATGCATTTGGATATAGTTATTCATTTGAACGTAGTTATAAACTGACATTTGTAAATGCAATTTGCATTGAGGGGGTGAGTATAGGTGGAAAGTACATTATTTAAAAAAGTATAGAATTGAGACAGACAGTTAAGAGCTAGAAAAGGTGGGGTGTACACATCACTAAATAGGATGTGAGGTGTGGATGTTTTTAGTTAAGTAGCATCAAACTTTATGAGTTGCTGGTAGAGAGAATCACCCCCAAATAGGGGAAAGAGAGGACAGTTAGTAAACTATTTACAATATCTACATTTAAGATATAGATGTTACATTGTGTTATATTCAGAGTAAGGCTACTGGTTTAGGTAATCGGTATGGAGTAGATTAGCTTGTAGTAGGGACATTAGCAGGCTAGGTGGGTTGAGTGCAATTGCATTTCCAGTTTAAGGTGAGGTGGGAATGGAGCTGAGTTTTGAAGTTTTCAAAGTTTTCTGAAGTTATGAGAGGGAGGGAGGGAATTCCGTTTTCTTGCTAGGGAAAATGATAGGAGAAGTTGACCAGCGGGATGGTTTGGTTTGTATACAGAAAGTAAATTTTGCTGGGCAGATCTTAGAGTTCTGTGAGGGGTGTATGATCGTAAGATGTTAGCTAGCACTGGGCATCTAGTGGGTTTAAAGATTAGTTTGTGGGCTGTGGTGAGTTGGAGGTAGTTAAGGTAGCTGTGAAGTTCTAGCCAATCTAGCTGGTGGAGAGATGTACAGTGGTGGGAGGAATATTTGGATTTAGTGGCGAATTTAGAGATTTTGTTATAACAGATTTCCAGTTTGGGAGAGATAGAGGAGGATAGGTTAGTTAGAAGAGAAGCACCGTACAAAAGTGATGGTAATAAGTAGGTAGTGGCAAGTGTTTGTCTTGTAGAAGAAGGAGAGAGAAAGTGGGAATTTCTGTACAGAATGCCAAGTTTCTGATGTGTTTTTTTAATATTTAGCTGAATATGAGTATCGAATTTTAGGTGTTCATCAATGGTAACCCCAAGAAGTTTAGCAGTTAGCAAGACTAATAATTTTGAAAGAGGTTTTGTTGAGGGTGATGGATTTAGAGGGAGAGAAAAGTAGGATCTTAGATTAGTTGGCATTTAGAGAGAGGTGGTTTTGATGCATCCAGCTCTCAGTAGTTGAGAAGGTGATTTGAGTTTTTATTTGGAGCTCTGGGAGGTTAGAAGCAGAGCAGACTAGAGTTGAGTCATCTGCGTATTGTACTATCTTAGTATTTGGAATGGCAGCATGGAAATCATTAATGAATATATTAAAGAGCATTGGACCAAATATGGCTCCTTGTGGTACACCGGTTGGGGTGGGAAGGAAGGCTGAAGTGCCAGTTTGCCACTTCAATGCCTGAGATCTGTCAAAGAGATAGCTACTGAACTAGGTTAGGGTATTTTGAGAGAGGTTAAGGTTAGAAAGGTGGTTCAGGAGGTGGGAATGGGAGATAGTGTCAAATGCCTTAGAGAGATCAAGAAGGACTGTAGATACAATTTCTCCGGAGTCACGTGCATGGCTTACTATGTCTAGGTAAGAGAGAAGAGCAGTTATTGTACTGTGGCCAGAATGGAAACCATGTTGTGTAGGGATGAACAGTTGATTACTGGTGAGGAAAAGCATGAGTTGGAGGTGGATGCATTTTTCAAGAATTTTTGAGATTGGGGAGAGAATGGCTACAGGTCAGAAATTTTCAGATGTTATTATTTTTGCCATCTTTGTGGAAGGGTAGGATAAAGACAGAATGCCACAGTTTGGGAACATAAGATTCCTACATGGATCTATTAATGAGGATGTTGATAGGGATTGTGATACCATCAGCTGCTAGTTTTAGGAATAGTGAGGGGATATTGTCAGGGGCGTTTGAGCATGGCATAAGTTTGGAGAGACTTTTTTTTATGCATGAGGTGGAAATGGGCTTGAGTTGAAATGTAGGAGGATTGCTGGGGATGGAAGGTTTGGTAGAGGTTAGGGAAGAGGGTTTAAGGGGAGGGGAGGGGTCGTGATTTGGGAAGACCTTGGTGAGTTCTGCTATAGAGTTGGTAAAGAAGGAATTGAATAGAGTGGCTATTTCAGGGTCAGTTTTGCTGGTGTCAGAGCAAGGATTTAGTTTGGTCCATGGGTTTAGAAGATAGTTGATAGAGTTCCAGAATTGTTTAGGGTTTTTGGAATGATTAGTCTGCAGTTTAGTATAGTAGGATTTTTTATCTTTTATAATCTGTTTTTGGCTAGTTTGCAGAGTTGTTTATGTTTCAGGAGGGTGTCAGTGTCTTTATTGTGGTGGTAAAGTTTCCAGGTTTTGTCTCTTTGTCGCATAAGTGTTTTAGTATCTTTAGTTAGCCATGGGGCAGAATTGGGTTTTATACTTTTTGTTCTTGGTGGAGCTTGGGAGTTCAGGGTTTTTTAGAAGGTTGAGTTAAAGAAGTCTACAGCCTTGTCTAGAGGAAGAGTCTTTACGCTGTCCCAGTTTGTTTGTCTGAGGGATTTGGAAAAAGTTGTGGGGTTGAAGTTTGTGAGGTTTCGAGTCTGGATATATTGGTGTTGGTGAGGAAAGGAGGGGTTGCTCTATGGATGAATGCTGGGAAGTGATCACTCATGGAGTCTGGCAGGATGCCTGTGTGTGAGATTTTATTTGGGTGGGAGACTAGCATCCAGTTAAGGGTGGAGCCCGGGGGATTGTTTTTAGTGGGTCTGGTAATGTCATTTTTGAGTTGCGTGAAGTTAAATTGATAGATATGGAGGGAGTTTTGGAATTAATTTTGTTCTAGTCAATGTTCACATCCCCTAATATATATGTTTCAAGTGTAATATTGGTTGAGGCCCATAGATGTATTTCTTCAAGTGTATTGCTGCTGTTACCTGGGGGACGTAGAGGGTCATAATGCATATGTTTTTATGGTCATTCATTTTGAGTATTCATATGACTAGTTCAGTGTTATTGAACTGAGGAATGGGGTTTAGGTAGGGAGTGATGGAGAGTAAACTAGAGTAAATTAAGGCTACTTCTCCTCCTTTCTTATTTTGGTGTCTGAGTGCTTGAAACCCAGGGGGTAGGATGTGAGAGTCAGGAATGTGGGGTTTTAGCCATGTCTCAGAGACTGCTACTATATCTGGTAAAGTATGGCTTAGCCCAGCCTGGAAGTGAGATATTTTATTTCTCAACCTTTGGGTGTTAATGGTAAGTAGTTTGAGATATGTATGGGTAATAGTATGGGTTGTGTTTGGGGGAGTGTGGTTGGTGCTACTCTGTGGTCCTGTGCTGGTGTGTATGTCTCCTGATAAGTAGAGTTTGGCAAAGGAAAATGTGAGCAGGAGCTTGGGTTTGCTCCTTGTGTTTTATGGGGAAAGCAATATTGCTTTAGGTGTGTTGTGTTTAAATGAGGAGGATGTAATCTTTGGTTTGTAGAAGTGGAGTGGGTTTGGTTGAATAAGGGAGGAGATTATGGTGTGAAAGTGGGATTCTACAGGGTGAGGGTGGGAGTTGGTAGTAGAGGTGGGGGTGGGAAAGAGGGTGAAGTTTGGAAGAGGAATAAGAGGTCGCATCAAATAGAGGGATTAGAAGAAGTAAGAAGAGTGCCTGTGAAGGGTTAGTGAAAATGGAGAGAGCATAGTTAATTAGGGAGGTATGAGTAGGTAGTATGGTGGAAGTGGGTATGTGAGAGAGTAAGAGGGAGGGGTATAGCTATGTGTAAAGGGTGTGATGGCTCAAGCTGGAAAGTGGTTGGATAATCAGTGGAGGATAGGTGGGGGAGTGGATGATTAGGAGTAGAGAGTGGATTGGATAAGAGAGAAGGGGTGGAAAGTAGGGGTGTGAATAAAGGTAGGAGTAGTGGGAGTGGGTGGGAAATGGGAGCCAGGTAGGGGAATGAAGTGAGACGAATGGAGCGGGTTAGAGCAAAGAAGACTTGGCAAGCAGCAGAAATCAATCAGTGAAGCAGAGAGCAGTACTCAAGGTAAGGGGGCACTGGGTCACAATGTATCCAAGGTAGAAAGAAGCAGAGAAAGACACAGGGGATTGGAGCTTAACAGGAAAGTGGAGGTTGTTAGGGAAGAAAGCTGTGCTTACTAGGGGAGAGGAGTAATTGGTGGAGAGTAAAAGCTGCCACCTAGTCACCAAACAGCATAGTTCTGAGGTGAAGGCACAAGCACTCAGGAGGGGGTGGAGCTTAGAGAGCTTGGAGGGAGATGGTAGGCTGCTAGCAGGTGAACGCTGAGTCAAATAACAACCATAAGGGATTAAAATGATTTATACCTACTGGGTACATACAATAAGGGATTACAATTATTTACACATATAGGGTACATACAAGCTAGTTGTAGTTCTTGAGGGGTGGCAGAATAGTCACGGGAGGCAATACTAGGTCCCCTAGGTAGTTCTTTCAAGAGTCTTAGGTGGATCTTTCAGGGTAGGACACCAGGGTACTATGTGGAACAGAGTGGGTGTTGAGCTGTAGTTATTGAGATCTGTAGAAGGAACAATAAGTAGTTGTAAACAGGAGTGTAACAAATCATTCAGTAACCTGGAAAATAATTTAGTTAGAAAGTTTAGCGATAGTAGTAAGCAAACTAGTGGGGAGAGGAGAGAGGGTGTGTGTAAGCAGAAACCTGAGAGTAAAAGGGGAAAGAGATATACAGACCAAAGGTACAATTCAGAGTAAACGCACACTAAAACATTCCATAAAACAGTAATTCAACAGTTTCAACCCAGGTAGGGATGTACAGAGCAGTAAGAGTCCACATTAAAGCAGACAGTTAAAAACAACCACCCTGCACTTAGGAGTCTGCAAATATCATTAAGCAAATTGAACAGGTTTCTTAATACAAACGGCAAATACTGCTGAAAAAAGAGTTAAAGCAGATGGAGCACATCCAGCACTTCTAAAATATGCTACAGTTATATCTATACACATACAGTAGGGCAGCAATTACATACAGAACACAATCGCTCATATACGAGCAACTGCTGGTTAAGACCCTATCATAGGTTGCAGCAGACAAAACTGTAGTCATACAATAGGGTAGCAGTAGCACACAACACGTTACAAAAGTCAGGCAGTTGCAGCAATAATAGTTACAGCAGCGAGTAATGTAGAAATGCTTCAAACATCTGTGGCCCATGTTCTGAAACACGTTCCTTATAATACAGTGGCTTTATTGCATTCAGCCAGTTAGTTTTGTAACTATTATAAAAGGTTTTATTTTAAAATATTGTTTATGATGAGGTTTGTTGTCTTTTAACTTTACTCTAACAATACTCTATTATCGTCCAAGAATCGTGAATAAAAATTCCAGTACTGACTGTAAGTACTATTGAATACATACTGGCTTTCCCATACAGACAAAACAATGTCCGCATAGGTAGGGGCACAATTGGCCCCCATTGCCACTCCTGAAATTTGCTGAAAGTACTCTCCTGAAAAGTACAAAAAATTGTTTTGTAGAACCAATTCTGTTAATTCCAAAACTAAGAAAATATCATTTTCACTGACCCCTTTATTTTTCCTAAGGGCTACCTCCAACCAGGCTAGCCCCTGTTGGTGTGGAATCACAGAAAAAAGGTCTACTATATCTATAGTCAGGAAAATTAAATTAGGGGAATATAAATCAGATGTAATTTTAGCCAAAAATTCCCAAGAGTCCTTTAATAAATGATTCTCTTTCCCCCAAAGATATTTAAGCTTCTTATCCAGAAACTTGGATATAGGCGAAATTTTGGAACCCTGTGCAGCAACTATAGGACTAAGTGGGGGGTCATGGGTATTTTTGTGTACTTTGGGTATCCCAAATATAGAGGGAACCCTGGGCCATAAGTTCTCAAGGTATGAGTATACACTGTAATCTATAATACCTTGATCAAACAAGTCTTTAAGGGCCAAGTCTATTTTTTTTGTATGAAACATTAATTTCATTCATGGAGACTGGCCTGTATCTAGATCCATTGTGTAAAATATCATTCATTTTCCCTCCGTACACAATTCTATCCATAAGTACTAACCCCCCACCCTTGTCGGGTTCCATAACTCGAATGTTGGAATTATGACTAAGTTGGTTAAGTAATTCCTTTTCAGCTGCTTCTAAATTAGGAATATGGCCTTTATATCTTTTGACTTGCCTAATCCTTCTTTCTATTGCAGTTTCCAAATTTTTCAACTGCGGATGTACAGGAGGATTGTATGTACTGGACTTATAGGGAACACTAGTGTTAAGCTCAAAGGTTACTTTGCCCATTAAGTTTTCTAAATTCAGCTTTCGAATGAAAGTTTTTAAATCAAAAATAGTTTTAGTAATGTCACAATTTCTTTGAGGAACATATTTAAAACCCTTTGTAAACAAATCAAAAAATGTATCAGAAACCTGTAATTCACTGTAATTATAAATATGAAAACCTTCTTTACTGGAAATCACTTGTTGGTCCATGTTGGGTTTGTTACCTGCAAATGTATCACAAGTTACCACCTCTGGTTCTTGTTCTGCTGGTAACCCCCTCCCCCCTGTAAGGGTAAGGTACCTGGTGAAAAGAATTAGGCCTGGTGTTGTTACGCTGATTGCGTATTCTTTCTGAATGCCTGGGCAAATTTTCATTGTCAAGGGAATGGTCATCCCCTATTTCAGCTCCTCTTTCATTTTGATTCCCATCTTCAAAATAAACACCTTGATGGGATGGAATTTTTTCTCCCCTCTCCTGATTGTATTGTCCCCGTACAACAGGTGATGCAGGGTATTGTTGCCCCTTCTCATACTCCCTCATATCCCGTTGTAATTTTCTGTGTTTTCTGGTAGAAATTTCTTCACATTTCTTGTCAACATAAAGCCTAATATCATAATACTTTTTCTTTTCTTGCTCTATACTAAACATTAAATCATTTACAATAAAATTATTGTGTAGTTCAATCTCTTCATGTAACCTAACTATCTCCTTTTCATTGTTCTTGACAATAGCCTGGACAATTTCCAGTCCACAGTTATCAAAAGCCCTAATAAGATCCTGATGAAATTCACTACCCAGTATAACATTATTGGGGTATTTGTAGGTCCGTAGCCCTTTAGGTACTAAGCATTTTTTAAGACACTCATTCAGATACATGTTATCTAAATGCAAGCTTTTGTACCTGTATAGGGCTGTCCTTAAAAGTTCAACAGTCTCATTGTAGGTACGATGATTGTCTGAAGGAATTGTTTCCTTTTCATGATGAAACTTCGGTTTGGACTGTAACCATTCCCGGAATGTAGAAGGTACATCCTGGCCCGATTCTCCACTATTGGCACCTCTTTCCGTACCCGAGTTTTGAGAACGTAAAATGTTCGGTGTCCGCTGAAATTCAGGGGAAGTGTCTAAAACGCCGAGAACGGAACCTTGGCCCAAACCATTGTCCTCCGATAGAATAGGTGTATCATGAACAGCTCCAGATTTATTGTTGTTAAGTAGAGCTCCTTTACCGGACACAAAAGAAAGGAGACCTTGACTCAAAGGCGTCAATAATTCAATTAAATGAGTAAGCTGACCGGCCAACTTCCGAAATTCACCCACTTCGGGTCCCAAAGGATGATCCGAAGACGAAGTGGATTTGGTCTCTCCTGAACAAGCCTCCATAACAAACAAAGAATCACCACCAGAGACTCTACTGGTATGTAGCAAAACTCACAAATCCAAAAACCAGATAAGGGAGAGACCGCAACCACTGAAATTGTTTAATATAAACGTTAATATTGTAAAATCACAACGTTTTCGTCAGTATAAATAACTGACTTCTTCAGATAAAATGTCATACCACAAAACAACCCGTTTATATAACACCCTACAATCAAATTACACTAATTGATTCTCCCTAATTAATTTTTAAAGTGAAAACATTTACAAAACGTAAATATAAAAACAACAATTTGATAGAACAGATGTACTTTGTATAAACTAAAAAATCATACTAAAACATACAAAACTTGATTAAAAATATCATTATTACATTAAAAATGTATAAATATTAAAGTATAAAATATACACATGTATAAATTAAATATAAATATATATATAAATATAAGCATATAAACACTCACAGGGAACCAGAAACAGTGTGTCTGGACTACAGATATCATGGGAGTTGGAATGCTTAGCTGGGGATACTAAATGATAACGCCTGAGGCATATTTTACTTGGCTAAAGACCTCTACTATAGCAGAGCTTATTAATGCTCACAGAGAACCAGGTACAATCTGCTTGGGCTACAGATAACAACATTAAACATGCAGCCTAAGCATTAAGCATTAGGCATAATCATTAAGCACACAGTCACTGAGTTAGCGGAGCTTATTAATACAGTTTTCAGATAGCGCAGATGCAGGGAACCAGATACTGTGTACTTGGACTACAGATAATAGAGGCTGCAATGATTAGCTGAGGGTAGCAGCGGAGAAGCCAAGATTAAGTTATAATGACTTGGAATGCTGTTTCTAGGAGCACACATAAAGTACAGTCTACAGAGCATTCAAAATGAAACTGCTGTGGATCATTAAATACTTGTTCTTATGAACACTTATATCATTCTAGCTACAGAGCATGCAGTCATAGCAGCAACAACAGACCAGGATGTACCATTAGCACATATAGCAAGAAGTATTTATATCTTAACAGAAAGCACTCACCTGCGAGTGGACACCAGCAGCTTATAGCAGGGTCACAAGTAGAAGGGGCCAGGTAGAGATTTAAAAATGGCGCCACGAGAACTGGCATGGCTATATGCTTTTATAGGCAGGAAACAGATAATAAGGAGGGGTGAGACAAGGGAAAAGGAGAAGGAGGAGACTGACAGAGGGAGAGTAAGAGAACGGGGAGGGATGAGGCAGGTAAGAGAGTGAGAGAGGTGACTTGAGAAAGAGGGGGAGGGAGAAGTAGCACAAGGGAAAATGGAGACAGGCCGAGGAGCAGAACGAGGGAAAATGGGGACAGACAGAGCCAAGGTAGAGCAAAGAAGACTTGGCCAGCAGCAGAAATCAATCAGCGATTCAGAGAGCAGTGCTCAAGGTAAGGGGGCACTGGGTCACAATGTATCCAAGGTAGAAAGAAGCAGAGAAACACATTGGGGATTGGGGCTTAACAGGAAAGTGGAGTGTGTTAGGGAAGAAAGCTGTGCTTACTAGGGGAGAGGAGTAATTGGTAGTGAGTAAAAGCTGCCACCTAGTGGCCAAACAGCATAGTTCTGAGGTGAAGGCACAAGCACTCCGGGGGGGTGAGATGGAGATTAGAGAGCTTGGAGGAAGATGGTAGGCTGCTAGCAGGTGCATGCTGAGTCAAATAACAACCATAAAGGATTAAAATGATTTACACATATAGGGTACATACAATAAGGGATTAAAATTATTTACACATATAGGGTACATACAAGCTAGTTGTAGTTTTTGAGGGGCAGCAGAATAGTCACAGGAGGCAGTACTGGGTCCCCTTGGTAGTTGTTTCAAGAGTCTTAGGTGGATCTTTCAGGGTAGGACGCCAGGGTACTATGCGGAACAGAGTGGGTGTTGAGATGTAGTTATTGAGATAAGCTAGTTGTAGTTCTTGAGGGGTGGCAGAATAGTCACAGGAGGCACAACTGGGTCCCCTTGGTAGTTCTTTCAAGAGTCTTTGGTGGATTTTTTAGGGTTAGATGCCAGGATACTATGTGGAACAGAATGGGTGTTGAGCTGTACTTATTGAGATCCACGAGTGGGTGCCAGTAGCTTACAGCAGGGGCAGGAGTAGAAGGGGCCAGGTCGAGATTTAAAAAAAAATATATATATATCTATATATATATATATATATATATATATATATATATATATATATAAATATATATACATACATACATATATATATAAATGTATATACATATATATATATATATATATATATATATACATATATATATATATATATATATATATGTATATACATACACATATACATATATTACTACTTATAGATATGTATAAGAAGATATATATTTAGAGGGTGCACAGCATATTGAACAGCCAGTATTCCTACAGTTGCCACCTTTGAAAATGGCCAGTGTTTGATTCCTTCATACAAAAGACAATTATTGCATGAAACATATACCCACAGACAAGTCAAAGGATATGACACCACACACGTTTGCACACATAGAAATTTTTATTTGTGTACTATTTCAGTTGTATATGCCATTTCATACAGCAGTTAGGTGTTTGAAATACATAATAGCTGAGTAATGCAACTCCCAAACAAAACATTTGATATATGAAAGTATAACAAATGTTGCTGTCCAGGCCAAGGTCTTCAGGTACTACAACAGCAAAAAACACTGGCCTGGAAGATAAGAATCAATCAACACTAATTAATGACAGATGTAGTTCAGCAGCCTCCAATTACACTCTGTACTCAACCTCTAGAGGGAAAAGAATTAAGTTGTCACAATGAAAATGTATCTGTTACATAATGCCTAACTTAAAACATCACTATCACACTGACAAACAGAACTGTCTATAAGACAGTAAGCACTAGCCCACCACTGTTCCCATGGTGAAATGTATGAAAATGTACAGTCATATACCTTCATGTGTCTTACCACTGATATCTCTCACATGTAACAGCCTAGGTTAAAAGTGGTACATACCCCCCTCATAGAATGACTTACAAGGGCATATAACAGTGTTACATACACTGACCTCTGGACTGTACAAGGTCACACACATTTTGTCCAGCTGTAGCCCTCATATATAGGGACACTACCCCACAATATGTGTGGGAGTCCACAACATCACTGGAATGATAGAAATGCCAGAACTAAATAATGATAGGCCACTACTTAACCTCTTACTGCATGGCATATGGACACAGTCTGGTATATAGGTGGAGGACAGAGGCTGGAACACAGAGCCATATTTTCAATATTGCTGTTATACGCTGTGAAAGTTGCTGGTGTTACAGGATTGGTTGCAAAATACGCTTACTCGGGAATATGAAGTCAGAAACACAAATGGATGTAGCCATGTACTCATAGCACTCATTAGAGAGAATTCCACTGATATATCAGAGACAAGACCTGTGTGGTGAACAGACAAAACATAACATCCAATCCTCTGGCCAAAATGTGGATAGGCCCACAGTTGAGAGCTATGCAGATAGACTACATTCCATGCAAAACTAGCATGTACACACAAACCCTGTAAAACTATCAGTATACAATACATATAACAATAATACTCTCACTGTCCGTAGGTCTACTCACATTGTCAGTAGGTCTGGAACCTTATACAAATATGTAGCTGGCCTCTGTCTGCAAGTCCTGTTGTAAGTGGTATTGCTACCTGCTGTCTGTAACACTGCTGCCCACATACAGGAAGGATGTCTTCCATACAGGAATGGTAAAGGGACAAAGCCCACATGATGTAGTAATTTATAGTAGTGGGTTGCCATGACAGTTGTAACTGGAAGTACTAGACAGCTGGCTGCATGCAATTAGCAAGTGGTAAACATAGATTGTTGCAGAGGCCATAACCTGATCATAAGCATCAGCTACAAAAGCCATGCTGCAACGTATTCAAAGTAGCTCAATCCCTGTAGTGGAGAGAGAAAGAGAGAGAAACTAACAACTACAAACCAAACCAAAAGAAAAGTATATAAAACAAGGGACACATAAAAGTGTACCTAAATGAAAGGACAGTGCTACAACGGGTATGTGAAACATATATGCATGTAATTGAATGTAGTACTTGGTCTGTAATAATAGAGTAGATGATGTGGAAAGACTTATATGTGTCATCAAGACTTGTTTTTGTAATGATGTCCTGCTGAACAACTGCTATGGAGACAGCATCTGGCCATGTGGGCAGTGGGCCATACCTGTCAATTGTGCAGATTAGCACTAAATGACAAGATGTAAGCCATCATAGTGTGTGTTCTGTACCTCATGACATGTATATTAGTGTGGCAAATAGCTTGTGGTGGAAGTAATGAAGTTATGATAAACACATGAGTTTCAGATCCCACCACCTGAAGGACAGTCATGTTAACAAGAAATGTATCTTGCACAAACGTCATTGGTTTGTAATAGGCTTACCTGCAATCTGTCCCTATATATACCCCCCTAATATTAGGCTGTGTCCACATGTGACACCGTCTATTTTGTAGCAAGACAGAACAGTGCAGCTGTGGAGGAAGGAGAGCTAAAAAGTGTGGACCTGATGTTTGAATGCACTATATATATATATATATATATATATATATATATATATATATATATATATATACATACACACACACACACACACACACACACACACACACACACACACACACACACACACACACATGTATGCCTACACACACACACACACACACACACACACACACACACACACACACACACATATATATATATATATATATATATATATATATATATACATGGGTGCCCTTCATTTGTTTGAACTTTCAAATGTTCGAAACTCATATGGCTGACACCATATGAGCGAACGTTTGAAAAGCCGACAAATGATAGCAGAGATCCCGCTACAGTGTAGGACTGGCAGATTCCCCTTTCCTGCACTGTAGTGCGGTCTCAGAGTGAGAATATTTAAGTAGTAGGGGGTAGTTTTACTGTGTTTACAGGTAGGTAAATGGTGCTATATGAGGATGTCAGTCTTTTGGAATGTCGATCATATGGTGTCGGCCATATGAAAGTCAGCATTCTGAACGGTCGACATTCTGAAGTAGACCCATATATATATATATATATATATATATATATATATATATATATGCGTGTGTGTGTGTGTATGTCTACATATATACAAATGTATATATATATATATATATATATATATATATATATATATATATATATATATTTATATATACATTTCCCCTACTGTTGAATGACAGTGCTGCACGATATGTGTGAGAAAACATCACACATATCTACACACACACACACACACACACACACACACACACACACACATGCACACATATATATATATATATATATATATATATATATATATATATATATATATATATATATATATATATATCTATATATATATATATAAATATATATATATATATACACACAGTAGTATGCAGGTGCAAAATGAACAGTTATGTCTAGTGTGAAATCCATGTTGGGAACACATTGCCCTTGTTTGTGAAGGTGAGATTGGTATGTTGGGGAAGGATAGTAGGTGTATTTGTGAAGGTAGGGTGGGTTGGAAGACAGACAAGACAGCATACAGGGGTAGTATATGACACATGTGGTGGGTAAACATCTTGAATGGGGAGTGGTTTTTGGAAAGTGGAAGCCCATGAGCCCCCAAATAGAAACTGTGGGACCAAGGTCTCCACCCATGTGTAGTCACAACTGCACCTTCACGGCCCTGAAGGTGCCTGAGCTGGGGACTGCGCATGAGGAGCATGTGGACCCTGTAATTGTGTACCAAAGGCCTCAAGGTGGTGTAGCACATCCCCCAAGTCTCTGTGGAGCTCCCTATGCACCAGACCCTGGACCTGACTTCAGGTGACAGGATCCTGTCTGTGTGTGCTCCCAGGAGGGGGAACAAACACCATCCCCTGAGGTAGTTCCACCTGAAGGTAGTGCAGTACCAGCAAACAATGAAGTCCTGGGGTGGGTCCCAGATGTGTTGTTGCCTGGTAACATAGTCAGCTGAGGTGGGAGAGGTGGTTCTGCTGGGAACTGGCTTCCTAAACATGGCATTGTGTCACAGTTATAGAACATATGTAAGTAGTAATACTCCGCATATTCCAGTATTATGTCTAACAGCATGCATAGATATCCCCATTAACACAGAACACCAGATTTGGAGCAGTCACATAGCAAACAGAACACATGCATATATGGAACCATAGTGGCCCTTAGAATGGCATGCAGGTGACATTGTTAGCTACAGGCAAACAATGATAGTGTTTCAACATGGAACATGACTAGAAACACACTGCACAGTCTGTTGTACAATATAATATATGTCCCAACAGTAGGTCTGCTGTAAACATACCCACTGAATTGTGTGTTTAGATTATTGTTGCAGATATGGTGGGGGGGGGAGACAGAGGTGTCAATTAAGAACTATTATATCCTTGCAGTATGAGGTTCTCAGACCTTTTTTCCTCTTTATGTCTTTCAGGCACCATGTCTAGAGACTGTTTGCTGGTTTATTCTCCCCATGAAAATGAGGTTATAATAAATCACCTGGTGCAGCACTACCACACCCGCCCAGGATCTGCAGGTGAGGACCGCCCTGTGGAACAAGCTTGTCCACAGAGTAAATGATGTTGGCCTGTATAATCACAGTTTTGAGCAGGTCCGACATCGTTGCACTGACCTAATACGCCACACCCATCAGCATGCTGCTACAGTTAGGAGGGTCCAGGTAGCCATGGGGGTTTATGCCATCCAGCCCCCCCACACACACACACATGCTGAGGAGCTCTTCACCAGCCTCAGGGCACCTGCCCACCAGCAAAGACAACACCCATCAGATAGCATTGAGGAGGTGAATGCTATCCACACAATGGACAAGGAGTGTGCAAGTAAGGCCCCAGGGCACATCAGTAGACCACTGTTGCTTATCCATCTGCATCTGTAGAGTTTAATCATGCATATGTGAGATAGAATATATATAGTCTATTGCTGCATTGTAGTAATAAACAGATGTGCATAATCTGTAGTATTGTGGGTTAATATTGTTGATGTCCTGAAATGCTGCTTCCACCCTGTACCAATGCAACAGGTGTGGCTACTGACATCACATCTCTCACACAACTATGTAGGTCCCTCTGGTATGCCTCTGGGGCAGCAGCCTGTAGCTGGTGAGTATGGTGTTTTTTGTTTGGGTTTACAATACACCAGCCATGGTATGGCCATGGTATTTGCCATGCACACATTTAACACACCTACCCATAATGCATGCTGTACATGTTCACTAGTTGTTGCTTTTAACTGCACTGCATCACAGTGGTCAACATGGTGGCATATCTGAAGGATATGTAAGAGTTCTGCAATATAACTAACAACCTGTCATTGCAAGATGTGTGCACAGAGATGAACATAATGGTGGAACAAATGGCCTACAGTAAGAACATGTCTGAAACATCACCCTTATACAGTGCTACAACAGTGTATATACCACTATTACAATGGCAACTGTTACAGATCTATACAATGGCACATCACAACACCACATTCCACAACCCTTGAGCAATGAATGTGTAATATGGAATCCTATGCTAGGACAGCAAATATGGGGAATACATACCTTAACAAATACAGGAAGCATGTGTGCACACACTCCAAATAATATATTGTGGAAGCAGCTTTTGAGGTACTGACAGCATTCATTCTTCATGAGTATGCACCTTCCAGCAAGTACAGGTCCTCAATGTCACACCAAGAAATGGTCTGCTGTCCAAGACGTATGTCCATCACATTATCCCACTCACCTGCAACAGAGGCAGCTGTGACTTGCACACATCTTACAAGCCATGGAATGGATCCCATACCCAACAGGTAGCACATAGGAGTGGGACATTTAGCCTTACCTCACCATTGCATATACCATGGCAAACAGTGTAGACAGTCATGTATGTGATGAGGATGTATGGGACAACATTAATGTAGAAAATAAACAGATGGCCATCCAAGACAGATGACGACACATGTTGCAAACTGGTCATGGAGGCTGCCTAGTGACATGCTGCAACACTGAGGGAGTTGCAGGAATATCTAGCAAGTACTGGCTGGGCAGTACCTGTGTCAATAATCACCTGGACTTTGCATAAGTGTGGCCAATGGGTTAGGGTAATCAGATGAGGCAGTTGTTCCACAGGAAACATCAGCCAGGGCTCTCTACAGGTAGCATATGCATAATATCAAAAGTCCCCCAAAGGCATATGTTGCAGTGTGTAATGGTGTACCAAGACCAAGTTTGAAACCTACAGACAATATCAATTAAGATACATGTGCTGCACAAGCAACACCACACTGCACCTCAGGCCCACCATCCCCATCTGTACCTTGCTGATGACAGTGTACACCTGTATGTTTGCCATTCGTTAGCAGGAACTAGGCCAGTACACATGTTGTTCTGAATTTGGGACACTGCAAAATGATACTCATGTGTAGCCCATAGTTGTCAAGCATCTTCAAAAAGGCTGCAGATGGGGAGGGGTGTCATCCTGAAACACAACAGCGAACTGAAGCAGACATCCAAAGCTTGCTAAGAATGGCTGTATCTGCACACAGTCAAGGTCATGAATTGTGGCAGACATAACCCTGACTCCATGGCAATAGTGAAGGCATTATGTGACCTCCAAGGGCTGTGCACATGAGTTGACCTTGCAATCTTGTAGAGTTGGGGGACATTTGTAGGGCAGAGTGACCAAATACTGTTAAGTGCAGATGGGCCATGCTAGTATACCCCTTCCAGGGGTTTGCAGTCAAAAGGTCGACACTGACATGTACGACAGCCACCTCCTCAACCATGGTAGGAGCAACAGTTGGAATGTCGACATTCATGTGTACGTCCATTTAGAAGGATGTACACAGGGCAGGGATTCACAGCATTGATGTGAATGAGAGATTTACAAACTATGGGTGACAGAATTTGTTGACTTTGTTGCGTCAACCATACAACCTACTTAATATACATGAGTAGACATTATTTGTCATGGAAATCACCATTCGCTTAAGTGATTTTCGTGCTTTTGATAGTAAACCCCTTCCATGAATAGTGACTGCTGTAGTACACTTAACAGTTGGTACAATAAACCATCATGTTAAGGGTGTGCAGACTTATGCACCCACAGACTGTATGCATCTCAATCAGCATCTGCACAAATAGCACATTTGTTTGATACTGCAATTGACTGCACAGGTAGTATGTCATATATCAGGTTTGTGTAATGTTAACATATGCAGTATTGTGACCCCATGGCATATCAGGGAAGAGGGTGCCATGTCATTAAGGGTGTGTGCACTCCTTATAGCCACAGTAAGGTTTGAAGGTTGCCAGTGTAATTGTATTGTATGCTCATACATCCACCTCTGATGATAAGATCTGCAAATCAGACATCAGGCATTCAGTATTGACATCTGTCCACATATCATCCCAGGTATGTGCCGGACAAACACATAGGGGCTGTGAGCAGCAGAGCAAACATAACTGACACACACATAAACATTCAGCAATGGCATGTACACCTGTAAGGTATGCTGCACAGCACATGCCAGGGTGCTGAACAGGTGCACAGCAATACTGTGTACATGGGTGCATTGTGTTCCAGGGGAAGGGGCATCACCTACTAACACAATCCACGCATCACAGAGATGCATGATATTGGTAACAGGGATTGACTATAGCTGCAGTACATGCTGTTGAGTGCCATTTGTCATGCATGTTGACAGATGGGTAATGAGAGGTCTGTGTGTAATATATTTGTGCAACCTCACCTGTAAGTGTGTGTGTGTGTGTGTGTGTGTGTGTGTGTGTGTGTGTGTGTGTGTGTGTGTGTGTGTGAGTGTGTGTGTGTGTGTGTGTACAGTTAAGCAATGACATACAGGTCTTAAAGTGCATTTCTTGTTTTCCCCTCACAGGTGGTGAGGTGGGTCAGGGTCCCTCCTGTAGGCAAACTGATGTTAATGTCCATACAGACTCTGACAATGATGATAGGTGTGTTGAGGCACAGGCAAGGTTGTCAGGGGCTGAAGATGTGCCATAATTTAACATCCCACTGTTATCCACCCCATCCTCGCACACAGTCACATTGCCTATACATACCCCATCACCAGTGGCCATAGATGAGGGACAGTTGGGTGGTGGCATGGAACAGGACAGTATGGTGTCTATGGCATGTGTGTCTGGAGACAACAGCAATAGCCAGATCCCTGGTGAGGTACCACACAGGCAGATGAACAGGGGTGCTCTTAGGAGGGCTGCTAGTCATCATGCCTCTGGCAGAAGTGCCACATCTGGTGTCACGAGACGCATGTTTCAGGCCGGGTGTATATCATAACTGTGAAAGCAAATAATGCCGAACGGCTTACATCGATTACAAAACCGCAAATGCTCACAATAGCGAAGCTGAGGAACATCGAATTTTTACCCAAGGTAAGAATTCGGTGGGCTGTTCCACGGCTTCGCTATTTCCTCCACTGTGCTGTGATCTTGGAGTTTAAGTAGAGGGGTGTGGGGCCACAGCCCCCCACATCGGGGGGTGTGGAGAGGCGAAGCACCCCACATTAGACATAGGTGTTTGGTGTGCTTATGTTGTGTGCATGTTTCTCGGAACAACACATTTTTTCCCCCAGGGAAAAAATTTGCTGTTCTGAGATTTCGATTATATCACATTTCGAACTTCTAAGTTCAAGCTTATGGTGTTCGAAATTATGGAAGTTAGATAATGTGATATAGACCCTTTCAGGCCATCATGGAGGTGCAGGCACATATGGAACTGTATACCAGACAGGGTCTGAGGCTGCAGAGGGATACTCATTCTGCTGTTATTGACAACATCCATGATCTTGCAGGTGCCCACCTTTATTTTGCAGAGGTCATGGATAGATGGTTGAGTGAGATGGTGGGAATCCTCAATGGTGGAATGTCTGTGCTTGAGCATATGGTGAGAGTAGTGTGACAGCCACATGGACGTAGGCCAGCAACACCAACAGGTGGAGGTCGAAATGGACATGCAAGAAGTCAGAGCCACTCCCACAGTGGCAGTATCAGCCCCAGCATTGCAGGGGGCACTGTCCACACCACAACATAGCAGGCCACATGCACGTGGCCCTGACCATTTCCAAGAAGGACCCAGATCCAGCAGACATATGTCATCATCAGAGGAGAGTACCATACCATGGCTTGTACCTGGTGGCGCCCGTGGAACCCCTGGCAGGCACAGTTCTCGTGTCCATGGCTGGAGATAGTGAACTGCACACCCTGCCATGTATGGTCAGCAGCTGTTCAACAAACCCCTGTATAGGGCAGCCACATGGCAGAACTGTGTGCATTAATATACACACACACACACATCATCAACACAGCTAGGGCAACCCCATACCTACACACACCACATCTGCAGAGCCCAATTAATAATGAAACCTCCTAACACACACACATGATGTCAAATGAATGGCTCAGCCTAGGTCTCTGTCAAACCCACAACACACCCTGTGCATATGATGATACCTGTGCCACATCCCTGTCATCCATAACATTGATGCAGGGACAGGCTAATATGGTTCTGATGCACAGGGTGACTGTACTACATTGTACCAATGTAATGCTGTGTAACATGTTTTCAGCACTAATGTTTAATACTTACATGTCAGGATGTGTAGCTGTCCAGCCATGATGCATTATAGCTGTTATTAACACTGAGTGATTGTGGTCTCCATATTGTATTCCATTTGTGTTGTAGGTGTCTATGTGTCAGCAGGATGTTGGTCTGCTGTTGTGTCCTACAAGGGGTATGGTACTGTGGTGACACCTTTACTGTGCCATATCCTGGGTACAGCGGAACACAAGTCACAGGTCTGTATAACAGTTACTGCATGTGCCACATGCCTGATAGGTCTGAGGGGTGTAAACTGGTGACTGCATGGTGGCTGATGTCAGCAACCCTTCTACAGTGGACAATGGTAAGTGTACTGGGTGGTACACACCACATGTTTGTGTATAACACACAAACACACACAGAGGCTTTGGTGTTGATGCAATACACAGAGAATACTGTACACATGAATGAATGTACTTTTGCAAGGAACCCATTTTAGCTTATATAATTCCACCAAGACAAAAATAGGCACAACATCACATTGGGAAATAATCAGTCTGCTAGTTTAATGTCATTGATGATGGTACTGGCAGAGTATATGTCCCCTTCCCCAATGAAGTGCAATCCTCAACTTGGTAAACATAGTTGTGCTGGTGTGGATGGCACAGCCCTACCATTTGGAGTGTGTGGGGTGGTGTAGACCCACAGATAGTGTGAATGACAACCACTTAACCTGTTAACATGAACTGTACAGTATTACAGCCAACAAAGCAGGGGGATACACTCAACAATAATGGCAATGATGGTGGCTGTGTCCACAAGATCCACACCTAGCTATATATACCAACCCCAGTATCGCTGTACAGATATACAGTGGGGAAGAGGACATTTACACATCTACTACTAGTTTTGATGGAATTAATTTCCACAAGATGATACTTGTGAAATGTTAGCATTTGCCAGTCAGTTCTTGGACAGATGACCTCCTTGGACAGGTATACTCTACAAACTGAAGTAGATCCCTTCACATACACACACACACACTCTTACTTGGCAACATTGGGACTAGAACCCCTACCTAGGTACTTAGTGCTACTAATGTGTGTGTGTCCTTAAATGCACACACCACACAGCTTTTAGGATGAGGTGCATTTCAGGTTACATGTTAAGTGAACATCACCAGGCCTTGTACAGTATGGTAATGGGGGAATGTACTTGGTGTTTATGAACAATACATAGCGTGACATACTGTCATATATAAATTGACAAACACATAACAGTCATACACACATCTGAGAGACCTGGACTTATCAGTGCTAACTACCTTGTCAGTGTGTCCATTCTTTTACAGATACGTTGCACACAGCACATGCATCATTGGGCTTGAATGTGTAATCAGTTACCTGTATGGTTGATGGTGATAGTGGTCCCCATACAGTGGACCTTGGGACATGTACTGAAGGTACTATGGTGTAAAAGACAGTATACTCAGCACCCCACCCCACATTGGATATTGTACTCACTGAAACCCATGATAATACTCTGACATACCCACCACCACACATTGACCAGGACTGCAATACAATCCCTTGCCTATCTCAAGAGTGCTACTACAGAGATATACATCTATTGCACATGCCACAGGGATAGTAGGGTGATGCTTTGCCATGGCTCTCCTACAGTCAGTAACATCACTATCCCTTATACTGTGTGGCAAGGTGTATTGTATTAGGAGAATGTGGCCTCAGAATGCTGTATTCTACAAATATACACACTTGCACACATACACACACTTGCCAGGACTCGGAGGGTAACCCATGCCTATCTACCCATTTGTACAACAGTGTTGGTGCTGGTACTGCAAGCTCCAGGTAGCCCATAGGTCAAAGAGTGTAACAAGGTATATGTAATATCCATTACAGTAGCAGCCATATCTAACTATGGCAATGGGGAATGCAGTGGGTGTGAAGCGCCTCAGGGTATTATCAACTGCAGGTTTACAAACACACAGACACTGTTGTTTTCAGTAATACAAAGTGACATATTTGTCAGTACTGGGGTCCATGGGTGCAGATGCTCATAGGTGTGTACCAGGATATTGTCCATGGAGAGATGGGGAGAGTAGGGGATGTGGGTACAGTGGTAACCTGCCATCTGCCATTTGCCAGCAGGCCATCTATCAACCGATGCCATGGAGTGATCCTTAGGGTGAGAGTTAAATGCAACATCCAGTCATCTGTTTGCCTCTTGCAGAGGGCCAGTGAGGTGCTCCAATTGACATGTATGCAACATGTATTACATAACATGGTCAGTGTCTGTCTTGGATACCTGTACCCAAGCATGTTCTGTTGACTGTGGTAGTGTAGTTGAGGTATCTATGGCATGTGGTGCATAAAGGGTGGGGATTCCTAGCTGTGGTATTGATAACACAGCTGGGAAGACACGTCAGTGTCACTCAAGCATAGATTGTCTGTAAGCAGCCAAAAAGGATATCTGACATCTGCACATCTGTATAGAGGACAGACAGACATCAGCTAGCCTACTGGTTATGCATTAGGATGAATGTGTTGACAGACAGACGTCTGAAGCCAACTGGTTATACATTAGGATGAATGCGTTGACAGATAGACATCTGTCACTGATAGTTATGCCATTACTACATGACAGCAACCCTCAATGCCATGTTCTATACACACAGTAGTCTACAGTTAATATCCACATGTCAGATCAATATCCAATAGGAAATATTTAATGACACACAGCTCACACACCAAGAACATGACAGTGAGGACTCAGAGTCCATCTTTGCATGCAGGGGTATTTGGTTCCAGTACTACAATCTGCAATCTACTCTTACTTGGGAAAGCACTGTCAGCAGTAGTAACATAATGATACACTACATGCTAGTGTGACTGCATATAACCTGGGATACTACCCATGTATGTAACACATTCAAATGGAAAAGAGTGTTGCACAAGCCATATATACTCAGTTGTCCCAGACAGTATACTCACACCCCTTGCTACTGTAATGACAGCACATAGACACATGTTATGTACATGGAATTAAATACACTTATTAAAGATGACATTACCCTGCTATTTTATCAGACTGGAATGTGATCACTGGTTACCAGGGCTGAGCCATGCTTAGCAGGTTTCAGCATTGCTGCAATATAAATGCTAAGCAGATTTGCACACTGGTAAGAGAAGCTGAAATGGTCTAAGCACCTATACGTTTAACCGTACATTAGCACCACTTACCATAAAGCTGCTCAAAACTGCCTTAACCACTCCGTATCCAACAGGCCTTGTTCTATCCAGCAACAAAATAAACAGCCATTGTAGGCATTGAATCCAGGACCCTAAAGTCACAGCAGTTGACCACTAACCCTTCACAGTTGTGAAGATGGTTGTTGTTTTTCCAATATATCTGTCAGTAGAAAAACTGAATAGTACTGAACAACTGCTTTGTCTTCTACAATTGTGTAGTACTTGTTAGTGATATTAGTGTTGAAACAAGTATGTTGTATCTAAATATACAAATATCAGATAAATACGGTGTGATATATCTGGGAAGGTATATGCAACAGTCATGTTTACAAATAACAAGGATATGGAAATATATACATATTTTATACAGTTCCTGTTACTGATCCATTGCCTTATTAGGAAGGAGGGAAGTTTCTTTGCTTACCAGTGGGAGTGGGAAGCACTGAGCAGCCTTTTTGTCCGATTTGGTGAAGTTTCAGCCAGAAACTAGTAGTCCATTGGTCGTTTTGGGCCAATTCCTAGCTCCTTTCAGCCCCCTGCTATAAAACACGCTAAACGCGCATTTTCCAGCTTGTACCAACTCAGCACAGATCCTCGTGATGGCCTGCAGAGTGATCCAAGCAGCAGAGAGCTAAAAGAGTGACTTTCTACCAGATATAAGTATTTTTTGTGGCTTTCCCACTGTTATTAAGCTAGCGACTGCATTTCACCTGTTTTACTGCTACTTTAAGTGATTTCTGCATTTTACACTGTTTATTGCGCTTTAAGTTACTAATTGTTGCAAATTGTTTCTGTAGGCTACACACTAAAGTGCGCTAGCCGATTTAAAGCATTTATAGCATTTACTGTCTGTTTTTCTCCTTGTCTCTGTAAAAAAAAAAAAAAAAAAAAAAAAATCTCTTGTTTTCCCGCCTTACTGAACTAGAGTAGTCCAGTTTCGGAGTTGCTGATCCCTGGACTTTGTTTTTAGTTCCTGTTACTGATCCATTGCCTTATTAGGAAGGAGGGAAGTTTCTTTGCTTACCAGTGGAAGTGGGAAGCACTGAGCAGCCTTTTTGTCCGATTTAGTGAAGTTTCAGCCAGAAACTAGTAGTCCATTGGTCGTTTTGGGCCAATTCCTAGCTCCTTTCAGCCCCCTGCTATAAAACACGCTAAACGTGCATTTTCCAGCTTGTACCAACTCAGCACAGATCCTCGTGGTGGCCTGCAGAGTGATCCAAGCAGCAGAGAGCTAAAAGAGTGACTTTCTACCAGATATAAGTATTTTTTGTGGCTTTCCCATTGTTATTAAGCTAGCGACTGCATTTCGCCTGTTTTACTGCTACTTTAAGTGATTTCTGCATTTTACACTGTTTATTGCACTTTAAGTTACTAATTGTTGCAAATTGTTTCTGTAGGCTACACACTAAAGTGCGCTAGCCGATTTAAAGCATTTATAGCATTTACTGTCTGTTTTTCTCCTTGTCTCTGTAAAAAAAAAAAAAAAAAAATCTCTTGTTTTCCGCCTTACTGAACTAGAGTAGTCCAGTTTCAGAGTTGCTGATCCCTGGGCTTTGTTTTTAGTTCCTGTTACTGATCCATTGCCTTATTAGGAAGGAGGGAAGTTTCTTTGCTTACCAGTGGGAGTGGGAAGCACTGAGCAGCCTTTTTGTCCGATTTGGTGAAGTTTCAGCCAGAAACTAGTAGTCCATTGGTCGTTTTGGGCCAGTTCCTAGCTCCTTTCAGCCCCTGCTATAAAACACGCTAAACGTCCATTTTCCAGCTTGTACCAACTCAGCACAGATCCTCGTGGTGGCCTGCAGAGTGATCCAAGCAGCAGAGAGCTAAAAGAGTGACTTTCTACCAGATATAAGTATTTTTGTGGCTTTCCCATTGTTATTAAGCTAGTGACTGCATTTCGCCTGTTTTACTGCTACTTTAAGTGATTTCTGCATTTTACACTGTTTATTGCACTTTAAGTTACTAATTGTTGCAAATTGTTTCTGTAGGCTACACACTAAAGTGCGCTAGCCGATTTAAAGCATTTATAGCATTTACTGTCTGTTTTTCTCCTTGTCTCTGTAAAAAAAAAAAAAAAATCTCTTGTTTTCCCGCCTTACTGAACTAGAGTAGTCCAGTTTCAGAGTTGCTGATCGCTGGGCTTTGTTTTTAGTTCCTGTTACTGATCCATTGCCTTATTAGTAAGGAGGGAAGTTTCTTTGCTTACCAGTGGGAGTGGGAAGCACTGAGTGGCCTTTTTGTCCGATTTGGTGAAGTTTCAGCCAGAAACTAGTATTCCATTGGTCGTTTTGGGCCAATTCCTAGCTCCTTTCAGACCCCTGCTATAAAACACGCTAAACGCACGTTTTCCAGCTTGTACCAACTCAGCACAGATCCTTGTGGTGGCCTGCAGAGTGATCCAAGCAGCAGAGAGCTAAAAGAGTGACTTTCTACCAGATATAGTATTTTTTGTGGCTTTCCCACTGTTATTAAGCTAGTGACTGCATTTCGCCTGTTTTACTGCTACTTTAAGTGATTTCTGCATTTTACACTGTTTATTGCACTTTAAGTTACTAATTGTTGCAAATTGTTTCTGTAGGCTACACACTAAAGTGCGCTAGCCGATTTACAGCATTTATAGCATTTACTGTCTGTTTTTTTCCTTGTCTCTGTAAAAAAACAAACAAAAAAAAAAAACAACAAAAAAATCTCTTGTTTTCCCACCTTACTGAACTAGAGTAGTCCAGTTTCAGAGTTGCTGATCCCTGGGCTTTGTTTTTAGTTCCTGTTACTGATCCATTGCCTTATTAGGAAGGAGGGGAGTTTCTTTGCTTACCAGTGGGAGTGGGAAGCACTGAGCAGCCTTTCTGTCCGATTTGGTGAAGTTTCAGCCAGAAACTAGTAGTCCATTGGTCGTTTTGGGCCAATTCCTAGCTCCTTTCAGCCCCCTGATATAAAACACGCTAAACACGCATTTTCCAGCTTGTACCAACTCAGCACAGATCCTCGTGGTGGCCTGCAGAGTGATCCAAGCAGCAGAGAGCTAAAAGAGTGACTTTCTACCAGATGTAAGTATTTTTTGTGGCTTTCCCACTGTTATTAAGCTAGCGACTGCATTTTGCCTGTTTTACTGCTACTTTAAGTGATTTCTGCATTTTACACTGTTTATTGCACTTTAAGTTACTAATTGTTGCAAATTGTTTCTGTAGGCTACACACTAAAGTCGCTAGCCGATTTACAGCATTTATAGCATTTACTGTCTGTTTTTCCTTGTCTCTGTAATAAAACAAAAAATCTCTTGTTTTCCTGCCTTACTGAACTAGAGTAGTCCAGTTTCAGAGTTGCTGATCCCTGGGCTTTGTTTTTAGTTCCTGTTACTGATCCATTGCCTTATTAGGAAGGAGGGAAGTTTCTTTGCTTACCAGTGGGAGTGGGAAGCACTGAGCCTTTTGTCCGATTTGGTGAAGTTTCAGCCAGAAACTAGTAGTCCATTGGTCGTTTTGGGCCAATTCCTAGCTCCCTTCAGCCCCCTGCTATAAAACACGCTAAACGCGCGTAAGCGCGATTTAGTGCAGAGTTGCCACTGTTGCACACAAGAGCAGCGGTGGTTAAACAAGGTTAAACTATTCGGGCCATCTAAATTCCACTCTTCAAATTTTCCCTTAGAACTACCTTCCTCGAGCTGTACTGCTGATCTAACCAGCATATCCTATAACTGAAAAGTTCATCTCTACTTGATTCCCAATACTCCGACAGTACTTGCACCTTGATAAAGCACTCTTATTATAGATAGTACCCCACCAGCCTAAAACCCACTTCCCCCGGAGTCCTTTGAAAGTCTCTTTATCTACTACTTCTAGTATGTCGAGGGATCAGTTGCTAGTGTCCTCTCCAGCTCAACTGGTGAACCTGGGAATATTGAGGCAATGTACACAGACAATCCTCTCCTTCTCCCACAAAACACAAATACATGCGAGAGATGCAACTATACGGCCAAACTGGAGGCTGAGCTCTCTCAACATAGGACTGGCAAGACCAGACAGGAGGAGAAAGTAACCATACACAATACATACCCAGTCACACATGGTACCATCACAACTTCAAATCATGCACATACTCACACAAAGACATACTCGGAGGCTCTGATCAAAAATTTACCAAAACAGCAGAGGCCACCAAAGCAGACACCCAAACAACTACCACCCCACGACCCAACACATGCAACACATAGACCACACAGTCAGAGTGTCAAACAGTCACAGCCCTTAAGGCCAAACAAAATGCCAGACACACTTGTCATTGGTGATTCCATAGTCAGACACACTGACGTCCCGCTCACCAGACTGAGTAAAGAGAAGGTCACAGTAAGCTGCCTGTCGGGCGGTAGAATCCGCCACATAATGCAAGCACTCAGGTCTCTCAACAGCAGGTACAAGTACGACTCAGTCATTGTCCACGCTGGTGTCAATGACCTGAGACGTACCTCCTTGGACTACATGAAAAGGGACATCGAGGAGCTCTCTGATTATGTAGCCCAGGCAGGTATGACCCTGACCTTGAGCAGTATCCTACCTTCACCTAGAATGATGCCACAATACAGTGATAAGATGATCAGCTTTAATAATTGGCTTAAATTCAGGTGTCATTCATAGGGGATCCAATGTCTGTCTGCCTGGGATGACATGCTGGACAAGCCACGCTGCTTCGCAAGGGATGGCTTGCACCTGTCACCCCTGGGCTTCCGGATATTGGCAAAGGCTCTTGCCACCCCCATATTGCCTTTTTTAGGCAAGGCTCAAATTCTATACCTACCACCCTAGAACACCAAAAAGGAAAAAAACTAAGGGTAATGCTGCTCAATGCCAGAAGTCTCAATCTCAAGATGCACGCACTCGAGGCCCTTCTCAATATGGAGAACATCGATGTCTGTGCTGTGACAGAAACCTGGTTCAAGGCTCCTGAGAGCACCCCAGCACTAACAGGTTTCACCTCATATCATGCGTTCCGGCCCCAAAATCCGGACAACACCAAGAAAGGAGGGGGGGGTGTCCATATTCATAAAGGACACCCACACCTCAAGGTCGGTGGCAACGCACGATGCATCGGAGACCATCCAGGTGCAATTAACCATAGGCAAGACTGCTCTGCAATTTGTAGCATGTTACAGGCCACCCTCTCAAACTCAGGAACCTCACATGGCCTTCCTGAAAACATTGGAGGGATAAATGTATCTCCAAACACCATCATACTAGGTGACTTCAACTACCCTAATATAGACTGGGAACACTACTCAAGCCGAACACTCTAAACCAAAGATTCCTGGAGTTCATAAACTCAAATGCCATGGAACAACTAGTCACCATCCCCACAAGAGGAGAAAACATACTTGATCTCATCATCACGAACATGGGATCAAAATGTTCAACACCGGAAGTATACCCCTCACTGGTGAGATCAGATCATAAACTAATCTCGCTGGAGGTCCTCATCCCCCACCTGAAACAAAAAGACCACAATGAAAAACTTCTCAAAAGCCGATTTCACACTTCTAAAAACTAGTGTGGTCTCCTTTAAGGCCCCTGAGCCAGTGGTAAACATTACTCAAACCACTGAATCGCTTACAAATGCCTTCTACCAGCACCTACAGGACTGCATGGATCAGGCAATCCCAAACAAAACTAAGACTCTCTGTACCAAAGGCAAGCGTCCAGTCTGGTGGACCCCAGCCATAAACAAGCTCTACAACAAAAGGAGGAAGCTACTACAAGATAGAGCAAAATCCTTGAAAGGTAAGACACCTTTGATCATTATAAGTAAAAAACTAAGAGCTCTCATAAAATCATCCAAGGCAAATTTTGAGAGAAAAATCGCCAAGGACTCTAAAGACAATCATAAGGCCTTCTTTAGCTATGTTAGAAACCTAGGAGGAAACTCCCAGATATGCTCAGAATTAGTTCAAAATGATGTGAAAATTACTGAACCTACACACATTGCCAATATACTGGCTGACAGGTTCAGTGCAAACTCCCCTCCCCAAAAGGAGAGATATCTATTCCAGAGGATTGTAGCCCCCAAACATCTCCAACGCCCAGGTGAGAACTGCCCTCACTAAGGCAAAAACACAGCATCCATGGGACCGGATGGTGTCCCCGGCTGTGTGCTTCACGAACTCAACGAGGAATTAAACCCACAGTTAGGACAGCTGTTTAATCTTAGCCTCACCTCAGGATACGTACCCAAGGAGTGGCGCACGCGACTGTGGTCCCACTTCATAAGGGCGGTGCCTCCACAGACCCTGGAAATTACCACCCCATTAGCTTGACAAGCCTTATCTGCAAAGCCATGGAGAGGATCATAATGGAACTCATAAATAAAGACATAGGGAACTTGCAGACTTTGGATCCAACCCAGTTTGGCTTTGTCAAAGGCAGATCCTGCCTCTTAAACTTGGTTGACTTTTTCGAGGCAGTCACCAAGGCCATTGATGAGAGAAAGGCAGTCCATACAGCCTACCTCGACCTGGCAAAGGCCTTCGACACAATACCCCACTCAGGTATCATCGAAAAACTCATCAGCTTGAATGTAAACCCATACATCACAAGATGGGTTGCAAACTGGCTAAGTGACAGAACTCACAGGGTCAGAGTTGCTGGAGCCATGTCAGACTCAAAGCCTGTCACAAGTGGTGTCCCACAGGGCTCAGTCCTGGGTCCACTCTTGTTCGGCATCTACTTTTCTGAAGTACAAGCAAACACAGGAGGGTTATGGCTGACAAAGTTTGCAGATGACTGCAAACTGGGCGCCATAGTCAAAAACACATCTCACACAGATATCCTCCAGAAGGGCCTCACAGAAATGGATAACTGGTGCCAGAGCCATGGCCTGAAGTTAAACGCCAAAAAATGCATAGTCATACCCTTCGGGAAAAACGAGGTTACCCCTAGCTACCATATAGGTGGCAATCCACTGAGCACAGAAAAAGTCATCAGGGATCTAGGGACCCAGGTTGACAGTAGCCTTTCATTTGACACTCATGTTGCTAAAGTAGTTAGGAAAACCTTCTATATCGCCCACCTGATCATGAAGGGATTCACATCTAGATCAAGGGAGGTCATCGTCCCCCTGTACTCATCACTCATTAGACCTATGATTGAGTACAATGCCCCGTTCGGAATGTATCTGACCAGACACCTGCTGCAGCTTGAAAGGCCCCAAAAGTTCCTCACCAGAAGGATAAAGGGTCTCAAAAATATGTCTTATGCTGCCCGACTGAAAGAACTCCAGCTCTATTCAGTCTCATACCGCTTGCTCAGAGGTGACCTGTGCCTGACATATAAGGCCATGTCAAACCCAGATTTGATGAATATGCTTCACCTCAAAAAAATCTAGATCCCTCAGAACCACAAGGGCGGGAGACTTAAACCTTGACACGGTTATAAATAGAACGTGCTGGAGGGACAGATTCATCACCCAGAGACTCCTATGCTGTGGAACAAAATCCCGGTACATGTGAGACAGAGCACCTCTCTGGCCTTGTTCAAGAGGAATCTTGACCAATGGATGGGAGATTGCAGATATACCCCAGGGATTACTTCAGTGTCACTGCTTGACAGAGGCACAGCAAAATGATAGGCATAGTTTTTATTCAAACTAAAGGGGTGGCGAAAGCCACATAACTATGGGCTAGGCTTATAAATGCCCTTGGGCAGATAGCCTAGTATGAACCTATGAACCTATGAACCTATATATATATATATATATATATATATATATATATATATATATACATACACAAATACATACATATGTGTATTTATATACATCTGTATATTACGTTTAATATATATGGTCATATATAGATCTATCTGTAAATATATATATATATATATATATATATATATATATATATATATATATATATCTCCAGAAGACGAAGAAGACCGACCTTAATCGCGAGTGGCAGAACATCGACAATGCAGAAGACCGACTTAACGGATGACAACACCAACGCCGAGGATGCACATGGGAAAGGCTGTGTGCAGGTAAGTGGAGATTGACGGTCTAGGGGTGGGTTAAGTGAGTTAGGTTAGTTAGGGTGGGTTAAGTGAGTTAGGGTTAGGGAGGGAGTAAGGTTTAGTGGGCTTGTAAGGATTTTGGTGTGCTTGTGTTGTGTGTGTGGTTTGTGGAATGGGGATGTGTTTGTTTTAATTGTTATTGTGTGTGCAGTGTATGGGGGTTTCGTGTTTATGGACTGTCGAATATGTGGTGTCGGTGATGTGGTTGTCGGTGTTGTGTGGTTTCGACTATGTCAGGTAGAACCATATATACATATATATATATATATATATATATATATAAATATAAATATACATAAATATACATATATAAATATATATACATATATATCTGTGTGTGTGTGTGTGTGTGTGTGTGTGTGTGTGTGTGTGTGTGTGTGTGTGTGTGTGTATAGGTTCATAGGTACTAGGCTATCTGCCCGAAGGCATTTATAAGCCTAGCCAGAATGTGTTGGCTTTCACCGCTCCCTTAGATTAGTTCCCTGTGCCTCTGTCCAGCAGAGCCACTGAAGTGATCGCCAGGGTAAACTTTCTCTTTCCCATCCACTTGTCAAGGTTTCTCTTGAAGAGTGTTAGCGAGGAGCTCTGTCTAATGTAGATTGGAATCTTATTCTAAAGCATGGGAAGTCTCTGGGACAGGCATCTATCCCTCCAGCATGTCCTATTTATTGTTGTGGTGAGGTTTAGATCCCTAGAGCATGTGGCTCAAGGGGATATGGTTTTCTTTAGGTGGAGCATGTCCATCAATTCTGGGTTGGACATGGCCTTGTATGTCAGACAGAGATCACCTCTGAGTAGGTGATATGCAACCGAGTACAGCTGGAGTTTCTTCAGTCGAGCTGCATAGGGATCTGTTTGAGGCCAATGATCCTCTTGGTGAGGTACTTCTGTGGTCTTTCCAGCTGTTGCAGGTGTCTTATAAGGTACATCCCAAATGGGGTATTGTACTCTATGGTGGGTCTGATGAGTGATGAGTAGAGGGGCACAATGACCTCTTTTGATCTGGATGCAAACCCTTTTGTGATTAGGCGGGCCACATAGAAGGATTTTCTAACTACTTTGGCAATGTGATTATCAAAGGAGAGATTATTATCTACTTGGGTCCCCAGATCCCTTATTAAGTCCTCCATATTTAGGGGACTACCACCTTTGTGATAATTTATGGGTACTTTGTTTTTCCAAACGGGATGACTATGCACTTTTTGGCATTTAGCTTGAAGCCATGATTTTGACAACAGGTATCTGTCTCAGTGAGACCCTTTAGGAGGATGTCTGTGTCAGACAGAGAGACAATTATAGCCCCCACTTCACAGTCGTCTGCGAACTTGGTCAGCCATAGTCCTCCTGTGCTTGCCTGTACCTCTGAGAAATATATGCCGCACAGGAGGGGTCCTAGGACTGAGCCCTGGGGAATGCCACTTGTATCCGGTTTAGAGTCAGACCTAGCTCCCACAACTCTCACCATGTGACTTCTGTCTGTGAGCCATTTGGCAACCCATCTTGTGATGTAGGGGTTTATGTTCAGGCTGGTGAGCTTGTCTATAATACCAGAATGGGGAATGGTGTCAAAGGCCTTTGCAAGGTCTAGGTAGGCTGTGTGTACCACCTTTCCCTCATCTATAGCCTTGGTAACTGTCTCAAAGAAGTCCACCAGGTTTAGGAGGCAAGATCTGCCCTTAACAAAGCCGAACTGGGTAGGGTCCAATGTTTGGAGGTTCCCAATATCTATATTAATGAGTAACACCACAAAACTTCAGTTGTTTTCCAAGCCCAATAAGGTCTCCTCAGTAATGAAACATGAATAAAATACCAATAGTTTATTAAAAATTTAACAGACACAAAACAGACTTAACACTTTCATTTCCTACCACAGAAACATCATCAGAGTCTCTATTAATGAGTTCCATGATGATGCACTCCATAGCCTTGCAGACCAAGCTAGTCAGGCTTATAGGGCGATTGTTCCTTGGGTCTGTTGTGGCTCCACCTTTGTGGAGCAGAATAACCATTGCTTTGCACCACTCTATGGGTACGTAGCCTGTGGAGAGGCTGAGTTTGAATAGTGTGTTTAGGTGAGGGGTTAATTCATCTTTCAGCTCATGTAGGACGCAGCCTGGGACACTGTCCAGTCCCATTGATGCTGTGTTTTTGGCTTTGGAGAGGGATGTTTTCACCTGAGTGTCTGTGATTTCAGGGGCTCTGCATTCTTCTGATATGGTTATGGGCCATTTTGGGGGTGAGAGGGGGATGACGTTTGCACTGAACCTGTCTGCCAGGATGTTGGTGATATCGGTTGGTTCAGTGTATTTTGTGCCATTCTGCATTAACTCTGAGCAGATCTGAGCATTGCCACTTAGATTCTTGACATAGCTAAAGAATGCCTTGTGGTTATCTTTGGAGTCCTTGGCAATTTTTCTTTCTAAGATAGTCTTGAATGATTTTATGAGGGATCGTAGTTTCTTGCTGATACTGATCAGGGATGTCTTCCCTTCTTGCAATTTTACTCTTTTCTGTACTAGTTTTCTCCTTCTATTGTATAGCTTGTTTATGGCAGGGGTTCACCAAACTGGTTTCCTTTTCTTGGAGGAGTGAGTCTTGGTTTTGCTTGGGATAGCATGATTCATGCATTCTTGTAGGTGCCCATGGAATGCATTAGTAAAGGATTTTGCAGCTTGGACAGAGTTATCATTTAGTATGGAGGCTTTGAAACTTTCCACCTCGGTCTTAAGTAACGTGAAGTTTGCTTTTGAAAAGTTTTTCACAGTGGTTTCCTTGACCGGGGCTTGAGGCGGAATGTGGATATCCAGAGTGATTTGTTTATGGTCAGATCTAACCAGCAAGGGGTTGACCTCCGATGTGGAACACCGGTCACCCATGTTGGTGATGACCAGGTCTAATATGTTGTCACCTCTGGTGGGAGTGTTGACCAGTTGACCCAGGGCATTTGAGTTTATAAATTCTAGGAAATGTTGGGCAAGGGAGATAGTACTTGAGTAGTTCTCCCAGTTAATGTTTGGGTAATTGAAATCACCCAATATTAGGGTGTTTGGTAGGACCTTTACATTTCCCAGTGTTTCCAGAAATGCAGAATGGGGGTCCTGGGACATGGTGGGTGATCTGTAACAAGCTACAATTTGAACTGCAGTTTTGCCCATTGTTAGTTGCACATGGAGGATCTCTGAAGCATCGTACTGTGCCATTAACCTGGAGGTGTGGGTATCCTTAATGAATATGGATATGCCCCCGCCTTTTATATTTCAGTCCGGGTTCTGTGGCCAAAATGTATGGTATGAGTTGTAGCCTGGTAGTGCTGGGGTGCTCTCTGGAGCCTTCAACCAGGTTTCTGTTACAGCAATATATCAATTTTCTCCATACTGAGGAGTGCCTCGAGTGCATGCATTTTGAGGTTTAGAGTTCTGGCATTGAGTAGCATTACCCTCAGTTTTTTGTTACTTGTGCTATTTATGGTGGTGAGTTTGTCTTTTGAGCCTTGCCTAAAAAAGGCACTATGGGGTTGGCAAGAGTCTTGGCCAGTATTTGAAAGCCTAAGGGTGACAGGTGCAAGCGGTTTCTAGCAAAGCAGTGTGGCTTACTGAGCATATCATCCCAGGTGGACAGAAACTGGATCCCCTTTGAATGACACCAGAAACTTAGCCAATTGTTGAAATTGATAATGTTTTCTTTATACCATGGTATCATTCTTGGTGAGGGCAGGATGGTACTCAGGGTCAGGGTCATACCAGCCTTGGCTACATGATCAGAGAGCTCTTCCATGTCTCTTTTCATGTAGTCCAGGGAGGTATGGCTCAGGTCATTCACACCAACATGGACAATGACAGAGTCATATTTGTACTTGTTCTGGAGTGACTTGAGTGCTTGTGTTATGTGGCAGATCCTGGCACCCAACAGGCAGCTAACAGTAACCTTCTGCCTGTTCAGCCTAGTGAGTGGGACATCAGTGCGCCTGACTATAGAGTCACCTAATACTAGTTTGTTGGGTATGTTATTTTGCCTTAAGGGCCGTGATTGTATGGCACACTGGTTTTGTGAAGTATGTGTTTCATGGTTTGTGTTGGGGGGTGGAGGTTGCTTGGATGTCTGCTTTGAAGGTCTCTGTTGCTTTTGCAGATTTTTATTTAGAGCCTCTGAGTATGTTTTCATGTATTTATGTGTGTTTATTGCCAGTGCTGGTTTAATGGGTCTATGTGAGACTGGTGGTGTGATGCAAGTATTTCCCTTCTCCTCTTGACTGTCTGATCCAGTCTTGGGTTGACAGACTTTAGCCTCCAGTTTGGCTGTATAATTGCATCTCTCACATGTATTAGTGTTTGGTGGTAGGAGGAGAGGGTTTTCTGTGTACATGAGGCAGCTGTAACATTGCCTTAAAATGCCCAGATTCACCAGTTGGACTGGAGAGTACACCTGGAACTGCCCTTTGGACATGCCTGGATAGGTACTGTGAGCTGTTTTATTGATTGGCTGGTAAGGTTGAATAGAGAGCCTTGTCCTTCTGTGCAGTATAGGGGGTCTAGTGCTAGGGTTTATAAGTGCTTGCTATGAATTTTGAGCAAGTGCCGGGCTGAGAAATGAATGGCTTGAGTGCTTAATTTGAAAGCTTGTCTAGTTCCAAGGGAAAAATTGAAGAGGAGACTTTGTGGAGCCGGGAATAGTTTAACCCTAGCTAACCGGCGCTGCCCGGCGTGCAAACTTGGCCAAATGCATTTTTTATAGCAGGGAAATGAATGAAATAGAAATTAGCCCAAAATGGCCAGTAAACTACTAATTTCTGGACTGATACCACTCCTCCAGGGACAGATAGGCTGCTCAAAGCTCCCCTCTTTCACAGGTGAAAAGAGAAACGTCATTCTATCCAAGTAAGTTATGGGTAAATACAGAGACTTGTAACACAGCCCTGAATTCAGCACTAACCTGAAAACTGGACTATACCACCTTAGAAAGGCAGGAAACAAGTATTTATTTTTTGTTTTTTTTTTCTCAGAAAAAAAGCAGATACAATAACAAAAACACTTTAAATGCACAGAAAAGGATACTTATTGTTATATAGCTTAGATCAGAGTTGTAGCCAATGCCCCTAGTAATAAAGTAAGAAGAAACGCAAAAACAGTAAAAGCAGATGAATAAAGTGCATTTTTTATATATATATAAAACAATAGAAAATGAACAAACTGATTTAAACAAGTTACCCAATTAACCAGAAAAAAGCTCAAAACTGAGCTCTGTTCCAGCAGTCTTTAATCAGACAAGTTCTAACTGCACACTCCTGCCACTAGGGTGCAGGGGAATCTTCTCAAAAGAAGATGGCCTGGATCAGTGCTCAAGTTATACAAACAAAGCTAGATTCAGCAGGCCTGAATCTGGTCTATGCTACAGCAACAAGGCACACCAGTTTCAGAAAGAAACCATTCAAATACGCTGGCACAATAAGTCTGTGACCAGAAATTCCCAGCTCAGAAGGGCAGAATCCAGTCTCTCCTCCCACAAGAGTGCAGACCACAAACCTTCTTAATGTAGAATAACTCGCCTGAAGCCCAAGTGCTTAAACCAGAACTAATAAATTTTTAGAATAGCAGACACTGAGCCTTCAATCAGCAATTCCCAGCTTAGAAGGATGTAAGCTACCTGTCCTGCCACAACAGTGCAGACCACAAACCTTCTTAATGTGAAACAATTGGTATGAAGCCCAAGTGCTTAAACCAAAAGACTTAGAATAACAGTTACAATTTAATCAGGCTAGTACCAAGCAGTAATAAATACAGCAGAATGAATAAAAGTGAGTACTTTTAAGAAGAGGCAAAAGCAAAATAAAGTATGAGGAAACACAAATACAGTAAAAGCAGACAAATAAAGTGCATTTTTTTGTTAGTAAAGTTCAAGGAGAGAGGAAGGAAGAATCTAAGTGTATTGGCCTTCTCAAATCTTCTCTCTGTATTAAGTAGAGTGAACCCTAGACTGAGAACATGATCTCACTGTACATGGTTAAGTGAGTAAATGAGATAGACCCAGAAGGAGTGTTCAAATACAGACTTAAAGGAGGGGTGGGCAATTCCAGAGCCAACAACACTAACACCAAGACAAGAACAGGGAGGGCGGGTGGAGAACTAACTGCAGAGAGACACACAGCACACTATTCAGTGAAACAATTAACAGTGAAAATAACAGAAAAAATAAAATACAGTACTTTTAAAACTACAAGTTTGCACTTAACAGAAGAATAAAATACAGTACTGCAAGTTTGCACTTAACTTCAGCTTCTAATTCAGATGATTGTAGCCAACCAAGCCACTCAGAAATTGAGCATAAAATGAATTCTCAAACTATATTGTATGCATATGTATTTTGTTGTATACGTATCTATATTGTATACATATTGTATATATGTGTGTGTGTGTGTGTGTGTGTGTGTGTGTGTGTGTGTGTGTGTGTGTGTGTGTGTGTGTGTGTGTGTATGTATATATATATATATATATATATATATATATATATATATATATATATATATATATATATGGTTCCCATTCAGAAGCCTGAAACATCATAAGCCTGAAAATCAAAATCCTGAAACCAAAAGCCTGAAAATTCAGAATCCTGAAAACTCAAAATCCTGAAAGCCCAAAATCCTGAAAGACCAAAATCCTGAAACTCAAAATCCTGAAAACACAAAATAGACATACTGATGTCATTGTGGCTTTGCTATTGTTAGCCCTGTGGTGTTAGGTCATGCGTTGGGGTCAGGTAAGTGTGCGGTTGGTTTTATTTTAGGGTTAGGGCGGTTTAAGTGAGTTAGGTTTAGGGCAGGTTAGGCATGTATGCAATAGTGACAAATATTGGGGTTAGGCGGTTTAAGTGAGTTAGGTTTAGGGCTGGGTCAGGTGAGTGTGCGATAGTGACGGACCTTAGGGTTAGGGTTAGGTCAGGGTCAGTTGGTAGATATTAGTGTCTTTATAGTGACATATTAGCATTATTTGTGTTTTCAGGATTTTGAGTTTCAGGATTTTGGTCTTTCAGGATTTTGGGCTTTCAGGATTTTGAGTTTTCAGGATTCTGAATTTTCAGGCTTTGGTTTCAGGATTTTGATTTTCAGGCTTATGATGTTTCAGGCTTCTGAATGGGAACCATATATATATATATATATATATATATATATATATATATATATATATATATATCACTCTCTCTCTCTCTATCTATATATATATATATATATATATATATATATATATATATATATATATGTATGTATGTATGTGTGTGTGTGTGTGTGTGTGTGTGTGTGTGTGTGTGTGTGTGTGTGTGTGTGTGTGTGTGTATATATATATATATATATATATACATATATATATATATATATATATATATATATATATATATATATATATATATATATATAAATATATATAAATATACATATATGTATAACATATGTCCATAACATGTAGTGGAGTCATACCTCAGCACCAGTAGTCACAACCTCTTAATGCAAGAGGATGTCATGTAAGTATTGCATGTATAAATGTAGACATTTGCTACTGTATAGGGGTTGTCTTAACAGAAATGTTGTGTGGAAAGTCACATCTAATATCGACATGTACGCCATCAGTTACTGACAGACATCATAAGATCATCATAGTACAATATCACATAAATCACAGTAATGATCCTGTGGAATACAGCAGAGATATGACCAATAAATGTGGACAGTCTGACACACCCTGGTCAGTCCAGAGTCCGGAGGTATACACAGAAACCCTTAGTGCAAGACGTGTGGACCAAGCTTGACAAAGTGGATGTTTACAGCCATGTAAATGGGGATACCACGGAAATACTGGAATAGATAAGCTCACACAGTTTATGCACTCAAACACTCCTGTCTGTCCTGACGCATAATAACTGGAGGAGCAGAGGTCACAAGCCCACATACTACCCACTAGTCAGTGACATACATCTGTACAGCATCCCACTGCTTTGTCAGAAATACACAATAATTATGGTGGTCTGGCAACAGCACATCTGACAAATATCTGGACATAGTATCACACTGGGTAAATACACTGAGCTGCTAGGCATGTCACAAAGTACTGTGCAAACTACAGGCAGACTGCCACAACATTGGCCTACATTTCTTATGGGGGAATACACATGTACCTGCAAATATAGCAGGCTCTACAGGCATGTAACAGCATGGAGTAACAGACACCTGTGTGAAAGTGCATACCCACAACCAATCTGAACACAGCCACGGTCACATATGGTAAGCATACTTAATATTACAGTATATGGATTGTGTGAACAACACCATCCTCATATGTGCCACTCACACACTAACCCTACATATACTGGGTCAATACACAGTGTATTCCAATGCCTGACTGTGGTATGGGACATGTGTTGGTCTGGCCCTACAAACATGTACACCGATAGAGTACCATACAATGGAGCAGCATGCAACATCACATAGAACAGGACCAAGAATAATGACATCTACCACAGTCTGTACACAGGCCAAGGTACATATTCACAATACACACCTTGTCAACAATCACCATAAGTACACAGACCTCACTACTGTACACACTACAACAAAATGTCTGGGTTTTGTCCTCAAATATAAGGCCCACTATACATAACATGTCTAGCAGTCTGATATCTCACTAGCTTGTTTTCAGGTATGATGTCAGTAAATAATGATGTACTGAACATATGCATCTCTTACTGCATGACATATGTACAAAGGTTGACAGACTTGTGGATGGAGGCACAAACACAGGGCCAATATTGACATGTTGCTGTGATAAACCCACACACTTACTGGTGTAACAGGGTTTGTTGTAACATATGTCTTCTATGGGATATGAAGTCAGTAACTCACATGGCTGTCACCATGAACTGACTGCAATCCTCAGAGTATGCTACTGCATTTCTAAAGATAGGAAACGTGTGAGTAACACAACACATGTAAGACTCCAAACACTGGCCAGTCTGCAGATAGCTGTACAGGTGAGGGTTTCCCCAACCACATAACACTGCCATGACAGATATTAAATCATGTAGAACAGCCATATCCGCAAAACCCTGTTAAACCAACATTACTTCAAATGTAGAAGAGCAATACTTACATTCTGACCTCGTGTCTGGAACATCCCCCTCCTGTTTGTTGGCCTGTCTCCACAGTGTATGTTGTAAGAGGTATATCCAACTACCCTCTGTGATGCTGTTTGCCCAACACCCACATGAAGTCCTGCTCACAGTGGAGGAAAAGGGCCAACACCCACATGAAGTGCTTAGTTATAGTAGTGTGTTTTCATGTACTTGGCTATAGGAATGATACCGCAGCTGTTCCACATGCAATCAGCTAGTGGGGGACTCCAATTTGTGCACAGGCCATCAGTTGATCTTGAGCAAAACTTACAAAATTCAAGCTGTTGCCTAAGCAAAGCAGGTGTACTTTTCCACATCCACCAGAGAGAGAGTGAGAGAGACAGACAGAGACTAAGTAAGAAAGGAAGGGAGTAGGAGAGTAAGAGACAAGCATGTTTGTGTATGATCCATGGATGGAGAGTGGTATCTGGGCATTATGACAGTTGCCTATATTGTGAGTGGTATCTGGGCATTATGACAGTTGCCTATATTGTGTACTAAATCATACTGTCACAGGGTAATTGCACATGGCTGTACACATTTATGGCTGAGGATTGTCGACTAGAATCTCTACAATTTTTGGAAAATGTTGGCCTTGTAATGTTGACAATGGGACATGTAGTTCCTCAATATAATGATGTGACAAAACCTGCACTGCAATGGATCCTGTCATTATACAATCACCCCAACAGGACATTGATAACAGATACAAACACACACTTAGTACTGAGTTTCAAACCCCTATCTGACTATGTGCTGCTATTACATTGTTATGCAGTCATTGCACGTGCCACAGAGCTTACATGTAGGAGAGCTCTCCAAAGGTATCTTTGAAGGTGAGTGACATCAGCGACAGTGACAAAGGAGGGATAATGGAAGTGTAATACATGTGACTGTTTACAAAAGCAGGTGTCAAGGAAGACAACCTCATTCTCGCAGAGAAACACACACATTATCACAGCTGGCAGGATCAGGATTAGAATTCCTTCCAAACTAGCTTGCTACACTACAGTATTACACAGTTATCACATGTAGCACAGAACGTATGGCCAAAGGGCTATTTCAAGGTGACTGACATCAGAAGGCATGCTACAGTAGGGCAATGGGAGGTGTAGTGAGTGTGAATGGCTTCAAAATGATTAATCTCCACACACACACACACACACACACACACACACACACACACACACACACACTTGCCAGTACTGACATGCATGGGTTCATTGCTTCACAGGTGTGTAGTAGTTGACTGTGCCAGAAGGCTGTACAAGGCTCAGCAAAGGGAATACCTTGGCATCAGACCACATGACAATGTTCTCCAGTATGGCTCAGGGGTGTAGTCCCTGGATTGGCCAACACAGGTGGGTATTGTATTCACCATCCACTCATCTTGTTTACTATTGTGGGTGGCCAGTGCTGTGCAATGCTTGCCATGTATGTGATCTATATTCCATACCATGGACAGTGTCTGGGTTGTGCATATGTCCCACATGCATGTTCTGTGATGTGTGGAAGTGTACTTGGGATCTCTGGGGCATTTTGTGTGGACAGACTGTAATCATCTGATGTGGCATTCCTCACCTCATGTGGTGAGACCTGGCTATGGAACTGAGGTAGTGCCTGCACCTACATTGACAGGATGATACAGGTATTTAGTGGAGTTAGTGGCATCTGTCCATACAGGGCATGTGAATAAGGCATTGTATTCTCTTTGTGGGTTACATTTACAGACTCTACAGTTGCTGCAGGTGTCCAATGGGGAACATAGCAAAGGACCACTGTAAGTAATTATTTGCCTATTGTAGGGATGGATCAGGGTGCCATGTCCTTTTACTTGCTGGATAACACACACTCAGTCAGGAGATGTTACACATCACAGTACATTCTGATGTCAGTGACAGTGTTGTGGTCAACAGACATGTAGTCCACTGCAATCACACCGTGGTTACTATCTGTGGGCAATATGCAGGGAACTACCAATATAGTGGTTGCTGCCTTGCCAAGTGTGTTTGTGTATGAGACATGTGTGGAGAGTGTTCTCTGAGTAATACAAGGGTTGTCTATATTGTTCACCGATCCATAATGTCACATGTAGGGCTATGGATTGTCTACACTAGCCTCTCTGCTGTTTGACATCTGTTGTTCTTCTAAAGTGAACATTGTGATATATAGTAGGGTCCTCAATATAATAATTTAGCAAAACCAACCCCACAATTCATCCTGTCATTACACCATCACAGTAACCTCCACACAGGACACTGATGACAAACACACATTGTCAGCACTGAGATTCAAACCCTACTTAGCTATGTATTGCTACTACAATGTAGCGCAATTATCACACACACCACAGAGATTAGTAGATGGATGTTGTCCCAAGGTACTTCTAAGGTGAGGAACATCACCAGCCTTTGTAAAAATTAGCATTGGGTGATGTAGTGGGTGAGAGATCCCAAAAATAATGTTACCCTAATCACACATTTACATTTGCAGGGGGCAAGGTTCCAACCTCTATCTAACACCCTTTATGGACCATTATGATTACACATTTACCACATGCACCATTGACCTGACATGGTATAGGCTTTGCAATAGATACATGTAAGGTAGATGATATCTGCAGGACTGCTAAAGTGAGGCTCTGAAATGTGTACTGACTATAAATAGGGACAAAATCTTTGAGGTACATACACAAACACTTGCCACAGATGAGATTCAAACCCATAGTGGTATAGTTACTGTTATTACATTGTTCCACATTTATGACATTCACCACGGAGCTTATAGGGCTAACCCTTCTCCAAAGGTATATCAAGGTAGATGACATCAGCAGGCTTGCTAATGTAGGGCAATGGAATGTGTAGTGACTGTGAATGGCCTCAAAAGCATTATGCTTTACCCACACACAGAGTTTCACAGTTGCCATGTCTGGGATTAGAACTGCTACCTAACTAGTACATCACACTATAGCATTAAGCAGTTATCGCACGTGCCATGGAGCTTATAGAGCTATACTTTCTCCAAAAGTGTATTTCAAGGTGAATGACATTAGCAGCCTTGGGAAAGTAGAGCAATTGGAGGTGTAGTGTCTATGAGTGGCCTCAAAATCATTGATCCCTACACACACAAACACACAGAGTTTCATTTGCCATGGCTGGGATTAGAACTCCTACCTAACCTGTACATCACACTATAGCATTACGCAGTTATTGAACGCACCACAGAGCTTATAAGGCTGTCCTTTATCCAAAGGTGTATTTCAAGGTGAATGACATCAGCAGCCTTGCTAAAGTAGGTCATTTGGATGTGTGGTATCTATGAATGGCCTCAAAATCATTGTCCCCTACATGCACAAAGTTTCACAGTTGCCATGTCTGGTATAAGAACTTCTACCTAGCTAGTACATCACACTATAACATTACACAGTTATCGCACGCACCACAGAGCTTACAGGGCTAACTTGTCTCCAAAGGTGTATTTCAAGGTTAATGACATCAGCAGCCTTGCTAAAGTAGGGCAATGGGAGATGTAGTGTCTATGAATGGCCTTAAAACATTGATCCCTACACACACAGAGTTTCACAGTCACCATGTCTGTGATTAAAACTCATACTTAACTAGTACATCACACTACAGCATTACAGTTATTGCATGTGCCATGAAGCTTATATGGCTAGCCTTTATCCAAAGGTGTATTTCAAGGTGAATAAGATCAACAGTCTTGCTAAAGTAGGGCAATGGGAGGTATAGTGTCTATGAATGGCCTCAAAGTCATTGATCCTTACACACACACACATACACACACACACACACACACACACACACACACACACACACACACACACACACACACACACACACACACACACACACAGTTTCACAATTGCCATGTCTGAGATTAGAGCTCTTACCTAACTAGTACATAACACAATAGCATTATGCAGTTATCGCACACACCGCAGAGCTTACGGAGTTGAATCTTGTCCAAGAAGGTATTTCAATGTGACTGACATCAGCAGGCTTGCTAAATTAGGGCAATGGAAGGTGTAGTGACTGTGAATGGCCTCAAAAGCATTAATCCCTACACACACAAACACACACAGTTGCAATGACTGGGATTAGATCTCCTATTTAACTAGTACATCATACTATAGCATTACACAGTTATTGCATGCGCCACAGAACTTATAGGGAAGATTCTTGTCCAAAGGGGTATATCAAGGTGACTGACATCAGCAGGCTAGCTAAGCTAGGGCAATGGGGAGTGCAGTGTGTGTGAATGGGCCATAAACCATTCCTCTGGAAACACACACACAACACTCAGTCACACACAACTTTGCATTTGACAGAACTGTGTATATGACTACTAGATGAATAATGACTTGTACTGTCATGTTACAAAGTTATCTCAAGCACCACAGACACTATAGTGCTGAGCGCTACCAGAAGCAAATGTCTACAGTGATAGACACTGGCACATCATGTGATATTGGCCAATTGGATGTGTGGTGGGTGGGATAGGCATCATGATAGGAAGCTCTTTGTCACTGTCTATCTACCTCTACCCCATATCTCTGTCTGAGTATGTTTGACCTATTATAGTGTGTTGTCCTTGGATATATGTGTGTATTCCTATCTGATGTGTGTGCAAAGCATGACTGGTGCGCAATGTGATGTGTGTGCACAGACATCTGTGACTGACAGATATGTACAGTTCACTGTTGCCAAACATGGGCTTTATTTCTATAAGTGTGGAAGCATGCCCAGTATAACCTTCTGTACTAAATATGTGAATCCATTCCAGGTAGGTGGTCCTCCAGTGCAGGCATTTGTGTTCTACACCTACAGCTAGCAACATGTTTCTGCAGGATATCTGTAGATAAGTTGACAATATGGAGTCACAATGGGGAAAGGATAGTGGGATACTGTAAGTAATTGTGTCTGTGCTGTTTCTGCTACATGGTTTTGGTGTTAGCAGAGATATTCAGACATATGTACTGTTTTGCACTGTGATTTATTATGTCATCAACTACTGACAGATATATGTATTTGCTCACAGTAATTTCTTGGGGAATACAAGATGAAAAAGCTGTGTCCAGTATTGTGGTCTGCAGCCTACATATTCTTGCACAATCATGCCATTCTGGAGGGGGAGCTGCAGACACTTGCTGATGGGTCTGTGTAAATGGTCCAGCACCTTGGTACTGTGGTGGCTGAGGATCCCATGCTTGTACACCTATCGACATGACAGAATGGCCATATCCTGTTGTGGCCATACCTCTCAGCTGTACAGATTCACACAGGTTACCCAGAGGCAGGGCTCATATATCTGGTCATTTCCCCTTCACATTGTGGTTTATGAGCAGGTTTGTAGCCACCCATTCCTGAGCTTGCAGGCAGGGATAGTATGGGCACGCACTCCACGGAGTCCATGCTTCTACCCCCCCCCCCCCATTATTCTATCCTCTTCCTGACATTATGCAAGCAATATCTGATAAGTATCCCTATAGTTATCACTTCATCCCAGCAGTATTTAGGGGTTGGCCCACAGTTCATGCAGTAGGACATGGTGGGCATGCTACTGGGATTTGTCAACATGGTCTTGCATTTGTATTCTGTGGACTGTGTTATGTCGTTATTTGGGACTCCATGAGATAACATACGTTGGCAGTACAGGTGAGACTCAGGCCTTTGACAGAGGACTGTAGGGCATTTGGTAGTGATGCAGGCCATCTGTAACAGGCCAGTGCATTCAGTCACTCCTACAGTCCCAGGCTGCAAACCACTGGATTCCCCTGGGGTGACAGGGTAGGTGTGCAAGGTGTTAATGGCAATAGTTTCTGTCCTTATTAATCCATTGGTGTGAATGCTGTCAGGGTGCTGCTTACAGCTAGCGACACACCTGCATGGGACACCTCTTCAGGATGCTGCATTCTGTGGATATTCCCATACAGAAGTGGGGGTCATATTGTACTCATTCCCAACAGCAGGGCTATGACCTGTGATGAACCTGTGGCTGATAGTGGGGTGAGCTGAGTGCATGTGTGCTATGGAAGCTTCTTGCAGCTGACTCACAAATATATGTGGGGCATTCCTCTTATGCTGGCTTGTGCAGGGACATCAGCAGTTTCTCAGTGCTTCATAACTGTGCCTTTTATGGTCTACCAGTGTTTGGCCAGACTTCATCAGTATTCCATACTACACAGTCAACTAATGTGCTGCTAACCTGTATGTACAATTCCAAAGGTGTGTCCATTTGACAGTAACATTTTATACACTCTCTGTCTAGGGTACTTCCACCTGTTTATTGTGTGTATGTCTGGGCCCACATTCATGCCATGTCCATCTTTCAGATGGAGACAGACATTACATCAGAACAATTAGTATGGATTACTGCTGGACTGGGTCTTGGGTGGCCATGGTGGTGCAGCAGTTAGCATTGCCACCTCTCAGAAAGAGGTTCTCTGGTTCGATCCTCGGCTGGGGTGCCTTCTGTGCAGAGTCTACATGTCCTCCCTGTGGTAGCGTGGGTTTCCTCCGGGTGCTCCGGTTTCCTTCCACATCCCAAAGACATGCTGTAGGTGGATTGGACACACTAAATTGGCCATAGGCATGAGTGTGTGCATGTTTATGCCTTCTGTGGAAGATTGGGTGCTGGGCTGGCAACGTGTCACTGTAAAACTCCACTGCCAATCATGAGCGGACAGTGATCCGCTGTGGTGACCCCTAACCGGGAAAAGCCGAAAGAAGAAGAAGACTGCTGGATTGGGTCTTGCTGGGATGCATTGTGTTTGGCACTACAGTTGTCAGAACTTGGTCCTGTCATCAACAGTACTGGCCATAGGCCACTGGGACACAACCATCCATGCCTACATGCTGACCACTTTCATACAATATACAGCACACAACAACCTAACACACAGAGTCCTGCATATTGTACACATGCAAAAATCTATCCTGCTAATTTGGCTAGCTCAGATAATCTGTGCTCCACTGTTATTATAGCCGCACATACATGTTACTACAGTTCTATATAGTATTGTGGGGGGGGGGTCACACCTGACAACTGTAAACATTTGCTATGACTGTACTGGTATTTCAGGTACTCTGTTGACTTCCATTTCGTTCTGTATTCTGACCTATGATGCAGACTAGAGGCATATCAGTGGAGTACAGATCTTAGGTTTTATTGACCTACATTTCAGTTTCAGACTTCTTACCCTTCAGAACTAACATCCAACTGCCTGACCTGTTGCAGTCTGTCTGTGTAGGTCTGGAGGGTGGCTGTTCTCCATTGCTATCAATTGGAGGCCTTAGCACAGCCTTTCTTTGCAGTCATCTACAACTGTCCTGCTGGCTGAGACTGCTTTTGGGTATGTGAGCCTCACTGACATGCATGTGTGTGTGTCCTGTGGACACACATTTGGCTCACCACATGTCCTGCAGTGTGATTTTTCACCTTGTATAGTACTGCCTACTATGTTGACACCAGTATATTTGTTATGGATTTCATGCTGCCCATATAGGTGTCCACTATCTGATGCCATCCCATTCAGCCACCCGATTTCCTTGCATGCTCACATCCATACCATAGATACAAGTAGCAGAACATACTACTCCATTCAGCAATTGATGGTGAGAGTGACTTACCTTGTGGCTGTGCCAGTATTGAGGATGGTGCTGGAGGGCTGACTATGTTGGATGCACATAGCACACTCCCTATACATGGTTAAGCACAGGTAGTGTCATGTTTGGCATCCCTTTTACTGTATGTGTGAGTCAGAGAGAGGTGTCATTCCCTGGGTTCCTACCATGTCAGTGTATGTGCTATGCGTTGCCTCTTTGCCAAAGCCTGCGCATACTGGGCATGCCTCCTTCTGCCTACAGAGGCAGGCTCAGGTTGTTCCTCCTCTGAATCACTCTGTGCCTGTGCTGGCCTTAGCAATGGTGAGGGGCTGTGTGGCCCTGCCCCGTGCTGTTCCTGCTGCAGCTGTTTCCATAGGATCATATTGTGTAGCATGGCACATACAATGACAATTTGGGTACATTTAGCTGGAGAGTACTGCAAGGCTCCACCGGATATGTCCAGGCACCAGAACTGTGACTTGAGCATCCCAAATACATGCTCTATTTTGATTCTGTTTTGTACATGTGCCTCATTATGGAGTTCTTGTTCGGGTGGGTGTGCATTTTTTATGGGTTCCATCAACCATGGCTCCAGTGCGTAACCAGCATCCCCCACTAGGTGGCCATATGGGATGTCCCCATTGGCAAATCTCTGGTACAGCTGTGTCATATGCCAGATGTGGGGGTTGTGAGAGCTTCCAGGGTTGCCAACACACACATTCATTATAATGCCCTGGACATCACACACAATCAAGCAGTTGACGGAGGTGAAGCCCTTGCAGTTTATGTAGACCCTACCCCGCTCACCAGGTGGTGTTTCGATATATATGTGCATGCAGTCTATAGCACCCACTACATCAGGGTATTCTGCTATTTAGTGGAAGAGATGCATATTGCTGGTCAACACCTCATGGGTGTTGTGGAAATATATGTGCACACCGGCATGTGCTGACATGGCATCCAGGAACTAGTGGAGTACCCTGGATGCGGATGCCTGTGAGATCCCCATGATATCCCCAGTTGGCCTTGGAAGGTAACTGTGGCTAGTATTCTTAAGCCTACACATACCTTTGTATCCCGAAAAAAATCACTTTAGGAGCCAGTGAACATAAACCAACTAAAAACAGAAATAGTTCACTTTGCAACAAAGGACCTCAAGCTGTATTAGCATAAAAAATGTTTTAATCTCTGCTTTCGTACAAACACTTAATCAGAAAAATCTGATCAAACAATACAACTGGTATATATATATATATATATATATATATATATATATATATATATATATATATATATATATATATATATATATATATATAGACATATATATATATATATATATTAATCAATTAGCTATAATTAAAACAACCAACAATTTTAACCCTTTAGTTTCCTTCTTGCTAAAAAACATTTTATGTTAACATGTTCATTCAAACCAGGGAGAACTTCAGCACACAAACTTATTTGCCAGCACACTTCTCTAGTTTCAGTTTCATTTCTGAAGTTACCCCCTCTTCTATCTATTGTTACTTTTTCAAGAACTGTAAACAAGAAATTACTAAAATTCTTACATACTTTTGAGTGCTTGTAAAGTGCATTGTTCACATCCTTATTCTTAACAGCCCTTACGTGTTCTTGAATCCTGTCTCTCAGCCTTCTTGTAGTCATACCTACAAAGATTGAATAACAGGCTGAGCACAGGGTAAGATAAACCGCTCCAGAAGTATTGCAACTGTACCTTTCCTTAAAATATATGTTGTAATTTAAATGGGGCAAAATCACTAAAGCAGCTTCGTGTATGAATCTACAGCTGGAACAACCATTACACTTATATGTCCCTTTGTTTTTACTACTAAAAGCAATAGGAGTTCTAGTATCTGAGTTTTCAAGTATTTGTTTAATACTACGTGTTTTAATGTTAACAAATTGTGGTTTATTTCCCAAAGCCTGACTTAGCTCTCTATGACTGTTAATAGTCCACCAGTTTTGTGTTATAATATTCCTGATGTTACATTTACATGTGTTTACCGACATTTCCAAACAACACAGAGGAAAATCACTGGGAATATCCACTTCATTTAATTTGCTAGGTAGTCCATTCTTTAAAATAGGTTAAAACCAAGTCTTCCTTTTACTGGAGACTTCAATGGCAGCCTGATATAATGGTTCTATAGGGTATCCCCTTTCCAGAAATAATTGAGTAATAAACTTTAATTCTGTTACGAAGACACTGTCATTACTAATCACAGATGATGCCCTTATAAATTGCCCTCTAGGAATGTTATGTTTCATATAAGTAGGATGGTTGCTAGTCCAAATGTAAGTAGCTATTAGAAAAAGTTTCTTTTCTAAAAATATTACTGTTAAAACTACCACTCAAATGATCCCAGGTAAGTTCAATATCGAAAAACTTTACTTTGTGACCTATAAAACCTAATGTAAAAGACAAGAACTCAGAAGTACTATTTAAACTACCCATGAAAGCTTTAACATTAAATTGACCCTTTATAATAAAAAACAGGCCATCTACAAATCTATTATAAAATAAAATGTCCATGTAACCTATAATACTTGGTAACTGTTCATATTCCCACCATCCTAGTACCAAACTCGCATATGTTGGGGCTACACTAGACCCCATTGCAACGCCCTTGTTTTGTTTATAATATTTGTCGTGAAAAAAGAAAAAATTATTGTTCAATACCATTTCTAATAAATTACTGTTAATATTTACTTGTTCAGTTGACATGTCACTATATTTGCTTAAATAACATCTAATACTTTCAATTCCTTCCACAGTGGGAATGGAAGTAAACAAGAAGGCTATGTCCAATGTAACTAAAGACTTCTCCATCATCTGGCATTTCCACTGCAAAATTTCTAACATGGTTCAAAAAAATCCCATGAATCACGACAATATGAATGTAATTCCTGAACTAATGGGTTTAAAATGGTATCTAAATAAATAAAAATACCTTCTGTAATACTACCTCCTGCTGACACTATAGGTTTGAAGGCGGGGGGGGGGTGACTTTGGTCTTTGTGAATTTTAGGTATCCCAAACAGGATACCTATACATGGATGTTTAGTAAAGAAATAATTATATAAAACTACATCAATTTCTTTGTTAGAACCATACTATCCAGTACTGAATATACCTGTTTATATTTACCATGAATGTCACTTATTGTTACTTCTTGATATTCATTTTTATTCTTCAGCATTGTTTCAATACTTGTGTAGTAATCTTCCACATATATTATCACTAAGCCACCCCCCTATCAGCCTTCATAAATCTTAGATTTTTTGCATCACATAGCTTTTTAAGTGCTTTGTACTCGACAGTTGATAAATTAAAATAAGGTTTGACAGTTTTTCCACTCAAAAAAGACTAATGTTCCTTTCACAAAATGCTTCAAACTGTTTGATAGTAAAATGCAATGTCGGATTATAAGTGGTAGGCCTGTTAAGGCAATACCCACTGCCTCTTACTGCCACATCCTTAAAAATAAAAGCTAAATTTAACTTTCTGGTATACATTTTAAGCTGCAATATTGTCTTAATAAGATTTGAACAATGGCTCGGTATATAACCTAAGCTCATTTTTAAAACTTTACAGTGATGTTCATTCAAGTTAAATTTACTTAAATTAAACAACTTTGTTTGGTTACACACATCACTAACTACTTTGCTTTTATCTTGTTCCAAGTACGAGCTCTGTTTTGAGCTTCTGGAGGCGCCTGCTAACTCAATACAGCCACCCCCACCTTCTCTAAGTTTTTTGAATGTTCAATTGTCTCAGAACTGTCCAGTTCTCTAACACTGTCCTTGTTAGAAGTAACACTTGTGTTTCTTGCCTTTGGAAATTCTCCATTACTGTTCCTAAAATCAGCCGGTGTCTGTTGCACTTGCATTTGAACAGCCCCACCCCTATTAGTTGATGTCATCACAGCACAAGCGTATGATTGGTTAACCTCTCTAAACCCTTTTTGATGCTGGTTAAAAGGGTGATGCTGCTCAACAAAATGAGTTGGTACAGTTTTATAATTATTGTTTCTATTAACTTTTTTGCTGTGACCAGTAGGAAGAATATAGGCAGTTTTGTTAGCATAAGCTACATGATCACGCTCCAATTTCTTCATTTTATGCTCTGCAACAGTATTTTCATAACGATCTACTGTAGTGAGCATTCGCTCATACTGAGCTCTAGCTTCAATAGAAATAGTGAGCACCTCTTGTAATTCAGCATCCCAAGTCTCTAGCTGAATTCTAAGCTCAATAAGTAAGTTATTATTCTTTTGAATAATTAGCTTTAAAAAGTCCAAGCCCACTCTATTGAAAAAAAGAAACAAGATCAATAAAGAAAAAATCTTCACTTTTTACCTCATTAAAGAATTTGAAAATACATAAACCTTTTGGTACTACTTGCGTTGGAATATAGGATTCAAAGTAATGATTTTCCAAACTTACTGCCCGATATTTTTTCAAATTTCTTTTCATTTTAACCAGAATTTCTTCCACATTCACACCATACTCTGGTTCATCAATGACTTCACTGGTCATAGCAAAATTATTATATTCAGAATTCAGAGCAGCATTAGCATCACAATAATTGCCTTTTGTAAAACTGAAACCTCCTGTTAAAGTGTTATTTCTAACATGGAAATGTTTTACTGTTTCGGCTTCATCAAAGGAATCACTGGAAAGTTCCTAAAAACTATTCCGTTGGGTATTATCACCTTGTACCTATCCCAAACAGACCAAAATCTTCCTCTGGGTTTCTTGCATAGAATTTAGTAAGTCTATTAGAGTCTTGTCCTGGGTACCAGGAATAGAATGCAATGACATCTCTAGTAAAGGATCCTCTGCTTGGCCAACCATCAGTGTAACAAAAACAATAATACCAAAAAAATTACTTTAGGAGCCAGTGAACATAAACCAACAAAAAACAGAAATAGTTCACTTTGCAACAAAGGACACCAAGCTGTATTAGCATAAAAAATGTTTTAATCTCCACTTTCGTACAAACACTTCATCAGAAAAATCTGATCTAACAATACAACTGGTTTATATATATATATATATATATATATATATATATATATATATATATATATATATATATATATATATTAATCAATTAACCATAATTAAAAACAATCAACAATTTTAACCCTTTAGTTTCCTTCTTGCTAAAAAACATTTTATGTTAACATGTTCATTCAAACCAGGGGGAACTTCAGCACACAAACTTATTTGCCAACACACTTCTTTGGTTTCAATTTCATTTCTGAAGTTACCCCCTCTTCTATCTATTGTTACTTTTTCAAGAACTGTAAACAAGAACTTAATAAATTCTTACATACTTTTGAGTGCTTGTAAAGTGCATTGTTTACATCCTTATTCTTAACAGCCCTTACATGTTCTTGAATCCTGTTTCTCAGCGTTCTTATAGTCATACCTACATAGATTGAATCACAGGCTGAGCACTTGGCAAGATAAACTGCTCCAGAAGTATTACAACTATACCTTTCTTTAAAATTTATGTTGTAATTTAAATGGGGCAAAATCACAAAAGCACCTTCATGTATGAATCTACAGCTGGAACAACCATTGCACTTATATGTCCCTTTGTTTTTACTACTAATCTAGTATCTGAGTTTTCAAGTATTTGTTTACTACTACATGTTTTCTTCTTCTTCTCTCGGCTTTTCCCAGTTAGGGGTCGCCACAGTGGATCACCTGTCCACTCATGATTGGCAGTGGAGTTTTATGGTGTTGAGTTGCCAGCCCGGCGCCCAACCTTCCACAGAAGGCACACACAAATACTATGTGTTTTAATGTTAACAAATTGTGGTTTATTTCCCAAAGCCTGACTTAGCTCTCTATGACTGTTAATAATCCATCAGTTTTGTGTTATAATATTCCTGATGTTACATTTACATGTGTTTACCAACATTTCCAAACAACACAGAGGAAAATCACTGGGAATATCCACTTCATTCAATTTACTAGGTAGTCCATTATTTAAAATAGGTGGAAACAAAGTCTTCCTTTTACTGGAGATGTCAATGGCAGCCTGATGTAATGGTTCTGTAGGGTATCCCCTTTCCACAAATAATTGAGTAATAAACTTCAATTCTGTTGAGAAGACACTATCATTACTAATCATACACGATGCCCTTATAAATTGACCTCTGTTACAGTTACAGTTACCGAGTATGATAGGCTGCCTGGACATTTTATTTTATAACAGGTTTGTAGATTACCTTTTTTATTATATAAGGTCGATTTAATGTTGAAGTTTTTATGGGTAGTTTAAATATTACTTCTGAGTTCTTGTCTTTTATATTAGGTTGTGTAGGTCACAAAGTTAATTTTTTTGGATATTGAACTTACCTGGGATCCTTTGAGCGGTAGTTTTAACAGTAATATTTTTAGAAAATAAACTTTTTCTAATAGCTATTTACAATGGACTAGCAACCATCCTACTTATGTGAAACGTAACATTCCTAGAGGGCAATTTATAAGGGCATCACGTATGATTAGTAATGATAGTGTCTTCATAACAGAATTGAAGTTTATTACTCAATTATTTGTGGAAAGGGGATACCCTATAGAACCATTATATCAGGCTGCCATTGAAGTCTCCAGTAAAAGGAAGACTTTGCTTCCAACTATTTTAAATAATGGACTACCTAGCAAATTAAATGAAGTGGATATTTCCAGTGATTTTCCTTGGCGTTGTTTGGTAATGTCAGTAGACACATGTAACATCAGGAATATTATAATACAAAACTGGTAGATTATTAACAGTCATAGAGAGTTAAGTCAGGCTTTGGGAAATAAACCACAATTTGTTAACATTAAAACACATAGTATTTGTGTGTGCCTTCTGTGGAAGGTTGGGCGCCGGGCTGGCAACTCAACACCATAAAACTCCACTGCCAATCATGAGTGGACAGGTGATCCACTGTGGCGACCCCTAACTGGGAAAAGCCGAGAGAAGAAGAAGAAGAAAACATGTAGTATTAAACAAATGCTTGAAAACTCAGATACTAGAACTCCTATTGCCTTTAGTAGTAAAAACAAAGGGACATATAAGTGTAATGGTTGTTCCAGCTGTAGATTCATACATGAAGGTGCTTTTGTGATTTTGCCCCATTTAAATTACAACATAAATTTTAAAGAAAGGTATAGTTGTAATACTTCTGGAGCGGTTTATCTTGCCAAGTGCTCAGCCTGTGATTCAATCTATGTAGGTATGACTACAAGAAGGCTGAGAGACAGGATTCAAGAACATGTAAAGGCTGTTAAGAATAAGGATGTAAACAATGCACTTTACAAGCACTCAAAAGTATGTAAGAATTTTAGTAAGTTCTTGTTTACTGTTCTTGAATAAGTAACAATAGATAGAAGAGGGGGTAACTTCAGAAATGAAACTGAAACTAGAGAAGTGTGTTGGCAAATAAGTTTGTGTGATGAAGTTCCCCCTGGTTTGAATGAACATATTAACATAAAATGTTTTTTAGCAAGAAGGAAACTAAAGGGTTAAAACTGTTGATTTTTTTTTTAATTATGGTTAATTGATTAATATATATATAAACCAGTTGTATTGTTTGATCAGATTTTTCTGATGAAGTGTTTGTACGAAAGCAGAGATTAAAACATTTTTCTGCTTATACAGCTTGGGGTCCTTTGTTGCAAAGTGAACTATTCCTTGGTATCCACTGGGATGGGTTTCCCTCTGTTGGTTCTGTGTGTGAGGTGTGGCTGGCACAGCTCAACAATTTGCTGTAGGATGCCCCTGTCCACCCTATAGTGCTCCACTATCTCCAGCTCATGTAGCCCCTGGTAGGTTACCCTGGGTTTGTACACTCTTCTCCTTCTCCTCACTGTGGGTTGGTCATCAGCATTCTCATCCTGTCCACCCTAAGCCTCTTCCACATATTGATGTATGAGAGCAAAAGCAGCCCCTATCATTTTGTTGGTTTTGTTAGGTACAATTTCCCCATTTGTGTACACCAGTGGTGTACAGTTTGTGAGGAAAACCAGAGTGAAAGGTGTTTGCATAGTTTATAGTAGTGTGCTGGGCTGGACTGCTGCCTGTGTAATTGGCTGATTCTGATACACTTCACCTGCCAGTGATGCTACTTCTCCTTAATTACCTTCCTAGTGCTGTTTTCCCTTCCCATTGCCTTCCTGTTTAAGCCCTGAGGCGCGCTGCACAAACCCAGTGCTCAGATGTGAACGGAGCTGCTATTTCCTGGGGGGGGGGGGGTTTGTTTAAAACCCGGTGCGTGGCATGCATACCCATTTAGGCAATGTAAATACTGCTAGGCAGCTTCAGACACACCCCCTTTCCTTAGCTGTGCTTAGCAAAGGGCAAACACGGGTCACAGAGCTCTAATAAGCTTACAGCATACATGACATACCCCCTTATGAAGTCATCTACCTCTTAGGCTTACACCATGGTATTAGTGCATCTACACAGTTGGGTGCAAGCTAGCACTGACAGGAAATCTGTGATTCAGTATCATTGCCCTCATTTGCATAGGATTGACTGCTAATGCATGGTTACAAAACCGACACTCAGCCTTCCCCCTTAGCAACCACTATTCATGGTCTTGTTGTATTATGCATGCCATTGACTATTATGGCAAAATTATGATTTTTGTTTAAAAGCTTATTTCCTGCTTTTTTATTATTTTTGGGCCAGTTGCATTTGTACACTGCTGCCCTACACTTAAACAGCTGAAATCAGCAAAAAAAGTTAATTTTTATAATTTTGAAATTAATTTTCATGCTTATGGCCATATATTTGACCTTTGGCATGCCTAACCTTTCTAATATATGCATTTGTATAAGCTATCATGCCTCTGTTTTGTAGTTTGCAGAAATGCATTCAGCTACTGGCTGAATACATTTCTACAGTCTACACTATTCCTGCACAGATGCCTGCCTGCTTCCTGGATCACTAATTCACCTTATTTGCATGTTTTTTACCAGCAAATGAAGTAATTAGCATACAGGGGCTGCGTCCATGCAGGAATAGTGCAGGAGCGCTCGTGCACATCCTGCGAGCTTATCCCTGGATCATACGTCAGCCATATTGCCTGCAGCAACTCTTGCACTATTCCTGCATGCCGTGCAGAGTTTGCTGAATCCTGGGTAGGTGTTTGCTAAGTATGATTAAGCACATCAGACTATTTACAAAATATTCTGGACAATTACTTCATCACTGCAAGAGCTTATGGTTTGATAAACCCTGTGAAGCTGTAAAATTGTCAAAGATCTACATGCAGAGATATCAGTTCATCCTTATCTAAACCCCAATTCTGCTGAAGGTCTTGATCATCTCAAACTAATTGAGGAAGGCTTTTATATCATAAGTAGCAGTCTTCAGCTCATCTTTTAGGATCCCCAAACAATCCCAGACATTAGAGGCACCCAGTGGTCATCTTCCCAAGGAGTCCAGATCCATTGATCTGACTTCTGTAAACACTATTGAGCAGTAGCTGTGTTCCAAAATCCTTCTGGATTACTAGGATCCTTGTTTTATTGCAAAAGGTATGCCTGGGTACCACTTGAAGATATCTACAAGTTCATCCTTTTAATCATTACACAAGGTTTATAACTCTAGGGTAATCTGTAAGCCTTGTTCTATGACTCATTCTTACTTCACTGCTGAAGTCCAGTACAATACTTTCAGTATTGCTATGACTGCACTCATCCATTGACTAATCTTCAATACAAAGAAAGTAATGTCTTCAATTGATGATAATAGCTCAGCCTTTCCTACAGAGTCACCACACGATTCAGAAGGGTAGGTACTAGAATTTGAAGGCTGACTATATTAACTAGGGGGAACTTCTGAGACAAGTACAGGACATTGTGCAAAAGGTGACAGCTTATCTCATTAAACCCCAGTGATGTCTCCAGCATGTTCATAGGTTCATAGTGAAATAATAGGCTAGCTGCCCTTGTGGTCCATTTTCAGCCTAGCCAACTTTCCCTCCAAGGGTAAGAATCAAACTGTGTCCATTCTGTCTGTGAGTAGAACACTTTAACCATTTTTTCTAGTGGAGATAGAAAAAAATATTAAATGCTGTTCATATAGAATTTAACTATTTATAAAGTGATAATATTTGTATTATCACTGTATAAATAAATAAATAGTGGTAATATTTATAGCTCTCTAAATATCTCTACCAAATGAAAAAACAGAAATGTATTTATTTATTTATTTATTAACATTTGTTTACCAGGATTGTCTGACTGGACACAAGGTGTCCTTTTTCAGTGGAGTCCTGGGGAGAAAAGCTCCACAAATTTACGTAGTAATTTGGTGAAATTAGTTAAAAAAGTTTAACAATGTTTATCAATAATTAAGCTTAACCAAATTTTAAAAAGTTTAACATGTTATTTAGAAGAAAACTGTTACAAGATATATAGGTGAGCCTAAGTACATTATATCTACAAACAACTTCCTAGAAGAGAAAGTATGATAGATAATTACATTAAGTTCAATCTGCATAGGGTAGAGTATAAGAGTGTGGAAACATGTTCTATAGGGGTTGCTATGGATGGTAATAGCATAGTAGAGGTGGGTTCAGGAAGGTCATTGCAGTCACATAATTGGTTTTCCTAAAGTTGTGATTTAAGGAGTTTTTTTAATGTGGTAGAGTGGTTTTGTAGTCTGAGGTGTGGAGGCAGTGTGTTCCATATTTTTGCAACTTTATAAGGGAATAAAGATTTCCCTGAGCTATTTTTACATGGAATGACTTCTACTAGGGCTTTGTTACTAGATCGAAGTTCTCTATTGGTACTATGGAAGTTTAGTAGGCCTGTTAGGGCAGGGGTTTTGTCAAGATGGTACAGTATTTGATGGGCTAAATTGAGTTAGTGATAGTGAAGTAGGTTAGGGAATTCTAATCAGTGTAGTTTATGTAGGGATTGGCAGTGGTGAGAGAATGATTTAGCACTGGTTGCAAACCTAGCTATTTTGTTGTAACATGTTGAGAGTTTGTTAAGGCCAGTTTTATTTAGATTTATTAATACTGGGGATGCATAGAGTAGGGTCGACAGGAGATGAGTTCTGGCCATGACAGTTCTGGAATCAGGGGTTAGGAATTTGTTGCTACAATAGAGGCAGCCTAGCTTTTTGTGGACTTTGGAGATGGTTAGGGATATGTGTTTATTGAATTTAAGTTGGTGGTCAATTATAAGTCCTAGTAGTTTGGCCTCAGAAACAGGAGTTATGAGGTTCAATATTAGCTGTGAATTGTTTAGCCAGTTTTCTATTTCTGAGAAGGATTCTTGACCTCGGGTTTGTAGCAGCTGGAAATTGGGTACAGAGCAGATCAGGGTAGTGTCATCTGTGTATTGGATAATGTCAGACTTTGTGGTTGCTAAGTGGAGTGGGTTTGTAAAGGCATTGAATAGAAGGAGACCAGGTACTGAACCTTGAGGTACACCACATTTGACTGGGAGTGGGGAGGATAGGGAGTTGTGCCATTTGACAGACTGAGAGTGGTTGCCTAGGTAGCTATGAAACCCTTATAATGTAGCATTATCAAGGTTGTATAGTTTCATATGCATAGTTTTATATGAAAACTCACAGCAGTATGAACAAAATGCTACTGAGAGAATGTGTTTAGCTTGCGTGATTGCTGAAATATTTCAAGTTGTTTACAAAGCATTACAAAAATGAATCCTTACTGTGTGTGCTGTGACTTATAAAATCCAGTTTAAAACCTAGGATCTAATGAATGAAATGCAACACCTAGGTTGCATTTCTCCCTACAATAGGGTTAAAATATTGTATAAGTACAATAAACCTGCTTGTACTTTATAAAACTTTTATTTACTTGCCTTGGAATCAAATGAAGAGAAAGACCCAGTCACTTTTTTAAGCTTAACTTCTCATATACAATGCAGAGGAATTTGTCTCTGCCTGTATGACATACCACAGACACAGAGAAATCTGCAGTTTATCTTGTTCAGTACTGCTGACAATCTTAGATGGATAGTTACTCCTGTGGATATCAGGAGCAAGGCAGCTGTAAACAAGACAAAGAAATATGAAATTGTTTTCCTGTGGCTTTATTGCAGACAAGAGGAAAACAAATCAATTAGATCAGTCAGGTTTAAAGGCAGTTGTCACCTCTTCTGACAAATTTATATAAGCAATATCACAGTTTTGAAATGCTAAGCTTAAAATATTAGTTGTCTATACAACTTTATATATTAAGATGGCTTAAATGTAGCATCTTAGATTTCTGTGACATTTAGAGAATTGAGAATAAAATCTGGAAGCTACAGGAGTGGAATTGTGAAATAATATTAGAGGTAGCTGCAGGATTCACAAAGATGTATATGCAACAGGCTGCTGATAGCCACAATGTTGTGTCATCACCCTCCATGGTGCCATGTTATCCTTCTATGCCTAACATTTCCTGATGCTGGTAAAGATGTGTAGTCCTCATAAATTCATAGACAAGCACTAGGCTAGCTGCCCTTGTGGCCCATTTTAAGCCTAGCCAGTTTCCCTTTCAAAGGTAAGAATCAAACCTTGTGAGAGTGAGGTAAACACTAACCATTATACCAACCCACATCTGCAGACTTGCAGGAGATATGCAGTACATATCACTTTGGATGCAAAGGTATGTGTGGCTTTTGTCTTAAAAGACTTCAAGCCTGCATAAACCAAAGCACAGCTTGTGATTCCCTGCTGTGTTCGCAATGTAAACCTACATTTCTTTGTCTGAGCTGCATAAACTGATTGAGTTGCTTTCTGTTTTATTTGCTACATTATGTTTTCTGATTCAAGAAATCTGTTTGCCTTGGTGATTTTGTTCTATGTGAGAGATAGGCACTTAAATTATCTAGGCTGCACATTTCACATGTTCTTTTCATTGGTTAAATCACTTCTTGAGTGATACTTAAATACACAGTGAATTTCTGGTTCTTCTGTCTTTTCTAAAATACTTCAAGCCTGCATAAACTAAAGCACTGCTAGTGATTCTCACCCACTCTCCCCTTTGTTGATCTGCTTTTCATATCTGGTGATCTTAAGCTGCCCACCCTTACTGTAAGTTGAGCTTTTTAATCTCCTCCCTTTCTACAGTGCTGTTGATATCTAGAACAATGTATTTCCCTTTCCTTGTGCTTATTTGGAAAAAAGCATATTTTTTCCTCTCATTTATTTATTTATTTATTTACATTTGTTTACCGGGAAATTATGACTGGATGCAGGTCCTTTTTCAGCGGATGCCCGGGGAGAAAAGCTCCATGATAATTAGAGATACAAAGTTGCAGCAGTAGTAAACAACATTACTGGTTGTTGGCTTAATACAGTACAAGATATACCCAGGGATTCATGAAGCTTGCGCCAGGCGCAGGTGTAGCGTAGGCGGTATAACGCCAAATATGGATGCCGAGCGATTCAGGTACAATCCAATTCCACGTGCACAACCGGCGTACGCCAGATCTGCGCAGCCCTCAGCTTAGGTATGCTAATCATTCCATGTGCAGTGCCGCACCATGCAAATCAAGGTACATAGTGATTCATGAAGTGGTGCAGGAGTAGCATAAGCCCACAGAAATGTAAACCAAAAAACACGGTTTACATTTTTCCAAACAGAACATCGGAGCAATGAAAGTGGACCAGACTCATGTATTACAAAGTTAACATATGCCAATGGCTAAATATACAGCCAATGGCATAAGAAAAGATGCACAACACCTAAAAAACAACATTTAATGTCATGTCCACAGTAACGCAAAGTACAACCGCAGGGCACGTGTGCACAAATGGGATCACAAAGAAAATATATACAAATGTCATAAAATCGCAATGTAATACAAATCATGATTTCACCATAATACTCAATGGTATGCATAGTATACCACAACCAAGCTGCAAGGGTTGCTAAGGGTCTGTGACAGTGTTCGGCGCGGTAACTAGGAATTAGTAGTCAATACCACGCAAATGAGGCAGGTAATAGTGAATCGCAAAAGTCCTGCCGGACTAAGGATGTACCATATGGTGCAGTGCTACCACACAGAGGAGTGGTTTAGAGGTATATATGACATCAGCAGTGGGGTGTGCCACCGTAGCTGTAAGCACATTGGAGCAATGCAAATCTGGCCTAGACATTGCTAAGCAAAGCCGCAGGACAGGGGTGGGGAGGTAGGTATAGCATCTTTTAGCTGAGAGCACATATGGTGCCCAAAAGAGCATGTGTACAGGGATGAAAACATGCCCGAAACCTGGTAAGCAGACGCATGTGCCATGCACCATAGCTCAAACAGGAAGGTCAGGGGAAGAAAATAAGGAAATGCCGCAGTAGGGTAATTGGAGTACAACTGAGCAATTAACACCTATTAACTCACAGCGGGCAATTGACGGCAGCTGACAAGTCTGCTCGCAGAAACCTGCAAAACAGGATAGGGGAGGTGTCGGATTGCAAAGAATAGAGAGCTGTCATAGCAGAGCAAAGCAAACCTGCAGTAGACTGGCCATAGAACACATTACGCAAGATAAGCCAGGTTTAGGAAAGTACAAATGAAAGCAAGCTGCTGGGTGCATGCCAGAAAATGGGAGGTGAAACGTGAAGAAATGTAAAGGGAAGGGCAAGAGGTAATCCATGGCAGCCATATGTAATTCAACACCAAAGGAACCATAATAGTAGTTCCTGTAGTAAAACACATAAGATACCCTGTAGCTACAATCGTACATACACACCCTATGACATCATCAGTGTTCACAGCACAATAGTATAAAGTGTGAAAGCACCTCACACACACCTGTGTATTCCCAAACACTGCACCATAGGTGTAAACATACGAGGAACTTTTACAATGTACATGTTGGGAGATGCCATAGCTGTGATTCATCACCATGTGTTAGTGACTGAAGGTGTTGTGGAGGATGATGCTGACAACCACTGCAGTCCCCAGAGGAGGCGAAGAGTATTCAGACCAAGGGAAACCTACCAGGGGCTACATGATCTGGAGATAGTAGAGCATTACAGGGTGGACAGGGACATCTTACAACAAATAGTTGAGCTGTGCCAGCCACGCCTGAGATCCAGAAACAACAGAGTGGAACCCATCCCAGTGGACATGAAAGTATGTGTAAGCTTGCGAATACTAGCCACAGGTACCTTTCAAAGGCCAACTGGAGATATAATGGGGGTCTCACAGGCATCAGCATCCAGGGTACTACACCAGTTCCTGGATGCCATGTTACCACATGCCAATGAGCATATATACTTCCCCCAAACTCAGGAGGAGTTGGCCAGCGATATGCGTCTCTTCCACCATGCGGCACACTACCCGGAGGTACTGAGTGCAATAGACTGCACACACACACATATCAAGTCACCACCCGGTGAGCATGTTAGGCGCTACATAAACCACAAGGGATACCACTCCATCAACTGCCAGGTCATGTGCAATGCCCAGGGCATTATCATGGATGTGTGTGCTGGCAGCCCTGGAAGCTACCATGACTCCCACATCTGGCATGCCTCACAGCTGTATCAAGTATTTGTCAGGGGGGACATCCCACATGGTCACCTTGTGGGGGATGCTGGCTATGCACTGGAGCCATGGATGATGACTCCCATCAGAAATGCACACACACCCATGCAAGAATGCCATAATGAGGCACACGCACAAACCAGAATCATCATAGAGCATGTGTTCGGGATGCTGAAATCACGGTTCCATTGCTTGAACATATCTTTTGGAGCCTTGCAGTACTCTCCAGGCACGTGTACCCACATCTTCATAGTATGTGCCATGCTACATAATATGAAACTGCGGAAACAGCTGCAGCAGAGACATAATGGTGAAGGCCCTCACAGCCCACCACAATTGCCAAGGCCATCACAGGCACAGAGGGATTCAGACCACGAACACCCTGTGCCAGCCCCAGTAGGCAGACAGAGGCATGCCCAATATGCTTACGCCTTGGCAAAGAGGGAACGTATAGCACATACTCTGACAGTGTAGGCCCCTACGGACTGACACACCTCTCCATTTGCACACACAGTAAAATGGATGGCACACACACACGACCACCTGTAAATTGTAATGTATAGGTGGCCTACTGTGCGAATCCTACATAGGCAGCCCTCAACCATTGCACACACAACAGCTATCGGTACGGTAGGTGTGGTCATAGTTGGCCATAGACATACAGTACCACCTGTCCTACTGTAAGAGGGACAGCCCCTCCCTGGGCAGTTGTGTCCTGACAAAAAATATTAAAAAGGGCAAATGTCCGAAATTGTAGGACATAATTATGTCCCATATATTATGTAACAGTTGCATTAAATAGTTATGCCTGTATCTACAAAATGTAAATGTTACATGAAACATGATAAGCAGCTAAAGTGCTACAAGAATAAGTATGTATTCAGGATAAAAGTATGTTCTATCCTGTGTACTAACCATGGGTATGTGTCTGCCTCTAAACACCGATGTGTGTCCTGCAAATGTCCCACTATGGCCATTTGAAAAGGTGGCAACCCATGCCAAAGAGGCTCAGTCACCAACACAACTGCAATGAGTGCAAATATCTGTGACAGAAATACACAAGACAGCTGTCATTTAGTAACATTCCTTTACATATCACTGTATTTCAGGAGGTATGGAAGTATCAACTTCACCTGCATACTATATAGAAACCAATTAACAATGGCTCAATGTATAAGCCCGTAACAACCATAGTTCAGTCTACTAAGTGATAGGTCTTCAATTAGGGAAGGAGCCCACACACATATATGGAATATGTAGGAATGCAGTCCCCACAAACCTGTATATTCTATGTACACCCACCTACATCTCCCCCACACCCAATACAATTGCAATACAGACTGTAATAACATCACAAACATCCACTCACTCAATTACATCTGCAGAACCATTAACAAACCTTGTGAGAGACACATTTGTAAAGGCGCCATGTGAAATTGTAGCTGTTGTATAGTGGAACAGGCGGTGATGTTACAGGATTTGTTTGCAATAGTCCCTTATCAGACGGTTGAGATGACAGGTACACTCACATGTAGAACCACATACTCTAGCCGTCACACACAATCCACGGGGGACATGAATTCAAAATATCCATGTCTCTACAAATATCAGTTGCAATTCCTCACAACAAAACACATACAGGCGTCTCCCCGTAGGTGTGGCAAAAGGGCAACGCCCAAGTGGAGAATTAAATTATACCCCACTGTTGCCACGTAATTGGTGAATGGACTAGCTGCACAGCTGATGTGCACATAATAATTTACTCTGGAACACCAATTGGCGGGAGGAAACCACATGTTACAGGTATCGACGTATATAAGGATGACTTGCCATACATTCAAACCATATGCTCATACCATAGAACTATTTAAACAGTAAAGGTGTAAGAGAGATATTTATGAAGATTCGGAACGCTAACAAGGTATGTAGAACACTCAGTATGTTAGTGTACATAGAGCCTGTTTTGTATTAATTAAAAGTGTACGCAATGCATAAAGTGGGAAAAGGTATTCTGTAGTGATGTCTTGTTGAGCATAGCAACGCTTGTAGAAATTGTGTGTCCTGCTGTAGGCCACAAGGTAAACATCACATACACCACAAGGGATGTTACATGAGGGCTTTAAACAGAACAATTCCACACCACCCGCCGTCAGTGGTAGGGTATGTCGAACAAGTACGTGCCATAGCAGGGGATAGTATATGTTGATATACCATCACAGTAGGCATGTGTATGGGCATATAATGACAATAACATGCCTAAGGTGGTCCTGCTGTGCAAGTATGCTTTGCATTATGGGATAATGTGTAAAATATGTGTAATGTACAGTATTGTAGGTAGATATGTCAGATATTCTACACAGCACAACTGTTATATCATGCAAACAAAAGGTATCATCAACTGGCATGTACGATACACAATAACAAGATACATAAGGCTTGTAGTCACAGGACACTGTAGCAGCATGATAGCTAATCGAAATGGAAGAGCAACTCAATTAACCATGCACAAAGGACATGTAATAGCTTCACAGGTACATAGTGAGGTACTATGCTGTCTGGCAAGTCTATGTGTAAGCCCAACTACAGTGTTTACACCATCGTCACCTCTCTAGGGTAGTGTCCTGTCTGTGAACAGCAGAGTCATATGTTACCTGCACCTCTGTACAGTACAGCCACTGCAGTGATCCCTGGTGTATCAGTGTGACCGCCTACAGAGTCATCTATGACTGGTGTGTTGGGTATGTTATAACACCCTATTGGCTGTAGTTGATGGGCACATATGAGTCTGTGGGCTATAAGTAATTTTTGTTGTGTTTGGTAATGGGGGCTGCCTCTGGTGCTTACAAAGAGTATGGAGAGGTTCTGAAAATGTCGTACTCATACTATGTGTGGCCTGTTGTGGTGGAGATCTAGTGAGACTATGTGATGAGTGGGGTGTGTTGCAAATGTTAAATGTCCCCACATGAATGTCAGGTCCAGTCTGGGTTGGTGAGAGCATTACCTCCAGCATGGCCACATATGTGCATCTCCCACAGGCTGTAGTGTCGTATGTTGGGAGGTGAGCATTGACTGTGTACATGAGACAATTGCTCTATTGCCACATGTTTGCCATATTCATCATATAGACAGGCAATAGCACTGGTACATGACACTTGGACATGCCTGTATATTCAACAATGTCTCACAAGATATGTGAGTTACGTGTGTACAACAGCTGACGTACTGTAAGCAAGCTGGAAATGAAAGGACAGACAGTGTACTTGTAAGACATGAGTTGGAATGGGTGCTATAGTAATCAGTAGCTCATGAAGTGCTCACATGTTCTGAACAAGTGCTGAGCATGAATATGCAATACAGATAGGGTGTTGGATAATATCAATCCACTGCAACCCACAACTGGAGACGACAGTCATAATTGGAGGCACTGCACTATTACCCTGCTGAGTATGGTCTGCAAGTCTATGAACCTTTATCAACGTAGATGTTAGCAGCACAGAAGTAGATGACAGTACAGATGATTTCACACTGCATAGCATACCTGTGACAGGTCATAGGACATCATCACCCATACCGTGTTCCAGCTACACTGAGTATACTAGATGTACCTTCGTTTGTCACAGGAGTGTTCTACCAGTGGCCTGTTGACAGAAGCAACACTACAAAAGGTGTCTGAGTGACATGTGCATATCACACCAGTGGCAGCTACCATAAAACAGGGTTAATGTTGTGTACTCCCCCCTCAGTGTAGCCCATACCACACAGACAAATGGGAGGCATCTGTGTATGTAAGGATGTGAATGTCCATGACCTAGGAGCAATAGCTGTCTCAGTGTTGTGAACAACATAGAGAATGGGCTTTGTGGGTGAGGTGTGTGACATATGTGGACAATCTAGCAAAAAAGAACCAGAATACCAATGTGACGTCCGTTCTTAAACAGTTTTCCAGGTTTATTGGAGTTATAAAAAGGTCCTTAAGTGCACAAATTCAAATACACTTTTCATTGCTGTAAATACCGCAACTTCTTCAGAAGACAACCAAAGCATAGCAATCAGGCAAGCCTCTTAAATAAAAAAACTTTTTTAAGTGTTTAATTATTCAATTTAGTCGTCATCAATTTCTTAAAGAAGACTGCTAGCATGGTGTGTAAGAAACAATACAAATTACATCCTTTACCCATACAAATCCCAAAACTGAGTATATAAAAATATATATAATATATATTTATAAATAAAAACCCATATTTAATTCATACGTCGTACCCATAGTGGTTAAAACGCCTATTTTTTAAAAAATGGAGTTTAAATAAACTACCCTCGCATTATGTTAATCTGAGGGGTAGTGCATAAACAATAATAAAACTTTGTTGAACACTTTATAAAATGCTTACAATAAAATGTACTAAAAGTGCACCTTGAAATCCAGTAGGGCTCACTCAAAATGCCCTTAGGGAGTTCCAAAGTGTTACTGAAAACATTTAGAAGTATTTGAAAGTATTTAAAAAGATAAACCTTGTTCTTACAAAATACAAAATCCAAAATCCAAAATACTTCTTGCAAAAGAGTCAATGCTGACCCATATTTCATATTACAAGAGTGTATAAAGATCAAAACAAACCATACAGGTGGCAGTATGAATGGTGCCTAACAGAAATTCTACATAAACTTGTTAACCGTTAATCATCAGTACTTATTCCTGATAAACAACGTGTGTAAATATATATATATATATATATATATATATATATATATATAAAAAACAAAAAAAACGTGTATACAACATGTTTTTGTTAAAACCTATACTATATGAATAACTAGTACGAACTAATTACTTTTAGAATTGCCTTTTGTATGGACCTTTTAGCTTGGGAGTCTCAGACTTCTAATATTATAATTATGTTATCTTTCTAAATTTTTTAACCTCAAAATACATTTAATCGAAGTCATTTCATTGATTCCTGGGTAATGGTTTGCATTTGTTCTTAACTGCCAAACTAATTCTTTCCTCTCCAATTTTAATGGTTCATACTTTACTTACAGAAATTAGAAAATTCCCTAGCTAAACACTGCCAGGAAAATGAAGGTCATAGTTTTAAATTTAAAGCTATTGATCAAATTAGTGAAGACCCTTGAGGTAAGTATGAACCATTAAAATTGGAGAAAAATTGGAGAGGAAAGAATTAGTTTGGCAGTTAAGAACAAATGCAAACCATTACCCAGGAATCAATGAAATGACTTCGATTAAATGTATTTTGAGGTTAAAAAATTTAGAAAGATAACATAATTATAATATTAGAAGTCTGAGACTCCCAAGCTAAAAGGTCCATACAAAAGGCAATTCTAAAAGTAATTAGTTCGTACTAGTTATTCATATAGTATAGGTTTTAACAAAAACATGTTGTATACACGTTTTTTTCATTTTATATATATATATATATATATATATATATATATATATATATATATATTTACACACATTGTTTATCAGGAATAAGTACTGATGACTAACGGTTAACAAGTTTATGTAGAATTTCTGTTAGGCACCATTCATACTGCCACCTGTATGGTTTGTTTTGATCTTTATACACTCTTGTAATATGAAATATGGGTCAGCATTGACTCTTTTGCAAGAAGTATTTTGGATTTTGTATTTTGTAAGAACAAGGTTTAACTTTTTAAATACTTTCAAATACTTCTAAATGTTTTCAGTAACACTTTGGAACTCCCTAAGGGCATTTTGAGTGAGCCCTGCTGGATTTCAAGGTGCACGTTTAGTACATTTTATTGTAAGCATTTTATAAAGTGTTCAACAAAGTTTTATTATTGTTTATGCACTACCCCTCGGATTAACATAATGTGAGGGTAGTTTATTTAAACTCCGGTTTTTAAAAAATAGGCGTTTTAACCACTATGGGTACGACGTATGAATTAAATATGGGTTTTTATTTATAAATATATATTATATATATTTTTTATATACTCAGTATTAGGATTTGTATGGGTAAAGGATGTAATTTGTATTGTTTCTTACACACCATGCTAGCAGTCTTCTTTAAGAAATTGATGACGACTAAATTGAATAATTAAACACTTAAAAAAGTTTTTTTATTTAAGAGGCTTGCCTGATTGCTATGCTTTGGTTGTCTTCTGAAGAAGTTGCGGTATTTACAGCGACGAAAAGTGTATTTGAATTTGTGCACTTAAGGACCTTTTTATAACTCCAATAAACCTGGAAAACTGTTTAAGAACGGATGTCACATTGGTATTCTGGTTCTTTTTTGCTGGTTTGTTGTTCGTGCTTCATAGTTGTGATATGTGGACAATCTGACAGCTGATAATAGCATTGTCACCGCTAGGTGAATAACCCTGTACCCATTACCTACCACCTAGGCAGCGGTCAACATTATGGACACTGTGTAAGGGATGGTGCTGTGCAGTTCATCTCCCTGAGTTGTTGACGTCTCCAGGCCTATTAGGTAGTCATACAAGGCACCCATGTCATGACAGGGTGCCATCCATGAGCATGGAGATCATTGCACAGGCATATTCAGCACTCAGGTGACCAATATCGGATCACATATCACCTTTAAGGGGTATTGGCATGCGTGGATGGGCGATACCAGCCTTCACAATCCTCACCTCCACTATGCAGCATGCTGGCTACCTTGCATAAAGACATGTGCTACACTGTGATGTTGGACATGCTACACATACATATCCTGATCTGAAAGACATACGTCATGGACAGCCACCGTCATACTACAAGGATCGCCACATGCTGGACAGATCCCTGTGCCATACATGTTACATACTCCTGCCATACCATGCAACCCTGTCCATCAAAGCTGCACATGTCATCTCTGTCATACATGGTGTGATGACCGCATGGTAGATGTATTATTAACTGTCTGGATCAGTAATGTGGCACTGATGCACCTTGCGGTGGCAAAATGGCTGACAGATACAGCTAGAAAACCTTTGCCCGTACATGCCATAGTTGATAACCATCCCTGCGAATGACGTCCAGCTAGCCATTGTCCCATGTCTATCACATGTGCAACACAGGCGATACGTGCCAGGATGTTGAACTGCTGTACAGTGCCGTGTAGATGTATATGGCAAAACACATGCATGTAAAGGTTTCTGAGTGTATGTGTGCATACACACGGAAACCTTTACATGCATGTAAAGGTTTCCATGTGTATGTGTGCATTGTCACTGCTCATGTCCATTAAGGCTGTGTATGTGTTGATATGTGACATATACACAGCATCAAGGTCAACAGCATTACTGTGGACACATCCAGGCATGTGCTGATAGATAAGAACACCAGTACAGGCAAACAGACATGCTCACATCAAGACAGCATTCACATGAAGTATGAACAATGTAATGAGGTGACACACATATATGGTGATGATATTCAATGCATAACAGGTGTTACATGTGTGTGACACAAACATGGCAGTCATGTCAGTGTCATGACAATTTGCAAAGATAACTGTTCAGATGTACTAGATTTAATACAAATGTATGTGCAGCTGTATCTCTGTACATCTCTGTGATACTGTGACCTGTCTCCATCATTATGTCTTCCAGATAATGCCTCGTTCACGCCTGCCAGCGTATAGCCACCAGGAGGATGATGCCCTCATCCCGTACCTCCATGAGAACTATGAGGTGTTGTTCAGCCATGTGCCACAGCTTGCCCAGCAGCATGATGACCTGTGGCAGGACCTTCGCAGGAGGGTTAATGATGTAGATGGCCATAACCGCACCTACCAGCAGGTGCGCAGACACTGCACAGACCTGATACAACATGCAAAACAGCATGCTAATGCAATCGCCAGGGAACAAGGTGGAACAGGTGGTGGCCCACCAACCCAGCCCCCACTCACACACACCGAGGAGCTACTGGCCAGCCTGGGGACACCCTCAGAACAGCATCCACAAACACTAGCTGCCATCGTGGAGGTGGGTGTTTCTCAACCAATGAGCCTGGAGTTGCATGGTAAGTCACTACTGCACATATGACTATTATATCCCATTTAGTTGCATGTGTCACTGTACAATATGTAATGTAACATCATATGCAAGGTATGCTTACACACATGCTGCATACTACAGTATGCTACCCTGTGTATGCACACGTGCATACTATATGCTATTGTACAGGCAAATGTGTTAACATGTACAGTGCACCCTGTGGCTGTCATACAGTCATGGATAATGTTCAAACTGCTGTGTCACCCCTATACAGGTACCTCTGGGGTGCCGCACAGACATCAGTCTGTTGCAGGTGAGACAGTTATCAGTATCAGGCATGTTAATGCATATATCTATACGCCATGCGGCCAGTTAACACATGTACACATAATGTATGGTCCAGTCATGATATACAGGTCGCATCTGTCATCATTCACACTGGCTACCCGTGTGCAATATATACAAACTAAATGAAACACCGACATGAAACCACAGTACCTGTCATTGCTAGATGTGTGGACAGCTGTGCATACAACGGTGGAGGTGTTCAATGTAGGCATATGTACTATACATTGGAACAACAGGTGTGTGGTACGCAAACAGTACCACACAGTGAGCTGGGATATGGGCAGCCCACAGGAGTCACCAGTGTGTAATATGCCCCACAATGGCTGCACACATTGTGATGTGCCATCTGTCATGTCCCAGACATGTAGTGTTCCGACTGCAATATTGTCTCACCATCCCATAGTACATACCCCACATACCAAACATACAACCCGTTGTCTGTATAGCCCTGTGGACAGCGACATATCTGACATCTATGGGTGTATGTCATATGGGACAACACAGACATGTGAGATAGAAGGCCATCACAAACATTTGGCCAACACATGTTCACACATCGCCATGGAGGATGGCCAGAAACATGTAGAGACACAGTAGTTGTGATGTGTATACACCCTGTTGCAAATTGTCCAGACATGGTCCAACTATAGCCTTACTTGACTGATTATATAGTTGATGTGGAACACTGGACATCCTAAACACCTGTGCACAGCTAGTGGAGGTGTCACTTAATTCGACCATATAAGATGTGTTGAACATCACGACTGTGTCATAGCATGACAGTAGTCAACTGTACAGCTTCCCCAGACATTAACACCACATCAAGCCACAGATACCATACATTTCCCTTGCTGCTGTAGGACATCACTGTCAGCCGTGCACCTTGTGTGTGTGGTACATTAATGTCATGTGGGACATGGTGTATTGACAAGTCTGCCATGTGTGGACATGGTTGCCAGGCAGCTAAGACTTTGTAGTAGTTGTGCAGGGGTGTCATCCGTAGGTCTTCCAGTGACCTGTCACATGACACAGCATGGTTTGGTATGTATACACCTCAGTAACGTGGATCACAATCCACAGTTATGTAATGTGTATGAATGCAGTTATGGCTATTCACTGTGTGCATATTACACACTGTATAGCACTATAGACGTCTCATGATGCCATGCAATGGCACAGTGTCGGTACTTCACACTGTATAGCAATGTAGACACCTCACACTACCCTTCAATGCTCATGCACATTTTTTTAAAAGTGCATTCTATCTGTAGGGCATACAGACAACACTGCAATGTGATACCCATTACAACGCTGTACATGTGTCACGACACCATTGTGTCAGACATGTATGCATGTCAATGCACACATCAGCAGATTACATGTCAAGGTCATTTCAGTCATGTGTATTGTTAACCTGTGCTGGTCCAGATGGTGTATCACAGGGATGCATGCTTACTACCATGATTGTATGAACTGCATGGCTACTGATATGACACCTGCTTGCTGTTGTGTGCAACCCAGGGAGGTATGCTAATTACCACTATTAATGTCTGAGCTGCATGCCATCTGCTGTATCACATGCATGCTGCATGCCGTCTGCTACTGATATGACACCTGCTTGCTGTTGTGTGCAACCCAGGGAGGTATGCTAACTACCACTATTAATTTCAGAGCTGCATGCCGTTTGCTGTACCACATGCATGCTGCATGCCATCTGTCAAATCACATGCATGGTGTGGCTGTGTGTCTATTGTAATGTAGAGTCTTTCTTTGCATTCACAGGTGATGTAGGTGCATTACCCTCCTGCGGTCCATCTGATGTTAGTGTCCCCACAGATACTAGCAGTGATGAACATATGCATGAGGTACAGGCAGGGTTGTCAGGGGTTGAATCTGTGCCAATGGTTGCCATCCCAACTATGTTACCCTCTTCCCCGCACACAGTTCTCATGCCAACACATACCCCATCACCGGTGGCCATAGAGGAAGGACAATCAGAGTGTGTGTTAGCTCAGAATAGGAATATGTGGTGACTACTGAAGGTGTGTCTCCACACCATGCTGTCAGTGTAATGGCTTCAGATGTGCCACACAGGCATGTGGACAGTGCTGCTTGTAGGAGGACCTCTGGCAGACATGCACCTGCAGGACAGAGCGCAGCAGCTGGTGTCACCAGACGAATGTTCCAGACTGTAATGGTGGCACAGGCACGTGCTGAACAGCAGAACAGTGAAGGGCAGAGGCTTCAGAGGGCTGCTATCCGTACTCTAAATGACAACATCCAGGCAATGGCAAATGCTCAACAGCAGATTGCTGATGTTCTGGACAGGCAATTGGGTGACATGGCTAGAATCCTTGACCATGGCATGACAATCTGCGAGTGTGAACTGTCTGTGCTGGAACATCTGGTAGGAGTGAGGCATAGGCCACGTGGATGTAGGCCAGCTACACCACCTAGTGCAGGACAAAGTGAACGAGCCACCTCACATGCCCACTCCTATAGTGCCAGTAGAAGTAGCAGTGCAGCTGGTGCTGTGCTGTCCACACCAGGACACAGCAGGCCACAGGGACATGGCCCTGGGCATTCCCAGTGGGGACACGGTTCCAGTGGACAAGTAGTAGCCAATCTGTACCTCCGCCTGGTAGTGCCCGTGCAACCCCTGGCAGGCACAGGTCACGAGGCCGTGGCCAGACACAGTGAGCTGTACATCCTGGTCTGTACAATCTGGAGCTGTCAATAATACCCCTGTATAGGCCTGACAAAAGGCAGAACTGTGTGCACACATACACGCACACAGCAGAAACATCTGTAGGGCACCTCAACACCCACATGCATCTCGACCACACAAGTCCAATCAGATCACCGGACCTTACCCACACACATGGTGTCATCCACTGGTGCAGCCTATACCCCTGGAAAACATTATCACCCTGTGCATATGATGGTGCCTGTGCTGCATTCCTGTCATCCACACCATTGGTGCAGGGACATGCTCATATGGTCTGATGCACAGGGTGAACAGAATAGTGAGATAAGTGTATATAACATTAGTTGTGTACTGTTGACATGCACCAGACATACCATGTAGTAAGGTTTATAATGCATTGTTATATGTTCACAGTATGTGTCTTGGTAACAATGGTAACAGCATATTGGTAATTATGCCCTGCTTCCCTCCTTAAGGTCCAATTGCATGTGCCATTACGTTACAGTCTTTGCAGTTGGACTGCATTGCTGTATGTTCACAGTATGTGCCTTGGTAACAACAGTAGCAACATGTTGTTAATGATGCCCTGCTTCCCCCCTTAAGGTCTACTTGTATGTGCCAATAAGTAGCAGTGTTTGCAGTTTCACATGTGTAAATGTGGAGTACTCACAGGCATGTATGGCAATACCAGCATGCTATACGTAGCCTCAACCTCACTGTTAGAAAGGCTACCATTGCACAGATGTCCACACATCTACTGATCCAGAAGCATGTGGGCTGTTTAATAGGCTACAGTGGCAAGAGACGTGACATCCATACCAGGTTACATCACAGGTATCTTGACATGGTGCGGGGGGTTTACACAGCAGTCTGGCCGATGATAACATTAGAGGCCACTTGATAGCATGAGGCCTCACTGTGTAGCAGTAATACCCTCTCACATTACAGGACGAGAACACACACAGACATACACTGAAACACACAGTAACATGCCCACACTCACGGGGTCAACAACACTATAACGCACACTCGATAGTGTTGAGGTGAGGACCCCTACCTATGAGGTAATCACCCTCACAGTACTGTGCACCCACATGATGTGACACAGAGAATGAACATGTACAGGTAGCCAGTAAGGCTGTGACCAATGGCATCAACAGGGTAGTAGACTGCATCACCATGAGGGGTTAGGGATCCTGTCTGTTCTGTATGGTAGCATACACCCTCACTCCATGCACCAGACAGCCATACATACATACACACACATGCACACACACTGTGGAGTCCACAAATGTCATTCACATACAGATAGCTGACATGTGTGTGATACACACACCGCCCCTGCCTTCATCATGCTTTCCACACTGCAGTATGTACAGATCACTACAACAGTGTACAGGGGTGTGTAACAATTGGGATGTATTCCCCACCATATGTGGCATATATGGTCACACAAGCAAACACACATGGCAGTATTGTGAATGATACACCTGCTATATGATGATACATCTGACAGACATGCATCAGTATTGGCTGCGTTATGTGTACTAACGCTACCTTCAGCAATTGTGCTGCTATATGCACATGGGAGAATGTAAGTGTTACAGGTGTCAAGTGACTTACAGTCAGTAACACCCTGACCGCTGTGTAGGTTGTATGTCTTCACCGTCAAGTAACAGTAACATAGAGTACTGTTTGCACATGTAATGGTAGGATGGCTTGTGACACACTTGTGAGCCGTCTTCGGCAAACATCCATCTGCAAAGGTGGATCACTACTTTATGTACACACATCCATCCATACCTGATGTACATCCTACCGTACTGTCAGTATTTCACCATATACAGGTGTCAATGATGGGGCTGCATTGCAACTGCATGTTGTAGTTAGGCACAGATGAATTACATACATCAGCTACTGCACATGCATGGTAGCTGCATACACACCACTACATGTACATGTGTGTTGGTCCTACATGCCTGTCATGTAGCCATGTTTGTATGCATTGCAATTGGTGGACATGTGTGATGACATACATAACACATGGACTGTTGTATGATATGATGGTTGTCATGGGTAATTAGTACATTGGGAATGTTACCTCGGTCAACATTGCTACCTTATGTACTGTTAGCATTCAACAGCCATGGACCTACCTTCCATGTGCATGCGTGTGATTGCTGTAGCCACTTGTCTGCACAGAGGACAGCAAAAGCTATGCTATGTACATATGTGTTTTGTGTGTGTGTGTGTGTGTGTGTGTGTGTGTGTGTGTGTGTGTGTGTGTGTGTGGTCCATGTACATATCCACTGCGATTACATGTATGTTGTATACAAACATGTGTGTTCTTTGGTGTACAGCGATGGTCATCTGTTACAGCTGTGTAAGACCCATGGCCCCTGTTATGTGTAAAGCCGACCTGGTTATGAACAGTAGTATCATTGCATTGCATAACACATGATGGAACCCTGTCAGTACATGTGTAGTCTGCACAGTTGCTGTAGACCTATGCACAGTCCACTGGTCATGAGTCACATGGAGTTGTGGTAATGTATAGATGTGTGTTGCTGGTCCAAGGACATGGTGATGTCTGAGGGCTAAATAATAGAATGCGACATTTACCTCTGTGATCTGCACCTGAGACATCTGTGATGGCTCTTGAGTGTGTACTGGTCAGTTCATGTGGGTGGCCTTCATGTACGTGGGGACAGTAACACCATACTGTGCCCTTCCATGTTTAGAATCCGTGTGCATGCAAGACAGCCCTTTGCTACTACTAAGTGTGTGAGCATGCCCAGTACGCCGTTGTGTAGATGGACACACAGTACATTCCAAACTGTGCCCTTCCGTGTTTATAATCCATGTGCATGCAAGACAGCCCTTTGCTTCTACTAAGTGTGTGAGCATGCCCAGTACACCGTTGTATAGATGGACACACAGTACATTCCAAATGGACATGTGATACTAAGTGTGTGAGCATGCCCAGTGACACCTTGAGTCGGTGATGTGCCTCTGTGTATGGGCATGGCCATTGACATCCTGTATAGCGATGGTGGTCATCCAGGCAACAGATGTCCATACCACACGTCAGGATGGATTCCTACATTGAACACACTGGTTGACTGTCTTGAAGGGTGTACTGTCTGTGGCGCATCTCATATCTATATAGTGTTGTAATAGTGCTCCGTAGATAGACATTTGTCCCGCTCACACCACTGCCGTGTGTTTGTCTATGTCTACCTTGGGACAGTAATATGCTTTTCGACTGCTCACTCTCTATACATTCCCTATTGGCATCTTTGCCTTTGCGGATGATGTCATCCACCTAGAAGTATGCCTCTGGGAGTGCTGTGCTCGAGTAATCTTGGTAGCGCATTCTGTAACTGCGTAATGCTGTAGTGTGATAAGATAGTTAGGTGTATGTTTGACTCCCAGCCCTGCCAAGTGTGTGTCTGTGTGTGTGTTTCCAGCTGCCTGGAGACAGAGTAATGCTTTTAGATGGCTCACTCTCCATACATTCTCTATAAGCATCTTTGCCTTTGCGGATGATGTCATCCACCTAGTAGTATGCCTGGGAGTGCTGTGTTCCAGTAATCTCAGTAGCGCATTCTGTAACTGCGTAATGCTGTAGTGTGATAAGGTAGTTAGGTGTACGTTTGACTCCCAGCCCTGCCAAGTGTGTGTGTGTGTTTCCAGCTGCCTGGGGACAGAGTAATGCTTTTAGATGGCTCACTCCCCACACATTCCCTATCGGCGTCTTTGCCTTTGCGGATGATGTCATCCACCTAGAAGTATGCCTCTGGGAGTGCTGTGTTTCAGTAATCACAGTAGCATGTTCTGTAACTGTGTAATGCTGTAGTGTGATAAGGTAGTTAGGTGTATGTTTGACTCCCAGCCCTGCCAAGTGTGTGTGTGTTTCCAGCTGCCTGGGGACAGAGTAATGCTTTTAGACGGCTCACTCCCCATACATTCCCTATCGGCGTCTTTGTCTTTGCAGATGATGTCATCCACCTAGAAGCATGCCTCTGGGAGTGCTGTGTTCCAGTAATCTCGGTAGCGCATTCTGTAACTGCATAATGCTGTAGTGTGATAAGGTAGTTAGGTGTATGTTCAACTTCCGGCCCTCTCAAGTGTGTGTCTGTGTGCGTTTCCAGCTGCCTGGGAACAAAGTAATGCTTTTAGATGGCTCACTCCCCATACATTCCCTATCGGCGTCTTTGCGGATGATGTCATCCACCTAGAAGTATGCCTCTGGGAGTGCTGTTTTCCAGTAATCTCGGTAGCTTTCTGTAACTGCGTAATGCTGTAGTGTGATAAGGTAGTTAGGTGTATGTTCAACTCCCAGCCCTGCCAAGTGTGTGTGTGTTTCAAGCTGCCTGAGGACAGAGTGATGCTTTTAGATGGCTCACTCCCCATACATTCTCTATCAGTGTCTTTGCCTTTGCGGATGATGTCATCCACCTAGAAGTATGCCTCTGGGAGTGCTGTGTTCCAGTAATCACAGTAGCGTGTTCTGTAACTGTGTAATGCTGTAGTGTGATAAGGTAGTTAGATGTATGTTCAACTCTCATCTCAGCCAAGTGTGTATCTGTGTGTATGTGGGTTTCCAGCTGCCTGGGGACAGAGTAATGCTTTTAGATGGCTCACTCCCCATACATTCACTATCGGCGTCTTTGCCTTTGCGGATAATGTCATCCACCTAGATGTATGCCTGTGGGAGTGCGGTGATGCTGGAACTCGGTAGCGCATTCTGTTACTGCAGAATGCTGTAGTGTGGTAGACTAGACAGGTAGGTGCTCAATTTCAAGGCATGACAGGTGTGTGTGTTTGGCAGTTATACCGTATGTGTTGGTATCTGTGGGTGGCTAGCTGTGGGATGTGTTCAGTATGTTTTGTTGCTGACCTATATAGTGTCCACATCCCGCATATTCTTCCAAGACACTGGGTTGTCAACACATACATTCGACAATAGGTCTGGTGAGTAACTGTCAGCAGCCCTACTCTTACCCTAAATATGGTCTGACCCGTGTGACACAACAAAACACATGTGCCTTGATAGTAACAACACTACATGATGCAGGTGGCACATGTAGTTTCCTTTTCATTCCTGTCTAATGCATTGCTGTCATGTGGTCCCCTGTTGTGATATAAATGCCATATCTACATATGTGTGTACATGTATATGTGTGTATGTATATATATATATATATATATATATATATATATATATATATATATATATATATATATATATATATGTCCATGAATATATGTATTCAAATAATATATATGATATATGTAGATATAGAGGTGGACATAGATGTGAACATATATGTCTGGGGACATCAGCAGTATTGAATGTTTGTGCCGGATGATCTGTACGTGATAACCTGGGATCTATGTATATCTGCCATGGCGTGGGTAATGCACATTGTCTGTAGTGTGCAGGGTCATGGGTTGTAGTCGTGTAGACACTGGTTATTTTGTTGCTGGGAAGACCATGGGACATCGAATGTGGTGATAGTAAGGCACCTGTTGCCAGTTGTGTATGGATCTGAGTGACACTGAGCAGTGGTTATTAATTTGGAGATTCGGTATGGATCATATAACTATTCATTAGAAGACTATACTATGCAGATGAGGTTGACAATAGTGTACCCCATTTATCACCAGGGTGTGATGCTGGTCCCTGGAGTGTATGTGTGTAGTCAGCCGGGTGCAGGTCTCGAATATAGTTGACAGCATGGGAGGGGGGTCAGGCATACTGTAAGTACATTGCAGAACTGTGCCTCGGGAGTGCCCCTGCCTTAGCACACCTAAGCTAGGGGTGTGTCTATACCTGCCTGGTGACATTGGGAGGGATGACAGCAGTGGTGGGATAGTCAGGGTGTACAAGCTGCACAAACAGGTGTTGATCAGCACAATCAGCAGATGACATGGCCAGCCTGCACCTGAACAGTACGGTAATGTGAGCAAGCAGCATACACACAGGTTTCGTCCGCACTCTACACCACCGGTGTATACCTGTGGGGACATTCCATGACACAGTCCAACCAAATGAGACGGGCTGCAGCAGGCAACATATACCAACATGTGCAGGAGGCTGGGGCAGTGACAATGTGTATGCTGCCTAACAACCCTTACTGGGGTGACATAAGACTTTATAGACCCAGGGTGACTTACCAGGGGCTACATGGGCTGGGGATGGTGGAACACTATGGGGTGGACAGAGACCTCCTACAGCAGCTTGTTGACCTGTGCCTGCCACACCTGACACATCAAACAGGCCGAGGGAAACACATCACAGTGGATACCACGGTATGTGTTGGCCTAGGTGTAATAGCCACAGGTACCTCACACAGCACAACTGGGGATATCATAGGTATCTCACAGGCATCTGCATCCAGAATATTGCACCAGTTTACAGACACCATATCAACACATGCTAGTGAGCATGTACATGTCCTCAACACACGTGATTAGTAGACCAGCAATATGCATCTGTTTAACCACATGGATGACTAGCCTGCACACACATACACATCATAGCACCACCTGGTGAGTGGGGTAGGGCCTACAGTCATTGCAGGGGCATACTCTCCGACAGCTAGGCCATATGCGATGGCTAGGGCATGAGATTGCATGTGTGCGCTGTCTGGCCTGGAAGCTATGATGATTCCGATATATGGCTTCTGACACAGCTCTAGCACACCAATGCCAATATGGACATCCCCTACAGTCTTCTAGTGGGGGATGCTGGGTAAACACTGGTGTCGTGGCTGATGACACCTATCAGCAATGCACACACACATGAACACTCACACCATACTGAGGCGGATGCACAGGCAAGACATATACTTGTGCATGTGTTTGGGATGCTCAGTTCACAGATCTGGTATCCGGACACATCCGTTGGAGCTCTGCAGTATTCACATGCATACAAGTTGTTATGGTATTTGCTATGCTACACAATCTTATCCTGCAGTAACAGTTGCAGCAGAAACAGCATGAGGCAGGGCCACACAGCCCAACACAACTGCCAAGGCCTGTACAGGCACAGTGTGATTTGGTGAAGGAACTACCTGAGCAGGGCACAGTCGGCGAAAGCCCGTGCACAGTATGACCTGCCCTTGGCAAAGAGGCAACACAAGGCATATGTACTGACACAGTAGGTATCCACGGATTTCCCCTCTCTGACCCACACACAGTCAATGGATGCCAAGCATGACACTACCTGTGCTCGGCCATGTATAGGAGGTGCACTGTGTGCATCCGACATAGGCAGCCATCCAGCACCATCCTCAAGTCCAGAACACATCCAGGGTATGTCTATTGACCTAACAAGTGGCAGTTGTATTAGAATGTGTATTTACCCATTGCTATGGTATGTATGTGAGCATACAGGTGACTGTGGTGGCCAAATGTTAGGGCATTAGACAGTACACATCCATAGTGGCATCATGACCTCTGTAGCACATACGGGGGTCACAATGGTAGCCTGTAGCACACAGGGTGTTCTAACCCACTGCAGATTATGGGCTGACCATCATGTGTGTCCGTACAGCCCGCACACGTTCCATGCAGCTGGACAGATGTGGACCAATACAGACAAGTGATATATGATGGCCTATGGATACGCCCAATGAATGACCCCAACCCCCTAAGACACACACAGACTGCAGCAGGCCAGACAGTTTGATGTAGGTTGTGTAAGCTAGGATGTCCAACACCACTGTGCTGGTATTTAAAGCTGGAAACTGACGTACACTGGTATCCCTCCAACCAGCAATTTAGGTAGGTCCACACACTGACATGGAGTACCCGGCATACCAGTACAGTAGCGGCAGATGTGTACAACTGTTAGCTGTGCCCCCCATCAAACCTACACATGTGAGAGTCATGTGCACCACCCACGGTGCTGTGTGGGACTGTGGTTGTGGTTGGATGTCCCCCCATGCTATGCAGACATGTAGCAACTGTCAATGCAACATGACCATTAGCTACCCTGCAGACACAGCATGACACCTGTCTGTGTAGAACGGAGGGGTCAGCAATACAGTACTAACTACCTGGACATGTGACACATGTGATACAGTTGACCATATTTGGCATGCTCACACACATGCCGGTATGATGGTAATGTCGGTCAACAGCATGCGTAACAGTCATACTGGGCATGCTCACACACTGAAACACAGGACGGCCAGGCATGCATACACCAGTGGTCCGGACATATCTGCCAGTACATTGCTATACTGTTGGATGACTGCACTGTATGGTGTGTGTGTGTGGTCTATTGTCTGTACATATGCCATGGTCTATTGTTAATTCACATGAGCTATGTGTGCAGGGTACTGCTACCAACACGTGAATAGGGACGTTCTTTGTTTGTGGACAGACCGACGCCTTTGGATATGGACTGGGTAAGGCACATTCCAGCAGGTGGGAGCAGTTGTGCATGGGTTTGCACAGTGTTAAGCACTGCTGCCCTCTGGTCACAGCAGCTTATACACGTTTAGACTCCACATTTCTTTGACAGTGCACTACTTGCATACTGGTAGACAAACACGCTTACAGCCGCTCGCTCACCGACATTTCCACTTACATTTGTCACTCACACGGGGTATGTGCGATCCCTTGTGATGCGTATTACATCGGACTACATGACTACGGTATCGGGTATGTGTAACCATTTTGCGACGGCAGGCGTTCGACTGTATGGACTCGGCGGCCTGTCCAGTGATATAATCATATTATATGCATGTTCCTCATACGATCTGCTCCCATCTGCCTGATACATGGGAAACGATACTCTGCAATGTTGACATGTGACTTGAGTTTGTTAATGCAGCTGTCCGCCGAGTCATGCTACTGCATACCTACTGCATGTTGTCCACCTTTCAGATTGCACGACGGGAGACTGTAGGAGTGACACCTTTCCCACTTTACATGGGACAGTCCCTCATTAGGCATATCTCATGTGACAATACCAGACCTCTCCACCAATCGGGGACACATTGCTACAGAATCAGGGACAGGTCAAGAAAACATCAGGGACACTTTTACAAAAGTAGTGCTATTAACTTGAAACATTGACAGAATCAGAACATATGACTCAATACACATATTCTGAAGTAAAAGTAGTTTATAACTCTTACTTATTGTCATTAATCAGTAAGTGTGATTCACCACCTTTCCTTCAACAGTCACTAATTTTAGGAGGGATTAAGAGGGACAGAGTTAAACTTTCATTTAAACTCAGGGACGTACCTGAAATGCAGTGACAGTTGAGAGGTATGGACAATACTCTAGCCATTGGAACTGTCCTGATTAGGGGACATTCTCATGTTGTACATATCTTTACTGGTTGCTTGTTACAGGTCTTGTATACCTGACACGCCGATATGTCATATGTAGTAGCATAAGCAACTTTACTGCTGCTGGACTATGCTTTGATTTGTGCCGATATGTATATTTCTGTACTATGCATGGGTGTAGGTATGTTCTGCCCTGGTACGTCTGACATTTCTAAAGAGCAGGTTCCATTTTGGCCATTTAGAATGGTGGTAGCCCTATAGACCCTATATGTAGAGCTATCACATGTGTCAAGGCAACACATACCCACAGCCAGTAGTAAATGGACGACTTCCATGGTTTGCATACGTTAAGGTTATTCATGTAGCATTATAATTGATAATACTGTTTCCTATTACATGCAGCTGTTTCTGATACAACAAATTAATGTCTGACACCACTACACACACTATATAGCCTCCATTCCCGAACTCACAGGCCATGTGCCATAACTGTCATTTTGCAGGACACAACTGCCCAGGCGGGTGTGTGCCTCACAGGCGTATGGGTGTTGAACCACTTCTATTATGCTATCATCTGCCTAAGGTGGTCAGCACATTATGCACTTTCCGTCAGTAGCAGAACTCACATACCAATGGGTGTGAATGAACACTGTATCAGGAACAATGCATAACACCCTGTGGGACACATTTAGACGATTGGTTCTATTAACCAGACACATTCACAGTCACAGAGCATATGTATTCATTCACGTTTGTCGAGGTACATGCTGTTTCTGACTCATACATGTTGTCATCTGTCATTGCCTGTATTCCACCACCTGTTCACCTAATATCAGTAGTTCTGGAAGTGTTTAGTTGGACTTTGTGTGTATATATATATATATATATATATATATATATATATATATATATATGTGTGTGTGTGTGTATATAGATATATATGTAGATATATATTTGCATATTTCTGTTATGTCTGTGGATATTTATCCATACACACATCCATCTATCTATATATATATATATATATATATATATATATATATATATATATATATATATATATATATATATATATATATATATATATATATAAAAGTTACAGCTGTACAAGACAACATACTTTTGCTATGCTAATAGCTGCATACACCTACACAGGCGCACTTGCATCTCCTTATTCTGAGTTACATATGTGTACAGGCACTTCTTTGGGATTACATGTGCCTTATTCCGTATGAAAGTACCGCTTTGATGGAATCCGGTTAATGGACCCATGCGAACGCGGTCACCTTTACATGTATAAATGTTGGCTTTACAGCATAGAGGCATTCATTACACAATTAATATTAGTACTTGAACTGGGAATGCCTTTACGTTGGGCGGATGCTGTAACCACTACACTATTGTTGCTCTGGCTCATTTATATGTATACTCATGGTTCATAACTACTCTGACATATGCCTCACCGCTTCCCTTACACAGCAGGCATCCATTCTTCTGTTGGGAAAACCGCAGTACTACACTTAGGAAATTCCCTGTTTCCTACTGCTCTCCACCCGTTCTGCATGTCTACTCACTCCAAGGATATTCAGAACTCCTACGCTTATAGTCCTCACACACATGTGTGTTTTATTGTCAGGGTGTTCATGTGCTGGTCCAGGTTTAGGCTCGGCCGACTGGTGACTAGAACTGCCTTGGCGCTGTTCAAAGATCAGACAGAGCACACGGACAGAGTTAGTCCAGATTTTAACATTCTACCTGCGTTTACAGACGCAGGTGTTTGGGCACCTTTGACAACATTATTAGGTCGGCGCTACATAATTTAAGGTGGGGAGTGGTTCCACTACATAATGCAGGTTGGGGGGGGGGGTTTCCATGTGTTTCCTTTCCCATTTGACTATTTCATTCATTTATACATACAATGAATATTATTCTGGACATCAGTTATAAATTCACTACAGGTATGCAATAGTCCTGTCAACAGATGTGACAGTTGGTTGATGTACTCATGTGTACGGACCTCTGTGATACTCTGGGACTCATTTCTACAGTGACAGGGACAAGGCTATGACAACTCAGGGACAATCACGGACACTTCTACCATATTAGTACTATTAACTTGGAATGTGTTGACAGATTCGTAATACTACTACTTTTCTGCAGTTAAATGCATCTATTACTCTTCATTGTTGTAAGTAGTCATTCTCATTCAACACCTTTCCTCCAAAGGTCACTGGCTTTGTGAGTGGCTAAGAGGCTGGTCAGTTATTGTGCAAATGCTCTGACCATTGGTAGCGTTGACATTGTCATATGTACAGGTTGGGATGTATTCTGGGGACTAGGGTTGCCACCTTTTCAAATGGCCAAGATGGGACATTTTCGGAGCACACATCAGATTTTACAGGCCGACACATACCCACGGTTAGTACAAAGAATAGAACTTTACTTATTTGCCTACATAAAAGCCTAGTGTTGTAGCAGTTTAGTTGCTTATTTTGTTTCTTGTAACATTTAGGTATTTTAGATACAGAAATAATTATTTTATGCAACTATTACATAACATATGGGACATAATTATGTCCTACAATCTCAGGACATTTGCCATTTTTAATATATTTTGTCAGCACACAACTGTCCACAGAGGGACTGTCCCTCACAAAGTGGGACAGTTGGTAACCCTACTGGGGACACCAGATTGTTTGGGCCAACACATAGCCACGGTCTGTGCAGGTTTAGAACATTCATTTGTTTCCTAGCTGTGAGCCTATACCTTTGTCACTTTTGTTGTTTGCCTGTTTCTTGTACGAATTATGTTTATTCTATCCTTTTGTGACCGCTTTAGGCAACTGTTACATGCAGTATGGTACATAGTTATTTCCTACAATCACTGGACATTTGGCATTCTATCATTGTTGGTCAGGTCACACCTACACACACATTACTTGTTCCTCACACAGTGGATCAGGGGGTATCCTGATTATGTCAGTGCCTTCATCACCCATATACCATGTGCTACTATGCGAATGTGTGCATTATATTCTCTCGCTTATTCGTGTCGGGACACGTGAGTCACGGGCAGGTGTTTGATCCTGGGTAGTAGGTTCTGTATGACCATCTAGGGCTGGACAGTCTTGTGCACCACTACTGCACATTCCAACTTGTATCCAGATATCTACAGGACTGGACATCGTGTCTTCATCCCCATGCTAATGTTTACACAGGTCACTTATGCCATGAGGGATATCCCAAAAATTTAACAAGACCAAAACAAGACCAATAACGAACATTCTTCTGGCATTACGAAAATGTGCTGGGGGTTTTACATGCAAGGGATACATAGTTTGCAATCCTGAAACTGCCTAGGGTGACACTACCTACTACATATGCATAGTGGCCACTATCTATAGATGTGGCTGCACCAAACTAGTAGGCCAAGTATGGCTGGATTTGGTGGACGTTCAGGTATGGGGCAGGTTGTGTGCTGTGGAGGGGATGCTGGGTAGTCCATTATGCATCCAAGTGTGTTGCATTTGATATGGCCAGTTCCATCAGGACCAATCTGTGGGTATGCGCCGGTGACATGTCTGTACATTTGCATCGCACATTTTAATATTCATATGTTTATGGGATTGTGTTCTACAGTATGGTCTGTCTGGTTGTACTGCAGATGTGTATACATGTTTTTGTGTTTCTTTCTGCTTCACCCGCTGCTCCCTCATACACCTCCAGTTCACCTATTCTGCATATGACACAGTGTCGCCTTGGAGGATTATACCATTACCCCCACACACACACACACACACACACACACACACACACACACACACACACACACACACACACACACACACATATTCCTGACTCCATCCATCACTGCTTTGGTTGATGGCCCATGACATGGTCAAGGTAACACATTGCATACCCTACATATATCAGGTACCTGTATGGTTGTGTGGACTACCCTGCCATGTTTGACTTTCCACATGCTATACCTCACGCACATAGGTACACGCCCATACTTAACTTTCATGACATGGTTGGTATACCCGGTCAACTGTGACACATCCTCACAAGTTCAGCTTGGACTGCTGATGTGCGGATTTTGGCCGACTGTTCTAATCATTGGTAGGATGCCACCTTTTCCTATATCCAGGATGGGATATATTCCGGACACATATCCAAATGTACTGGACAACACGTACCCACAGTCGCTATGGATAATACTGTTCCTTTCAGCCTACATGTTGCCTTATTGTTGTAGCAGTTTATATGCTCCTTCTGTTTTGTTTACATGCTTATTCTATTTCCTGTCACATTTGGTATGTGGAATACAGACATACCTATTATATGTGACTATTACATGCGTTGTGGGATATAATTTGGTCATATGGTCGCTAGATATTTACATTTATCATGTTTTTTGTTATGGACACATCTGCCCAGCTGTGTACCCTCCCTCACAATATGGGTCAGCTGGTGACCCTGACCATTGGGCTGGACGTATCTATTGGTGGCACGCTAACATATGATGCTTTTCACTTCCACTTGGTATAACTATCTACACTGCGTTGGACTATGGGCACACGGTTTTCAATGTCATTTGTTCGTGGGATAGGGACCTGTTATTCCCTACCGTGCATTTGTGTTTGCTTCTTCATTTTGTGTTCACAGGGACTGTCTTACATGCTTTGCATACATTTCAGTATCCACGGACACTGACAGATGTGATTACTATTGCTTGCAAATTGTTATATGCAAGCATTTTAGGTTTCACGTCAACAGCTGACATTTCCACACCTCCGTGCGGCACTTCGACACGCCCTATGCACTTGCACTCCTTTCCTATGCACGTGGCTGTGGCGGCAGTGCACCTTCATTAATATGCATTTGACACTACTGCGCCATCTTCACGATGCACGGTCAGTGCAAGCCTAATGCCGGTCTTGCGCTGAGCTTCATGGATCCTGGGGAATAGATTATCAACAGTATATACAGTAAATGTTGCAAGTTAAGATAGTTTCTGTCATTTATAATATTAGTAAAGTAGTCAGACAGGTTTTTTAAAATAAGTAAAGACAACTAGCTAATTCTGACTGCCGTTAGTAGTGGTGGTAGCATAGGGTGGGGGTAGTTAGTCTGGTTTAGAATAAGGACAAAGCCAGTGCCAATTTAAGTGTGATTTGAGTGCAGTCTTGAAAAAGCTGCTGGAAAATAGAGTAGTTATAGAGGGTGAAGATTGTTACAAAGTTTAGAAATGGCACATGAAAATATGGCTTCTCCTGCTGAGTTTTTGGGTTTGATAACAGTGAGTTGATTTTTGTTGCTTGATCTTAGGGCCCTAGTGGAGTGATAGGGTTGGAGAAGAGTTTGAAGGAAAGGGATGTTATGAGGGTGGTTAATAAGTTTATGAGCGAGGGTGTGCTGATTAAAGTGAAGGAGTTCTGGGAGTTCTAGTCAGTTTAGTTCTTTAAGGGAGATACAGTGATGGCTGCCGTAGGAGGCTCCAGTGGCAATTTTAGCTATTTTGTTGTAGCAAGCATCTAGCTTGTGTAGTTCTGTCTGTCTAAGGTTGGTAAGTATGGGGAATGCATAGAGTAGGGTGGTGATTAGCTGGGAATTGGCTATGGAGATTCTAGCAGCCTTGGTTAGGAATTGGCGGCTATGATATAATGCACCAAGTTTCTTATGAACTTTTTTATTGTGAGTGATATGTGGGTGTCAAATCTAAGTTTGTTGTCTATTTCCACACTGAGTAATTTTGTGTGTTCTGATGGAGAGATGATGGTATTGCCTGGTGAGAATGTTGAAATGTGGTTTGTTTTGGGTGGCTTTGGTAGGTTGGAACAGGAGAAGTTTTGTCTTACTTGGGTGAGTAGGAGCTGAGCATTGGATAGCCAGCTTTCTACAGAAGAGAATGATTCCTGTGTGATTTGTTGTAGTTCTGGTAGAGTGGGGGCAGAGCAGATGAGAGTAGAATCATTTGCGTACTGTATAAGAGATGCTTGTGTGGTGGCAGTATGTAGGTTGTTAGTGAAAAGTGAGAATAGCAGAGGGCCAAGAATAGATGCTTGGGGAACTCCAAGAGTAACTGGGAGGCAACGTGATAGGTTGTTGTCCCAGATTACTGATTTCTGGCGTTTGTGTAGATAGCTGTGGAACCAGTTGCAGGCTGATTGTGAGAAGGAGAGGTTGGGGAGAGTAGAGAGTAGTAGCTCATGAGATACCATGTCAAAGGCCTTTGAGAGATCTAGAAATATGGCAGTAGAGAGGAGGCCATTGTTTTTGTGATAAAGTACAGTGTTGGTGAAGGAGAGCAGAGCAGAAGTAGTGGTGTGATATGGTCTGAAACCATGTTGGGTTTTGAAGAGGAGATTATTAGCTAGGAGGTATCTGGAGACCTGGGTGTTGATACATTTTTCAAGTATCTTGGAGAAAGGGGAGAGGATAGCAACGGGGTGGTAATTGGAGAGGTCAGTGGAGGGAGTGCCTTTGTGGAGGGGAATGATGTGGGATATTTTCCATATAGAGGGAACATAGCCTTCTGTTATGGAACAGTTGATTAGAATTGAAATTGGGTAGGCTAGTGTATCAGCTGCATATTTCAAGTATTCAGAGGAGAGGTTGTCAGCTATGAGTTTGGTGGGTTTAAGTTTTGGCAATAATCTTTTTATGTTGGAGGTAGGTACTGAGGTGAAGAAGAAAAGAGGAGTGGGAGGTTTAGGGTTAGGAGTTGGGGGGCTGATGTAGGGAAATGTTTGTTTAGAGATGTTATAGTTTCAGTGAAGTGTTTGTTGAAGGATTCAGCAATACTGCTTGAGGAGGGGGAAATGGACAGCTGGAGGGTATCAACCTTCCCTGGGTGGAGGATAGTGTTAATAGAAGACCAGAATTGCTTGGGATTGTGGTTGGTAGAGTTTAGGGTGGATTTATAGTAGAGAGATTTGTCTAATTTTATTTGCTTTTTGGCTTTATTGCACAATTCAAGGAAGGATTGCCTATCTGAGTTATTTTTTGTTATTCGCCAGTGCTCTCAGGCCTTATCTCGGGATTCCATTAGGGTTCTGGTGGTCTTTTGTAACCATGGGGCACTCCTGGATCTGACTTTGGCATTTCTTACAGGAGCATGGGTGTTTAGGATGGAGAGGTACTGCTGAAGAAGTGGACAGCCTCATCTAGGTTGAGGCATTTTAGTGGTGACCAGTTAATTTTTTGCAGGGAGGAGATGAAGGAGTTGGGGTTGAAGTTGGACTTGTTCCATATTTGCCTCTAGATAATGGGCTTGAGACTGTTTGTGTGGTGCCAAATTAGGAAAGTGGGGGAGTGGTCACTAAGGCTGTCAGGTAAGCAGCCTGCAAGATAAGAGTGAGGGGCTTTGTTGACTAGGATCCAGTCAAGTAAGGTATGATTGTTAGGGTTTTTGTTGAATCGAGTAGGGGATTGGATGAGTTGAGTGAACCCATAGAGACTTAGGTGATTGGTTGGGGGATTGTTATTACAGGATAGCCCGTTGATGCTAAAGTCGCCAAGAATGATGGTTTCCTGTGTAGAGATAGACTAGCCACCTCAATAGATTTTCTAGGGGTGTAATATTTTGCCCTGGTGGGAAATAGCATCCTATGATATTGATTGTTTGTTCTACTGATTTACTTGCTCTAAATTCATTATCTAGCTAGTTGTTGGATAATGTACTGTATTTTTACACTCTAACAGCACTTTTCCTTTTACTTCAAGAGGTCAGTGGATTTTCCATCTAGTCCACCGGGTGGTAGCCTCATCTGTTTAGGTTGGGGAAACACTTTTAGATTTTTACATGTAGTTTTATAGGCTGGAAGGTGTATTGATCATCTTATTTTGTTTTTAGACTCTTTATAAATTCTGTATAATTAAGTGGCTCTTGCTGGTATAAACTTGGCACATTTGCACTGAGCTGTTTGCTGTGCCAGTGCCCTGTACAGATACAAACATTTGGAAACATTGTTTATTTTCATTATACTGTGAAAGTTTACTGTGGCTGTTACCTTATTATAGCACCCAGGACTATTGCTGTTCAGAGAGCACCTGATTTGGCACTGAGCAGCATTCCTAGTTAGGGTAGGTGCAGATTACACCACATAAGCACACTTCCCTCATCCAGATACAAACACTCTCCACTCCTATTTCTTTCAAGTACACATTAGGACCTGCAACCATGGATAGCCATCTTCCTGCTATCTCTTCATCCAGCTTGGTGGACATGGGTATCCTGAGGCAATGTAACAGTTACCTTATGTACACTGACAACCACTTAATTCTCGAACAGACAAATACAGTATGTGTGCGATATAGTTACATATTGACATTGGAGGCTAGACTCTCACATACTGGCACAAAAAACAACAAACAGGTTGTCATTGACTCATACACTTCACTTACTACAGCCGCAAAGGACCACACACACACATAGATGCACATATGTGAGGTGCGCAAATGTAATACCTCAAAAGCCTCTCAGGTGCAGTCTTCAGAAACTCCACATGCACACAAACAAGAGAATTCCTATCACAACACATCAAACCAAATCTCATTGCATTTCAGCTACCAAGTCCATAAGGTGAAACACTCCACAACGCAATATTCTGGTCATAGCAGACTCCATTGTGAGATGTACAGATGTCCCTCTTAGCAGGCTGAATAAGGGGAAGGTTACAGTTAGTTACTTGTCAGGGGCCAGGATTCACCAGATCACACAAGCACTCAGGTCACTTACCCTTAAGTACCAGTATGACTCAATCATAGCTCATGTGAGCACGAATGACTTGAGATATACATTCTTGGACTATATGAAGAGAGACATGATTGAGCTCTCAGAATATGTGTCCCGGCAGGTATGAGCCTACCACTGAGCAGCATTCTACTGTCTCCAAGAATGATGCCACAATACCAGCAGAAAATGATTGACTTTACCAATTGGCTTAGCTACTGGTGTTAGTCCAAAGGGGTCCAATACTTGTCAGCCTGGGAGGACATGGTTGATAGGCCATGGTGCTTTGCCAGGGATGGTCTTCACCTGTCACCTCTAGGGTTTCGGATATTGACCAAAACATTATCCACCCCTATAGTGCCTTTTTAGCTATGGCCAAACAGACAAATCTTCCAACATAACAAAAGCTACTCAGGACAAGCTAAAGGTCTTGCTGCTCAGTGCTAGAAGCCTCAACAAGAAACTGCACTCCCTGAAAGCTCTCCTCACCCTGGAGGATGCTGACTTCTGTGCAGTTACTGAAACATGGTTAAAAGCCACAGAAAACACTCAAGCAGTGCATGGCTATAAGCCTTTCTTAAGTTCTAGCTACCCACCGGACATGAAAGAGCTAAAGGTGGTGGTGTATCTATCTATACAAAGGATAAGCACACCTTAAGGCTGGTCAGACAATATGACATACCTGACCTACTCCATGTCCAACTAACCCTTGGAAAAACAATTACCATATTCTGGCTAGCTACAGGTCCCCGCCTATAAACCAGAAAACCCACACATCATACTTGAAGTTACTAGAATCATTCACAATCCACCCCACTACCGTACTCATGGGTGATTTTAACTACCTGTCGATTAAAAAGAGATTATCATCAATTTCAGAAAAAGGAGAACAAACCACCCAGTGCTCAGGATCAATGAGGAGAGTGTGGAAAGGGTTAAGAGTACAAAATTCCTGGGTGTGCACGTATCAGAGGATCTCTCGTGGTCAGGAAACACCAGCTAACTGGTCAAGAAAGCACACCAATGCCTCCACTTTTTAAGAAGGCAGAAAAAAGATAAGCTTCCTCCTCATATTCTCTCCATCTTCTAAAGAGGTGCAATAGAGAGCATCCTCACCTGCAACTTCACAGTACTGTTTGGAAGCTGCACAGTTACAGAAAGGAAGGCACTACAAAGAGTGGTGAGGGTTGCAGAGAAGGTAACAGGTTCCAGTTTTCCATTGATACAACATCTTTATTCTACAAAAAGCATCTGAAAGGCCACTAAAATAATACAGGACAACACGCATCCTGCACATGGACTGTTTAAACATCTGGCATTGGGCCAGAGATATCGCAGCATCCTCTGCAGGAGTACAAGATTCAGTAACAGTTTCTACCCTACAGTGATTAGACTTCTGATCTCGAGCACTAGTCCCAGTCTGGACACATAATAAGTCAATTTTTATTAATTTGTGCAATATATACTTACATAAATTCCAAGTAAGTACAATATTTATTTATTATATCCAGTATTAGTTAACTCACTCAAGTGCAATATTAGACAAATAACTTTGGCATTTCAAAAGTTGTTTTGTTGTTTTGTTTTACTTGGTGGTGATATTCACCCCAACCCTGGCCCACTCACTTCAGATACACATACCCCCTCTACTTGTAATCTAAGCTACAAACCTACAATTAATAGGCCAACTAACTCTCTCCTAGTCTATCATCTCAATATTAGAAGCATTAATAACAAGGTACATGAATTGCATGCACTTCTGGATGTCCACTCCCCTGAGATTCTCTGTTTATCTGAAACCTGGTTAAAACCTAACACTAAAGACAATGAAGTATTACCACCTGGGTACAACATACACAGGCTGGATCATGCTTCGAGGAAGGGGGGTGGGGTAGCTGTACTCTATAAATCTGAGTTGAATGTCACCATAGATGTAATACAACCTCCTCAGATTAATAACTCTGAGATTCTTGCCACCAAATTGCAACTTAATAAAAATAAATGCATTAATATCATCTGTATGTACATTCCCCAGGTAACAATATATCTACATTTGAAGATATCCTGCACTGGTTATCATGTCACTACCCCCAAGAAACCCTACTACTTGGAGACTTTAACATAGACTGGGGCACCTGTTCCTTAGAATCCCCAACCACCCATATTAACCTGCATGCATTTACACAAATCATATCCACCCCTACCAGGATAGGTAAACCCAACCAAAAAGAAAGTATACTTGACTGGGTACTCATAAACAGTCACCCCCAACTGTACACCTCTTGTACCCTCCTTAATGGCCTAAGCGATCACCTTCTCACATATATAATTAAGCACAAAACCATTAATTCCCAACAACCCTTACTCAGAAAGGTTAGAAACAATAAAAACTTTGACCCTGCCAAATTCCAACAAGAAGCAAACTCATGTAATTGGTCTATTCTAAAACACCTCCCCGTAGAGGAAGCAGTAGCATACTTTAACAACAAATTCCTTGAGATCCTTGATTTGCATGCACCTGTTTGTTCAAAAAGAACCAAGGCAAAAACTGCACCATGGCTTTCTATAGAGTCTAAACTCAAAATTACCCTTAGAAACAAAACATGGGCTTTATGACATTCTTCTAAAGACCCTCTAGATCACATTAAATACAGGCAATTCAGGAACAAAACCAAAAAATCAATTTTACAAGACAAAAAACAATGCTACTGTAATTTACAGACAGTAAATCAAAATAACCCTCAGAAGTTTTGGGCAGGTTTAAATAATCTACTACATCCTGGACAAACTTCAACCCCAATCCCTGCTACTACTATTGATAAAACCCCTGAAGATGTTTCTGATAGTTTTAACCAATTCTTTACTGAGACAATTCAAGCCTTAGCTTGCCAACTACCTCCTAGCTCCCCTGATCCTGAAAGTAGCACCCCTAGAAACCTACTTGCGTTCAGCTTCCAACCAGTCGCCACTTCACTTATCCGTACCTTGATCAAAAAATTAAAACCTACTACACTTTCTGCTGATCAACTCCCTGCCGAGTACCTACAAAAATCAGCTGATGCTATTGCTTACCCCGTCTCAATACTAATCAATCGAACCATAGTAGAAGCTAAAATTCCCACCATCTGGAAAATATCCTTTGTAATCCCACTTCACAAAGGAGGCAGCTCTACTGAATTCTCCAATTATAGGCCAATAGCTATACTCTCTCCACTTGCAAAGATTATGGAAAAATGTATTCATAGACAACTCATGCACCACCTAATCCAAAATTGCCTTATGGCAGACACTCAGCATGGTTTCTGTCCTCATCACAGCACTACTTCAGCCCTCCTAGCCTTTACTAACACCATAAACCATAATCGCAACAATAATTATATATCCTCAGCCCTCTTTTTGGATCTTTCCAAGGCATTCAATATGGTTGATCACCATCTTTTAATCCACACCCTGCAAACATTCTGTCTAGATACTGGAGCCCTCCAATGGTTTCAATCCTACCTGAATGGTCGACAGCAGGCTGTCCTCTGGCAGAACAAACTCTCTAACCTTCTACCTAACACCCTCGGAGTACCACAAGGCTCTATACTAGGGCCCTTGCTGTTCCCCATCTTCATTAACGACCTTTATACTGTCATCCCAAAAGTCAGCTGTATCCAATATGCTGATGACTCTACTCTGATTTGCTCAGCCACATCTCCAGTAGAGTTATGGTCAGCTACCCAGACCACCTTTAATACAATAGAAAACTGGCTTTCTGAACATCGCCTGATCCTAAATCCCAAAAAAACTAAAATGCTGTTATTTTCACCAACACGTAGGTCTACCGCTTTCACCTTTACCATAAAATCAAATGATGGCACAATAATCTCCCCTGACCCATCTACAAAACTATTAGGTGTCATCATAGACAATAATCTCAAATTTGACCTATATGTTAACCAAACTATCAAAACTATCAATAAAAAACTAGGGTCACTTTACGGAATAAAAGCCTTCCTAACCCCTCCAGCTAAAATTGCCATAGCTCGCTCTCACCTTCTTTCAACCCTTCTGTATGCATCCCCTCTACTCTCGAATTTGAACAAGACTGTCCTTAACAAACTCTCAATTTGCTACAACCACATTGCCAGGTTTGCCACTGGGCTACCTTTTAGGACACATCATTGCATCAATCTAAATCAGCTTGGTTGGCTTTAACTACCCAGCCTAATCCAGTATAACCAACTGATTATGGCCTATAAAATCCTCTATAATCTGGACAATACTCCTGCACTTAAAAATATTATCACCCCCTATAACAATCCTAGACCACTTCAATCCTCCAACAAACTACTAATTCAGACTAGCAAAATTAATAACACAGCCGGTGATTCTCTCTTTGCAAACTCTGTAAGTAGATCCTGGAACTCTCTTCCAGCTGATATTACCTTACTTTCCACCTTAGGTCAATTTAAAACTAGACTCAAACAACATTTGTCACTTAACTGGCTATGACACTGTATCAAGCCTGGCTAACTCTCTCTAGAATGTGTAAAAATCTGTTAACCAGTTTACTGTGTAATTTAATTTAATCCTGACTTGTGCTCAGGATTAACTGTAACCTGTGGAACTTGTTTAACTTGCTTACTTATGTAATCTCTGTAAATAGTCTGTTTGTAATATGTAATGCTGGTATTATGTAATGCTGTATCTGCTTACCCTTGGAGCTTTTCTCCCCGAGCCTCCGCTGAAAATGGACATGCATCCAGTCGGACTATCCCAGTCAACAAATGTAAAATAAAAATAAAATAAAATACTTTAAATAGGCCCAATGCCAGATGTTTAAACAGTCCATGTGCAGGATGCGTGTTGTAGCATGCTTTAACAACAAATTCCTTGAGATCCTTGATTTGCATGCACCTGTTCGTTCAAAGAGAACCAAGGCAAAAACTGCGCCATGGTTTTCTATAGAGTCTAAACTCAAAATTACCCTTAGAAACAAAGCATGGGCTTTATGGCATTCTTCTAAAGACCCTCAAGATCGCATTAAATACAGGCAATCCAGGAACGAAACCAAAAAATCAATTTTACAAGACAAAAAACAATACTACTGTAATTTACAGACAGTAAATCAAAATAACCCTCAGAAGTTTTGGGCAAGTTTAAATAATCTACTACATCCTGGACAAACTTCAGACCCAATCCCTGCTGCTACTATTGATAAAACCCCTGAAGATGTTTCTGATAGTTTTAACCAATTCTTTACTGAGACAATTCAAACCTTCGCTAGCCAACTACCTCCTAGCTCCCCTGGTCCTGAAAGTAGCACCCCTAGAAACCTACTTGTGTTCAGCTTCCAACCAGTCGCCACTTCACTTATCCGTACCTTGATCAAAAAATTAAAACCCACTGCACTTTCTGCTGATCAACTCCCTGCCGAGTACCTACAAAAATCAGCTGATGCTATTGCTTACCCCGTCTCAATACTAATCAATCGAACCATAGTAGAAGCTAAAATTCCCACCATCTGGAAAATATCCTTTGTAATCCCACTTCACAAAGGAGGCAGCTCTACTGAATTCTCCAATTATAGACCAATAGCTATACTCTCTCCACTTGCAAAGATTATGGAAAAATGTATTCATAGACAACTCATACACCACCTAATCCAAAATTGCCTTATGGCAGACACTCAGCATGGCTTCCATCCTCATCACAGCACTACTTCAGCCCTCCTAGCCTTTACTAACACCATAAACCATAATCGCAACAATAATTATGTATCCTCAGCCCTCTTTTTGGATCTTTCCAAGGCATTCGATATGGTTGATCACCAACTTTTAATCCACACCCTGCAAACATTCTGTCTAGATACTGGAGCCCTCCAATGGTTTCAATCCTACCTGAATGGTCAACAGCAGGCTGTTCTCTGGCAGAACAAACTCTCTAACCTTCTACCTAACACCCTCGGAGTACCACAAGGCTCTATACTAGGGCCCTTGCTGTTCCCCATCTTCATTAACGACCTTTATACTGTCATACCAAAAGTCAGCTGTATCCAATATGCTGATGACTCTACTCTGATTTGCTCAGCCACATCTCCAGTAGAGTTATGGTCAGCTACCCAGACCACCTTTAATACAATAGAAAACTGGCTTTCTGAACATCGTCTGATCCTAAATCCCAAAAAAACTAAAATGCTGTTATTTTCACCAACACGTAGGTCTACCACTTTCACCTTTACCATAAAATCAAATGATTGCACAATAATCTCCCCTGACCCATCTACAAAACTATTAGGTGTCATCATAGACAATAATTTCAAATGTGACCTATATGTTAACCAAACTATCAAAACCATCAATAAAAAACTAGGGTCACTTTACAGAATAAAAGCCTTCCTAACCCCTACAGCTAAAATTGCCATAACTTGCGCTCACCTTCTTTCAACCCTTCTGTATGCATCCCCTCTGCTCTCGAATTTAAACAAGACTGTCCTTAACAAACTCTCAATTTGCTACAACCACATTGCCAGGTTTGCCACTGGGCTGCCTTTTAGGACACATCATTGCATCAATCTAAATCAGCCTGGGTGGCTTGAACTACCCAGCCTAATCCAGTATAACCAACTGATTATGGCCTATAAAATCCTCTATAATCCAGACAATACTCCTGCACTTAAAAATATTATCACCCCCTATAACAGTCCTAGACTGCTTCGATCCTTTAACAAACTACTAATTCAGACTAGCAAAATTAATAACACAGCCGGTGATTCTCTCTTTGCAAACTCTGTAAGTAGATCCTGGAACTCTCTTCCAGCTGATATTACCTTACTTTCCACCTTAGGTCAATTTAAAACTAGACTCAAACAACATTTATCACTTAACTGGCTATGTCAATGTATCAAGCCTGGCTAACTTTCTCTTGAATGTGTAAAAATCTGTTAACCAGTTTACTGTGTAATTTAATTTAAACCTGACTTGTGCTCAGGATTAACTGTAACCTGTGGAACTTGTTTAACTTGCTTATTTATGTAATCTCTGTAAATAGTCTGCTTGTAATATGTAATGCTGGTATTATGTAATGCTGTATCTGCTTACCCTTGGAGCTTTTCTCCCCGGGCCTCCGCTGAAAATGGACATGCATCCAGTCGGACTGTCCCGGTCAACAAATGTAAAATAAATATATAAATAAATAAAATAAATAGGGTAGTAAATTTAATTCAGGGGAGGTTATCCTTTTCATATATGAGTGTTGGTAAATGTCTGTGCTCTTTCCTGCATGTATTGGAAGTAGAATTATATTTGTTAGTTATGTTTATTCCGTTACTTGCATGTGTTGTTTCACTTTCCTTTGTAATCTCAAGAATTGAGCTGATCCACGAAATTTTGTTTAGGCTACACGTGTGTAGTACTAAATGACAATAAAGTTTACTTTGACTTTGATTAATTGGGAGGCATATATGACCACTAACATGCAGGCCCAAAGATTTCTTGACGTTGTAAATTAAATTGCCCTGAAGCAGCTGGTTTGCACTGCCACTAGGGAACAACTATCCTAGATCTGGTACTCACAAATACGTGAGAGTGCTGCACCTCCCTTGTGTTATGTCCTCACTAGTAAGATCAGACCACAAAGTGGTTTCTGTTGACATAGAAATAATGGTAAAACCAGTCCCCTCACTTAACCCCAAACACTTTAAGAACTTCTATAAGGTAAATTACCCCCTATTAAGGGATGGCATAGCTAGTTTCCAAGCTCCCCCAAATCCAAAAAACATGGAAACCTATGCAGGGCATACACAAAAGTCCTGTATGACCATATAAACAAATGCATAAAAATGGCAGTACCAGACAGAAATAAACCCAGGTCAAACTGTACAATCAAGCTACCCTGGTGCCCCCCCCTACTATTAACAGGTTATAGAACAAAAGAAAGAAAATCCTATTGAGAAGTAAGAGGGAATATGCACAACAGAAAAATAAGTCCCTCATTAGTCTAAACAAGTGAATCAGGGTACTGTCAAGTCTCTGAAAGCAGAATTTGAGGTAAAAATAGCCTCTAAAGTTAAAGATAACCATAACACATTTTTCAGTTATATCTGCAATCTTTAGGACAACACTCAACAATGTGTGGAATTAGTTGTAGATGACATCACCTTTACTCAGCTGGAAGATATAGCAAATCTACTGACTGCCAAATTCAGATCAAATTTCACCTCCAAATCACTTCCCAGTTCTCCCTATCCTCCGCCACAGTTATTACCTAAGAACAGTTTGCCACTGAGGTCTCTAAAGCTAAAAACATGTCTTTAATAGAGCCTGACAATATCTAAGGTTGCCTCTTAAACAGCTTAAATCAGGACCCATCAGACCGATTAGGATCTATTTAACCACAGCCTCTGGATTGGCTTTGTCCCATTAGAGTGAAGGACAGCAGCAGTCATCCCTCTGCATAAACTGGGACCATCTACTGACCCAGGAAATTACAGACCCATAAATCTGACTAGTCTTATATGTAAGGCCATCGAAAGAATGATCGTGAACCTGATAAATAATGACATAGGAGATGTCCAAACACTGGACCTTACCCAATTCAGCTTTGCCATGGGCAGGTCATGCCTACTGAATCTGGTGAATTTCTTTGAGAAAGTCTTTAATGTAATGGATGAAGGTAAAACAATGCATGGTGCCTACCTCAACTTGGCCAAGCCATTTGACACAATTCCCCACTCAGGTATTATAAATAAACTCACAAAACTGGGCATAAATCCTTATGTCACCAGATGGACAGCCAATTGGCTCACGGACAGAACAAATGTGATTAAAGTGGGTGAATCCGGATCCAGCAAGAGGCTAGTTACTAGTGGTGTGTCACAAAGCTCATTACTGGGACCACTCCTGTTTGGAATGTACTTGTCTGAAGTCAAGGCAAATGTGGAAGGCTTCTGGATGACAAAGTCTGCAGATGACTGCAAGATGGGGGCAATCACTGAATCCCCAAACAATGTATATATCCTTCATGAGGGTCTAGATCAACAAATGATTGGTAGCAATACCATGGCCTAAAACTAAATGCAAAAAATAAAATTATTTTACCCTTTGGGAAGTCAGCTACCCCTGGAATTTACAATATCAATAGCAAACCCCTTAGAGTTAACTCAGAGGTGAGACATCTAAGTACGCAGATAGATAGTAGCCTGAACTTTGACCACCATGTGTCCTTAGCAGTGAGAAAATCCTTTTATGTGGCACAACATATATGTAAATGTATGGCATCTAAATCCAAGGAAATTATAGTCCCGCTGTACTCAGCCCTCATTAGACCAATAATCGAGTACAGTGCACCATTTGACATGTACTTGAGTAGGCACTTAGCAGCTGGAATGAACCCAGAGGTTCCTCACAAAGAAAATATAGAGTGTAAACAATGTAAACTATGTGGAAAGACTAAAAGCCCTACCCCTTTCCTCTGTCTCCTACTGACTGTTAAGGGGTGATTTATTCCTGTCCTATGAGGCACTCACAAATCCAGCCTTGTTGTAGCTGCTACAAATCCACAAGTCAAACAGCATGAGGATCACCCAATCTAGTGATCTATATTTAGTCAGCAACTCAAACAAAATTTGCTGGGCAGACAGATATATGTCTCAGTGATTGCCCCTTCTTTGGAGCAGGTTTCTTATTTATATTAGCAGGCCCCTTCCCTGGCCCTCTTCAAATGCAATTTAGATTAATGCATGGAGAATCATAAATTCATACCCAGAGTTGTCCCTATGTCCCTTATGGATGGGGTAATCTGTAAAATACTCAATGGACAGGCACAAATCCTTGCCATCTTCTTGCCTCTAGGGCCCATAAATTGGGTAAAATCAGGTTATATTTGTCAGGCTTATAAGAGCCCTTAAGCTGTTAGCCTAGTAATCTCCTATGAATCTTCGAGAATATTAGCTACAGGGACCTTTTGATAACCAGTAGGGGATATAATTTGGGTATCCCAGCATCTGCCTCAAAGATACTGCAACGGTGTTATATCATGTAGGGGGCATATGTGGTTTCTTTGTACTGGGGGGGGGGTGAGAGAGAGAGAAAGAGAGAGAAAGAGAGAGAGAGACAACATGTGAGAATTTTATGACATAACCCATTTCCCTGAGGTATCTGAGGTACTGAGGCCATAAATTGCAACCACATTAAAATAATGGCCTCACTTGGTGAGCTGGGAAGAAGGTACATTAACTGCAGAGGTTACCACTCCATAAACTGCCAGTGATCTTTAATGTACAAATTATAATCTACAGTGTTTCTGCATGCCACCCTGGTTGTACCAATGACTCCCATATATGGCACACATGCAACTTATATCAATAGTCTCTGAGGGGCAACTTTTACAAGGAACATATTACTGGTGATGACACATATTCTTTGGAGCAATGGTTGATGACACCAATCAGAAATGCACGGATTATGGCAGACAATGGCTATGATTGTATCATCACTGAACATGAGGTTGGACTGCTGAAGGCATGTTTTCACTCTCTGAATGATTCTGGTGGTGCCCTGCAGTATGTCCCTGGCATATTTACCATGATATTCTCAATATGTGTAATGTTGTCAAATATTGATAAAAGAGCTGTAGCAGGGAGTATGTGTGCAGGAAGAACATGCTCCACCACACTAGGCAGCACAGAGGTAGCAAAATACAGTGACAGTGAAGTAGTCTGGTGCAGATGTTTTAGAGCATATACACAACAAACAAATGTGATGCATGCAAAACTACAACTCTTGCATAGACTGTTAACGCTGTGCTTTAGATATGGTGCCCAGTTAATAAAGTACAGAGAGAAGGGCACAGTTAGAAGGGTGGAGAACACAGTGTGCAATGTCTTCCAAAGGGAGCTGTGTTCATGCTGTTCAAAATGAAATAAATGAATTGTGTGTGCAATATGAGGGTTGGTTGGCGGCCTAAGGTCAACTGCTCCTAAAGGGGCCACCATGTGTATGCTTGTGTGTGTAACTGGGTAATGCAGGTGTGTGTATGTGTGTGTGTGTGTGTGTGTGTGTGTGTGTGTGTGTGTGTGTGTGTGTGTGTGTGTGTGTGTGTGTCAAGACACAATGTCAGTGGATGTTGCTGTACTGTGGTGGGTTTATATTGATAGATCCAGCTGCACAGGAGAACTGCTGGCATCCCATGTATGCCCCTGACCATGGGAATTCCCTCTCCTTGGAGGGTCACAGAAACTAACAATCCCTTGCCTAGAGGTAGCTATGTTTTATGAACATGAGCAATGTGCCATACCATATTTAGGTTCATAGGTTAGTAATAGGCTAACTGCCTTTGTGGGCCATTTTAAGCCTAGTCATTTACCCCATCTGATAATCAAACCCTGGACCTTGTGTTTGTAAGGTGAACACCTTAACCATTATGCCAACCTGCCACCCTGCCTTCACCTTCATAACTACAAAAGGAACCTTTGAAACAAATGTGAATACATACCTGATGAGACTAAATTAGTAAACTCGTTTATTACTAATGTAGTCATTACACAGTTTCAGTCTAAGTCAAAATTGTTAACATTGTCTTTCTCCCTAGATCAACTCCACCTTACCTGGGAGGGGCACAGCAATATCTATCTATCTATCTATCTATCTATCTATCTATCTATCTATCTATCTATCTATCTATCTATCTATCTACCTTTGTTGGCCAGGAAAATCCATTTTCAGCAGAGGCCCAGGGAGAAAAGGTCCATCACAGTATATTTATATTAACAAGTGAACTTCTCACAGTTCTAAGAAAAACAACAGCTATACTTCTCAGAAAAAAAACATAGTTACAAGACAAGTATACAGAGTAAAGTATTTACATAAATATATATGTCTATACAGTTAGCTCTAACTTCTTGAAGGACATAAATGGATTTATACTGTAGAAGGGAGGTCCAAATGGAGAGATGATAAAATCAGCAAAAGGAGAGAAGTATTGCTGGAACTGAATTCATCCTCAAGTCTTGGTGAGTACCTTCACAAGGTAGACCCTGTTTTTTTTACAAAATCTCAGCAAGACAACACTGTTATATAGACTATATTTTATATAGCATATATCATGGATAGATGTTGGTTAAAAAACAAAGAAGATAGCTGAGTGCACAAGACCCAGGATAAAAAAAGTGCACAATCCTGGTAGGCAGAGTGGTACCAGGAATGGAAAAAATGTCAGTGTAGAATCCTCGAGACATGCAAATATTCCTACAATGTGGTTAGGCTAGGCCCAGGGGGAGGATGCCTCCTTGTTGTAAAAGGAAGCAGCAGTCCATGAAAAATCACAAAAACTGATAGTCCAAAAAAGAGCCATACAGATGATAGACTATTGAGGATAAGAAAGAAATTATGTATTGTTACTATTATGCAAGAAACTCAGAATTTCCAGATATATTCCTGCATAAGAGTATGCTGCAACAAATCCTGTAACACCAGCAATTTCCAGGGTGTGTAACAGCAATAATGCAAATATGGCCCTATGTTCCTGCCTCTGTCCTCCACATATATACCAGTCTTTGTCCTGCTGTGATACAGAAAGGGGTTGTTAGGTAATGGCCTATCATTATTTACCAGTAGCATTACTGCTATCATCCCAGTCATATCATGGACTCCACACCAACTGTTGGGCCAAGTCCATATATATGGGGGCAACAGCTGGAGAACATATATGTGCCCTTGTACATTCCAGAGGTAAGTGTGTGGTGCACAGTGTTCCTTGCCCTTGTACAGCCTTTTATGGGGGGGGGGTTCAATGTCATTAACCTAGACTTTGACACCTTTTCAGGGATATAACTGTTAAGAAGAGGGTCATTCAGTGTGATAGTGAGATGTTAGGTTAAGCAATGTTATGTACAAGATACTGTGACATTAACACAAGTGCTACTTTCCCCCTAGGGCTTGACTACAGGGTATAATTGGAGGCTGCTGAAATACATCTGTAATTGTTGATTGTTAGGTATCCTGAAGGCAAATCCTGTGTCTACTGTTGTACTAATTGAAGGCCTTGGCCTGGACAGCATAGAATGGTATATATCCACATTGCTTGCATCTACTTTTTTGTGTGGGCCTTGCATTCATCACTGATTACATATTTCAAACTTTATGTGGTGTAAGTACTGGCATACATTATTGCATAGTACACAAATAAAGGTTATCTGTGTATGCATACCTGTATGTCGTGTCATGTCCTTTGAATTGTGGGTGGGTATATGTTTAATGTCAGTGTTCTCATTTGTGGGAATGGTTGTCACACTACACATTTCACAGGTGGCAGTTAAAGGGCTTGTGGCTGAGGGATATACTTTGCACCCAGTACTTCCACAGTACTTCTACATATGTATTGCTACTAATACCTTTTGTCTGTGTATATGTCTATGTACCTATATATATCTCATATAGCTAGATCTAGATATATGTATCTATATATATCTATCTATCTATATATCTATATATATATATATATATATATATATATATATATATATATATATATATATATATATATATATTTTATATATATATATATATATATATATATATCATTCATATATATATATATATATATATATATATATATATATATATATATATATATATATATATATATATATATATATATATATATATATATATATATATATATATATATATATATATATATATATATATATATATATATATATATATATATATATATATGCATATATGTATATATATATATATATATATATATATATATATATATATATATATATATATATATATATATATATATATATATATATATTGATGTTATATGATTATTTGTGAGTCATACACACACACACACACACACACACACACACACACACACACACACACACACACATATATATATATATATATATATATATATATATATATATATATATATATATATATATATATATACATATGGCTGTCTATCTGTCTACATTTACAGATATATATGTAATATATGTGTCCATATGTCCATGCATGTTCGGCTCATATTTTGGCCTGTACCTCATTCTCTTGGCAATTGACATGGATGATCGCAGCACTGAAGTCAATAACTACTGCCGACACTTTTGTGTTTCAGACTTCATCTTCCTCTACATATGTGTTCTAATACATATAACTGTGTAACCAGCAATATTTTAAGTATATTAGAGCATTAGTTGACATTTATCCCTATTTGTACCCACATTGTGGCATGCCTTGTCCAGACTTCTTGCATTAACAGGTTGTGTGGTATGATATTAATACATTTCCTGTACTGTTGACTGATTGTGCTGGATGATACATTTGTGAAAACATCATGTTATGTATATCTGCCATGGTTTAGTGGTCCTGGGTACAAGCCTTCCAGAGGCTGTTTATTTTGTTGCTGGGCAGAAAAACGGCCATTGGATACAGAATGATTAACGCACTTTTAAGCAGTTGTAAGCGAGTTTGCATGGGTTTGCGTGATGGTAAGCACTGCTAACCTCCACTTATGTTTTCTTACACTCAGTTCCGGAATTGCTCAACCTGTGTAGACATAGCTTACCCCCCCCACGCAAACCCGCTTACTGCTGCTTAAAACTGCTTAATGATGCTTACTCCCATGCTAATTTCTTTAAAAGAAAAGAAAAATGGGTTTATAGGAAAGTGGTAAAAAAAGGGGCACAAAGAGGGAAAGACAGTAGGGGAAATAGCCAGGGATGTGTAGGAAGGGTGTAGGGAAGGTCCATAGCTGCCCATTTCTTCTACATTAACAGCTGTGCATATACACTGAATTTGGAGGTACATTTGAACCCTCAAACCCCTGGGAGAGGGGTGAGGACAACATATATTCATTGTGATGCCAATTAGACCAGATTACATGTGTCCAGTGGATGCCTGCAAAATGGACAGCTATGTATGGGGTAAGATTCTTTTGTGGGAAGAGATTGCCCTTTTTTTCAGGTGAGAGTGGGATGTTGGGGAGTTATAGTAGGTATATTTGGGGAGGTAGGTTGGGTAGATTGACAGACAAGACAAACAAGATGCACACAGGGGTGGTATATGACACATGTGGGGGTAAACACCTTGAACGGGGAGGGGTGTTTGGAAGTCGCAAGCCCATGAGCTCCCAAATGAACACAGTGGGACTGAGGTCCCCACCCATGGGCAGTCACCACTGCATCTTCACAAGCCCCAAAGGTGGCTGTGCTTAGGGTTGTGTAGGAGGGGCAGGCTCACCCTCTAATTGCACCACTTGGCCCTCAAGCTGGTGTAGCCGGTCTCAAAACTCCAGATCGAGCTCCCTACGCACCATGGCCTGGACATGTTGATGGGTGACAGGTTCCCCTCTGCATCCGCTCCAAAGGGGGGTGAGCCCCATCCCCTGCAGCAGTTCCAGCCAAAGGTGGTGCAGGGCCCATGGAGGAGGAGGTCCCAGGCTAGTCCCCAGATGTGCTGGTGTCCGGTGCCATGGTCAGCTGAGGTGGGACAGGTGGGTCCGCTGGGACTGGACTTCCCATATGAGCTATGTTGTAGCAGGTTTATGACAGATATGGGTTAGTAACAGTCAACAGCATTCAGGATTAGTTGTAACAGCATGCATAGGTATTCCCATTAACCCAAAACACCATATTTAACACAGTTGCAGAGCAAGCAGAGCACATGCATATATGGAACAACAGTGGCCATTAAAAGAGCATGCAGCTTTCATTGATGGGAACAGGCCACCAATATGTGTGTATTTTAACATGGCACATGTATAGAAACAAATGTGAATATTTATAAACCACTAGGACATATGTCCCAACAAAAGTTTGGAGTGTACACATACCAGTTGAGGAGTGTCATTGGGTTATTTTGCACATACGGTAGGGGTGAGAGAGAGAGTTCAATTAACTCAGACAGAGTTTAATTAACAACTAATATATCCTTGTAGTTTTCACAACATTCTTAGTCACTGCAGTGATCTTTCCCTTACATGTATTATTACACTACCCAATGACCTTATATTGTACACTGGTATGTTTATAGGTTATTCTATACGTGACCTGTGTTTTACATACAGCCGTGACAAGATGCAGGTGTTACTGCAACATATGTTGAGAAGTACTGTCATACACTTTGGGTAAGGTGCTAGAATGACAGGTTTGTTGTCATATACATTCTATGACTATGTATACGTTTGACTGTCAGTTATATGTCATTAACAGCTGCCTACATTTCTTGGATCGTCACACTGATTTTTCAGGGGAGCAGTGTACCAGGCTGGTGATATGGGACATTTATCTGGATATGCTGGACAGATTGGAACAGTTGTGGGGTATGAATATGCATACAACTTTCAATTTAAACATTCTAGCAAATTCTGTACAGTTGCTGGGTGTAATTATGCATACAGCTTTCTATCTAAGCATTGTAACAAAATCTGTACAGTTGTGGGGTATGATTATGAATACAACTTAGTAGCACTCCCAGGATTCAAACCCCTGCTGTGTGAGACAAAACATTATAGCTAACATCACAGTACACTGTGCTATCATGGAATTGATGTAAAACTTTCTACTGTTTTCTATCTAAGCCTCCCTCACTTGTACAATATGACTGACCTCTTGGCACTTCCAACATTGTTATGCAGGACTTCATACACATTTTATCTGCATACCACAGTGTGGGTGACACTGCTTAAAATACAACAGTACTATTTATAGTATGCAACAGTTCACCAACATATGACAGAAGAATAAACAGAAGCACTCCAGAGGTTATACCTTTATTCACAGACTATTACACATTTATTTCTACTGGTACAACACTTTCTAAGGCTCTTATATTTATTTGCTATGACAGCACATGCAGACTAATTACTAACCTGCCTCACAACGCAGTCTTTGCAACCTAGCATCATGGACTTGCTGGTTTGCAGTCCGCTCATCTGCAGCTGTCAAAGAAATACAGTGATATTTAGCTATACCTATCCACAGTATACATAAGCTAGGCAATTCTTAACTACTTAGTAGAATGAGTACTTACTCAATACTGGGGCATTAGGCATCTGGCGAGACTCCTGGATCCACTGTTCCAGTACATCCCCCTTCACCGCTTCAGGTCAGCATGGTAGTGCCTGACTTGCTCACCAGTCTTGGGGATACCTGTGGCACTGGTGAGGTTAAGGGCGAGACTGTCCCAGGCCTCCATTTTATACTGTGAGCCCTGGTACTGACCCTGCAGTAGTCTCTCCTCATGGTGTTTTATTAGGAGCCATACCATGATTTTTGACTCCTGGATGCCCCAGAGCTGCACTCTAAAATGAGTGCCTTTACCCACACCAGCCATTCTGCCTGTAGTAGGAAGCTACAACCAGTTATGGAACTGTGGGTTTAAATACAGCCAGTTACCCACACTTTTCAGTGATTGGCCAGATTTGAAAAGGCTAAGCTATGGGCACACCTGTTTACCTAAGGCTGGCAGTGCTTAAAGAGGTATACCATTAAGCAGATTGGATTGGCTCCCCTACACATTGCTTACTCTTACGAAGTTGAGCTGTGCTGCAGTTAGCATTGCTTAATAGTTAATTAACACTATATTTGCCTTTTGGCAGTGATTTATTATTCATTACAGGTTCTATATGTTATTGGTATCTATGATTCTACACTTCTACTACTTCTACACTTTATTACAATAACACCTCACATCTATGCTTACTGCAGTACTCCAGTTCACATATATATGTTATGTAGCAAGTTATACCACTTCACACTGTACCTAGATTCATTTCACACGTTTGGTTTGATTTTCCTGTGGTGAGGATTAGTTTGCTGATACCTCATTTATGTGTATTGCTATGATGGCTTAGTGGTTAACTACTGTGAATATAGTGTACAGGCTCCTGAGTTCAAGCTTTGCCGAGGCAGTTTGTTTTGTTGCTGGGCGGAACATGGGCCATTGGGTACAGAGTGATTAAGGCACTTTAAAGCAGTTGTAAGTGGGTTTGCGTGGGTTTGCCCAATGGTAAGCACTGCTAACCTCCTGTTACAGTTTCTTACACTCAGTTAGCTTCTACTTTGCTTAATCTGTGTAGGCAAGGCTTACCCCCACACACACTTAAACACGCTTACTAGTGCTTATATATGCTTACTACTGCTTATTTGTACTCAAACCTGCTTACTAGTGTCTTATTCATTATGACACTGACACTTCACATGTGCATTTAATGCAGTACTCCAGTTCACATTTAAATGTTATTTAGTAGGTTATATGGCAAAAAGATGTAAAAATATGTTCATATACAGATTTCACAAGGAAAATGGTATGTGCTGTAGTGGGACTCGAACCGGGAATGCCTGTTCTTTAGGCTGATGTTCTAACCACTACACTATTGCTGTGCTGCTTCATTTGCATATATATTCCTTATCTCGTCAGCCTTTTAAGCTGCTTTAACTATAGCTAAGCGATGAGCAAACCTGCGCACCTATGGTTAGCTGTACTCGGGGTTTAAAAGAAAATAAAGGGGTTTCTTCTTTTTATTTTTATGTCCTGTTGCTGTTGTACACATGGGGGACTGTTGGTGGGGATATGCGGACATCTATGAGTGGTCTTGCTCATTTATTTACACTTTCTGTTCTACTTTGTTTTGGGCGTGTTTATTCTTGTAGCTTTGCTCTCAGACACACCCCCTGCACTCGTCCATGCTCCGTGTAGGATTAGGAGGTCAGGCAGCAAGCCTTCATTAATATGTATGGCACACTGCCATCCTTCTCCTAAACTGCCGCTTCCATGCAGGACTACATTAGTCCTGCATGGAAGATTAGTAAATCCATTTTGTAACATTGCAACAAGCCAACTGCAAATATCATGGAGCTTATCTATAAATGTTTAATTAGCTGTATGAACTATGTCCTTTTGTAACATATGAAATGTAACTTGCAATTATTGTGGAGCTGTTCTCCCCGGGCCTTCACTGAAAATGGGCTCTTCTTGGCCCAGTGGACTTCCCTAGTCATCAAACTTAATAAATAAATAAAATAAATATATATATATGTGTGCATATATATATATATATATATATATATATATATATATATATATATATATATATGTGTGTGTGTGTGTGTGTGTGTGTGTGTGTGTGTGTGTGTGTGTGTGTGTGTGTGTGAGTGTATTTCTATCATATTATCGAGTTTTTGGAAACTCAAAATTGATATGGTCAAGACCATATGTTTGAGTTTACAAAAAATTGAATATAAAAAGAAATCTATGTTTGTGCAGGGGGGCAAGCCCCCCCTGCACTCACCCCATCTCCTGCAAATTATATATCGCAATTGCAAGATTACACTAATGTGGGGAAAAAGATAAATTCCCCAGTCCCCATTTTTTAATCTACATAGGCATGCTTTAGCATAGAATTTTCCCATTTCCCCACTGTAGTGCAATCTCAGAGATGGTATATATAAAATATATATAATTTGCAAGGGGGGAGGGCACAGCCCCCACATTGGTGGTACAGGGGGCCTTTCCCCCTATAAAAACTTTTTCCATTTGAGTTCTCGTGCAGTGCACTCCAACATATGGTCTCACCCATATGAATTCTGAGTTTACAAGAACTCAATTGTTTGTATAGATATTATATATATATATATATATATATATATATATATATATATATATATATATATATATATATACACATATATATGCATATATACTTTTTAATGGATTAACTCATATGATTTTTAAATTAGAACATTATATTTGCTGTTCCTCAGAAGCTGTTTATGACCTCAGGTGAGGTATTTTGCTCCCCTACATTAACTTCAACTAACTTGCTACCACAGTTTTAATGGCTATGAGTTGGAATGCTTTGGACTCCCTACTGTGCATATCTTTTTGTGTAACTGTAATTTATCACCACTAAAACTCTGTATAACAAATCAAATGGCCCAGTTTCAGGGCTATTTTTTAAAAGTGGCATATAAACTTTAACTTACACACACACCTGCTCTGGTGCATTAATAACAAACAATATTGATAAATTATTATTGATGCCACTGCATAACCAAGATTCCTTGAGCTTTTCATGTTTGTGCACTGATAAAACTCAACAGAGATGGTTAACATTGTACATTGATATAACCAAGATAAGGGTGTGTGTGCCAGTCTGGCCCAGAAGTTTAAGTCTATGTACTACAAGACCCAGATTTTGATTCTCACAACCTTCATTTCCTTTTATATCATTCCGAGTAAGTCACTTGAGCAAATATTGCTCTAGACTGTTCTTTTCCCAAATGCAGCACATCCTAGAAGTTACCTTTGTGAAACTGATGGTATGATGACCCATATACTGTAACTGTCCATTACTATTTCGTTTTTGTAGAGCACAACTTAACTTATTCCCGGCAGTATGTATATATATATATATATATATATAAATATATATATATATATATATATATATATATATATATATATATATATATCATGGGATTGTCTCTTTTTTATGCCACGGTCTTAGAGAGTTCACTGCAGAGATGGTAATGACACAAGCTGAAATGTATTTTTCTTTCTGGTGCAGATTAGTTCTTCTTGTTACAGTAATTTAGTTCTATTTCATACCATATGTTGCCATTTAGTTATAGTCTCCATTATATATTCTAGTTTATAATGTACTATTTCACAGTGTCATCAGTGTTACACATGACTAAGCCAAATGATCCTGTCTACACCAGTGGGATGTTTATGTCAGCCTAGGTCCAATTCCTTATTAACATCATTGGATCTGCATCCCTGTGTGCTGAAGTGACATTTGCAGAGATACTGATGAACACTATAAACCTGCAAACATGCTGTTGCAGGAAAGCAAATACTGCATTTGGGATGCAGGTGCCTTAAAATGCCAACTGCGTTACTTGTTGAAGTGCTGGGATGTTTCTGTTGACAGCATTATAATATGCAGTGCCACTAAGACATGCTGTTTGCAAGGGAAATAAAGAAAAACAGGATAACCTAAAGTATTTTAGACAGGTAAAATGTATATGCTTAGAGTAAACAGAAACATGGAGATTTTATTTCACATAAATAATATATTGTGGGCAGGTATTTCACAAGAGTGGACTACACAAATCACTAAATGAGTTGGAGTCTGTTGAAAGTGCAACAAAGCTCCAGAAAATGTCAGAGTTTGTTAACCCCTACCAGGTTAATCCTGAACAGTTTAGTTGTGGTACTGCAGCTAGTAAATTCTCTGCTACAGAACAGATGCGAAAGGAGAGGGATGGAAGGCTTCAAGCATGCCACTGCAGGGATGATCAGAATGATCATATTGGAAGAATGGATCTATCTATCTATCTATCTATCTATCTATCTATCTATCTATCTATCTATCTATCTATCTAAACTTTCTTGAGTTTATTTTATGAAATGAGATGTTTTCCATCCCAAATTAGTATGGTACAATGATGCAAAATGCATTTATATCAAGATCACTGAGTAACTCTGAATGTGACAATGCCTAATTTGGGGAAAATGCACATTTAAACATTATCCATATCAGAAAAGGTTTACACTGATTACAGGTCACCAGCAGTGTTAGCTACACTCATGTAAATAACATGACACTTGTAAAGATTGCATACTTTTTTAACATTAGCCAAACATAAGGAAACAGTGGGATGTGACAATGCAGCTGAACTGTCACAATAGTCATATGAAAAGTTTAAGAAATGTCATCTCTGTACACTTTGAAATGGCCATTTCTGCTAAGATGACATACTCATATTTACCTTGCAAGGTCCGTTCAGGGGATTCACAATGAAAATAGCCTGACATAAGCTACACAGAGGCCATAATTTCTGAAAAGACAGTGTCATTAAAGAGGATGGGGGATGCAAGAAGTTGCCTGATCAAACTGTCAACAGTAGTTCATGAAAGTTTAGCTCAGAAAAAACTCTATAAACAGTGATAAAGTGAATTTAATTATGCATTTTATATATGCACTTTCCCATTCAGCCACAAACAGACTTGATGATAGATTTGTGCTAATAAGAAACACCTTAACCAGGTTTGTTGCAGCTGCTCAAATGTATAATGTTTAAATTAACATCTTATATAATATATTTTCTCATTTTCATTTCATCCTGTGGGTGCCTGTTTAAGTACACAGTACTGCAGTGTATTTGCCTTGAAATTGTTAATGGATCAGAATGACAATGTCCTGAGGAAAAAAAAGGCTACTTTAATTTCAATTAAATGAAATGTTTCTTTTTCTTGAAGACAGTGTTCCCACAGCACAAGAGAGACACTTTTCTTTTTGCCTACCACATTATTTTGCATGCAGCCAATAATGGTGTTAAAGAAATTGTGTTCTTGAACAAAATGTGCATTCCAGAAGGACTTAGGGATTCCAGAGCAGCAAAGATAAGCACATAAAATACAGAATTAGGATATGAATAAAAATTCACTGAGAGCTCTTATCAGGAGGCAGCAGGTATTGACCAGAAAATGCAGAACTTAAAAATAGGATCATGTTTTCAAGGAAACTTCTCTCTTTTTTTTCTTTTTTCTGTCTCTCATTCTCCTTAGTCTGTTATTGCACAGCTTCTTTCATTCACAAACAAAACTACAGCTAAGAAGGCAGTGGAGGGAAACAAAGAAAAATAACTGTCTCCTAACTAAAATCTAGCTCTGTTTTTGCTCAAAACTAGGATAAACTATATCCCTATATGTGAACAAGTACCTTTTCATTCCATATACCTCTTTACTCTCTCCCTCACTTACTTCCTTACTACTATCTAATTCTCTTCCCTGACTTTCTTTCTAAATATACCATAAGTCTGTTGTCCCTCACTTCGTATTGCAATTCCTATTTTAATTGGATGAAATTACCTTTACTTTCTCTACAAACTGTCTAAAAGTTGTCTAAATATTAAATAATCATATACCCTGTAATGGTTCAAAACTATTGTTTTTATATTATGCCTAATTTGTTATATTTATCATATACCTTGTAATGATTCATAACTAATATTGCTATGTCTAATTTGTTGTGTTAATTTAAACTGCAGATGTTATTGTTTTATTTTTGAAGATTGCAAAATGATTGTTCTTACAATGTTCTGGAATATTTTGGAGCTTTTCTCCCCCGGCCTCCACTGAAAATGGGTTTCTACACAGCTGGACTTTCCTGGTAATCGAATGTCAATAAATAAATAAATAAAATGTAGTTTACGTTCTGAAAATGCACAGACCAGCTGTTAAACATTTTTTGTAGTCAAACAATGTTCAGTCATTGTATTAGATATTAGATACTGCTAGGGGGTGTTATAACTTATGTCCTCTACTGTTATACTGCATAAAATGTTACAATTACATCTGGTATCTGTCACCCCTAGGCATTGAGACATAACCTACTCTTTACTCCATTTGTGAACAAAGTTGTACCTTACTGTCAACCACTGAGTCCAAAAGGAGTTCAACCACATGTACAACCAAGTTCTTAAGTTCCTGAATTAAAAAAAAAATAACAGCACAATGTCCATCTTTGACTCTGTGCTGGTTCTGCACTTGCCAGTGGCTGACAGAGCTGGATATATGCTTCTTCCCCTTTCAGACATATTTCATTTGCAAACTGAGAGGCTGTCACTCTCCTTACCTTATCCTCTAATTATCTCTTCCTGCTGTTTTTTCTAATCACCAAATTTTCTGTATTTTGGCCTTTATTGTATCTTACAAATTTCATTTAATTGTGTAACTATATGGGAGAGGGGAATGTTATGTCAATATTTTCTTCTTGAACATGAAGTAGAGGATCTCTTGCTTCACCTTGTTCTTCCCCAGACTGTTATTTATATTTGTCCCTGCCTTCACTGTATTACTACAGCTCACTGTTAAATAATCCCTGTCTTCCAGCCCCGTGCCTCTGTTTCTATGCCCTTTACTTGGGCTCCCTTGGCTTCACTTCCACAATACCTTCATGAATAAGCATGATATAGCTTTGCAGTTGGTATTCTTTTTACATTTTATTGTGATCTTTACAGTTATGTAATTTTGATACCATATACATTCTGTAATAAAACTTCCTTTCGCTATATTTTTTTATCATTATCATTAGTACAATTGAATGCATGTAGCTCTTCAGTAAATTTATAGGCAGTCTTATATAAAATAATAGCTTGACAACTGTCCAACAGAGTATTCCCAAGTTCGCTAAAGGTTCCGTTCATCTGGCTGAAGCTAAGATTCATGTCACACAGAAAAATAAATAAATAAGCTGCAATTCCCATGTAGACTGCTTTGTTCTTACCCCTCTCCTTTTATACATTAACTCCACTCTCACACAACAGTAGAAAAATAAAGCCCAAACACTTTAAATAACTGCTGATGCATAAATAGAAACTACGCCAACAGTAATTCAAATCATTCTGTCAAATGCTACTGGGGTCGGGGACCATCAACTTGAGACCAGATATAAGCAAGATTTACTCATTCACTGTATACCTGACTAAGTGTGGGGAGCCCCAAACATAGGTTTGTGTTAAGCTAACTGCCCTTGCGAGCCATTTAAGCTTAGCCAATTATCCCTTGTGAGACTCAAACCCTACACCTTGTGTTTGTAAGGCAAACACCTTAACCATTAGGCCTCCCTCCCAACCCCTGTAATAATAATAATAATAATAATAATAATAATAATAATAATAATAATAATAATAATAATAATAATAATAATAATAATAATAATGCATAAGTAACCTTTAATATTCTTCTGCAGAAGGTGAAAATTATCTCGGAGATAAATTTCTTGTCAGTAGTGCAGCAGGATGTATAACAATTCTACATCATTGTCACTGTTCCTCATAACAGAACATAAGTATACCAAAAGACATAGCACAGAGTGAAAAGACAATTGGCTTTTACCATACTTGAGACTTAAAATTTACAGCCAGTTCAGAAAAGATGTACAATTATACATTAAATGTGGACACATACTGCTCTTCAAAATGCTCTGTTTAGATTATTTGGTTTAATGCTGGAATGGCAAAACTATCTCAGACCACCCTTATTTAACCAGCAATATGTTTAATGACTTTTCTTTTGGATGTTTTTAGAAGAAAATAACATTATTTGATCACAATTATCTGATCTATGGAAACAAGCCTTACTGAAACTAGTTCTACAAATGCAAGCGCCAGAAAACACAAAAGATGTTAGGCTGATATCCATCCTCCCTGCTCACATAAAGATTGTGAAATAAAAGTTTTTGCACAACTTACAGAATATACCACAAAATGTAGTATCCTATCCTCCATCGACATGGGTTTTGGACAGGCTGAAGCGTGAGGCTGCCAGCCCAGCTAGCTAGAATTTTGTAAATAATCATATGAACCTACACACATTGCTAACATACTGGCTGACAGGTTCAGTGCAAACTTCTCCCCCCCCTCCCCCCCAAAAGGAGAGATATCTATTCCAGAGGATTGTAGCCCCCCAAACATCTCCAACACCCAGGTGAGAACTGCCCTCACTAAGGCAAAAAACACAGCATCCATGGGACCGGATGGTGTCCCCGGCTGTGTGCTTCATGAACTCAACGAGGAATTAAACCCACAGTTAGGACAGCTGTTTAATCTTAGCCTCACCTCAGGATACGTACCCAAGGAGTGGCGCACGGCGACTGTGGTCCCACTTCATAAGGGCGGTGCCTCCACAGACCCTGGAAATTACCGCCCCATTAGCTTGACAAGCCTTATCTGCAAAGCCATGGAGAGGATCATAATGGAACTCATAAATAAAGACATAGGGAACTTGCAGACTTTGGATCCAACCCAGTTTGGCTTTGTCAAAGGCAGATCCTGCCTCTTAAACTTGGTTGACTTTTTCGAGACAGTCACCAAGGCCATTGATGAGGGAAAGGCAGTCCATACAGCCTACCTCGACCTGGCAAAGGCCTTCGACACAATACCCCACTCAGGTATCATCGAAAAACTCATCAGCTTGAATGTAAACCCATACGTCACAAGATGGGTTGCAAACTGGCTAAGTGACAGAACCCACAGGGTCAGAGTTGCTGGAGCCATGTCAGACTCAAAACCTGTCACAAGTGGTGTCCCACAGGGCTCAGTCCTGGGTCCACTCTTGTTCGGCATCTACTTTTCTGAAGTACAAGCAAACACAGGAGGGTTATGGCTGACAAAGTTTGCAGATGACTGCAAATTGGGCGCCATAGTCGAAAACACATCTGACACAGATATCCTCCAGAAGGGCCTCACAGAAATGGATAACTGGTGCCAGAGCCATGGCCTGAAGTTAAACGCCAAAAAATGCATAGTCATACCCTTCGGGAAAAACAAGGTTATCCCTAGCTACCATATAGGTGGCAATCCACTGAGCACAGAAAAGTCATCAGGGATCTGGGGACCCAAGTTGACAGTAGCCTTCGCTTTGACACTCATGTTGCTAAAGTAGTTAGGAAAACCTTCTATATCGCCCACCTGATCATGAAGGGATTCACATCTAGATCAAGGGAGGTCATCGTCCCCTGTACTCATCACTCATTAGACCTATGATTGAGTACAATGCCCGTTCGAATGTATCTGACCAGACACTTGCTGCAGCTTGAAAGGCCCCAAAAGTTCCTCACCAAAAGGATAAAGGGTCTCAAAAATATGTCTTATGCTGCCCGACTGAAAGAACTCCAGCTCTATTCAGTCTCATACCGCTTGCTCAGAGGTGACCTGTGCCTGACATATAAGGCCATGTCAAACCCAGATTTGATGAATATGCTTCACCTCAAAAATCTAGATCCCTCAGAACCACAAGGGCGGAGACTTAAACCTTGACACGGTTATAAATAGAACGTGCTGGAGGGACAGATTCATCACCCAGAGACTCCCTATGCTGTGGAACAAAATCCCGGTACATGTGAGGCAGAGCACCTCGCTGGCCTTGTTCAAGAGGAATCTTGACCAATGGATGGGAGATCGCAGATATACCCCAGGGATTACTTCAGTGTCACTGCTTGACAGAGGCACAGAAAAATGATAGGCATAGTTTTTATTCAAACTAAAGGGGTGGCGAAAGCCACATAACTATGGGCTAGGCTTATAAATGCCCTTGGGCAGATAGCCTAGTATGAACCTATGAACCTATGAACCTATAAATAATCATATGTCATTTGTGAATATTAATATTTTTTATGCTTGTCTTGCAAATGTAAGAGAACTATATGTTATGTGTATATTAAACTACTGGTGCAGAAGTTTGTGTTGAACTCTATGTTCTGTATTGAGCTTCAATAATGTAACCACAGTGTACCATACTGGAAAAGAACAGAGTTAATTTGCAAACTCTAAGAATAATACGTGTTTTATGATTGTGTTTATCTCTCAGTTTCACTGAAGGAGACATGATGTCTACAGCTAGAGGTTTCTTTCCATTGTTTTGAAACAGAAATAATTACTAGGTTTGGAATATAATAAAAATCCAAAGTAGCCAAGGAAGAAGTAAGAGCCCACAGTGGCAAAATATAACATACAGGATGAGAAGAAAACCCACTGGAGCCACCACGACTGGTTAAAACTTTATTTAACACACAGATAAGCGCTTTTGAGCATTAGCTCTTCATCAGATCTAAAAAAAAAAAAAAAAACAGTTACAATCAACCATATTTATACAAGTAACAACCGATTAGAATCAATAGCAGAACCTATGCCCCTTCAATAAGGGTTTTAAAGGCATACAAGCATTTAACCCAGGTGTATGGTTAGCTTGCAATTCAGCTGTCCATCATAACTCAGCTAATTCAGTGCTGTTTACAACGTCACCCCCCCCCCATACTCACTTGTTGAATGTATAACACCATAAACTGACACCTATGCTTTTATTTGTTTCAACATGTTGATACAGAGCATTACTTCTCAAACATAATCTGATGTCACTCATATACTGCAATATGCATTGTTTTAACATTCTATTAGTCACATACATATTTTTTTCACTGAGGAAGGCTCTGTTGAGCCGAAACCGGTCTGTATATTTGATATCTGAGGGATTTGTCTCTCAGTTTTGATGTAATAAATCATTTGTACTTTGGTACCAACAGCTGCTGGCTTCATTTGTTTGGATTCTATTAGTCTTCCCAACACAGAATGGTTGGCATGATATGCACTCAGCTAAATACACCACATTTTTAGTTCTACAGTCTGTATGTAAACTAGGTGTATACGTCCTACCTAACACAGGGTGTACCAAGATGTTATTTTCTTTAACATTGACATGCCTTGCATTTCTTGCATTTTAAAGTTCCCAACTTCTTGCTATGTATTAAGGACCTGTTGAGAAGTATGTTCTTACATAAAATCTGCTTCAAATTTTGGTTGTTAGTATAAGCAAATCTGGGATGGGGACCTACTAGTGCTTATCACCAGTATGTAAACTCTTCCATTTTTTATCACCTTGGAAATGGCATCAATATCACTATTATAATGTACATTTATTCTCATAAATGGGTTGTTATTCAGCTTCTGTTCATTAACAATGGTCCCATTGTCAGAGCTGTTCACATTACATTTGAACTATAGCTTGCCTCTATTCCTTCTCCAACTTTTTGTCCTAGCTATTGTTTTCTTAACTCTTTGTGTTGGATAGCCATGACTAGCAAACATATACCGCATGTTGTCTAACTCACTTGCATATATACTATCTCCAGTACATACACTCGAAATTCTTAACCCCTGCCCGCTAATTACATTATCAAAAATGTGCCTTGGGTGCATACTGTCATGCATTAACATGTTATTTCTCCAACTACTTTTCCTATACACTCTGGTTTGTATTTTGCCAGTCAAGTCTTTATAAATCTTCACATCTAAAAAATCTATTGATTCATCAGTATAGTTAACAGTAAAATGTAAAAATATCTGTTGTGTTTTCTAAGTATCTGTGAGTTAAATAAAGTTTTAACTGGTCATGGTGGCTCCATTGGGTTTTCTTCTCATCCTGTAGGTTTGGAATGTAAGGTGTTTTTAGGTTCATAGGTTCATAGGTTCATACTAGGCTATCTGCCCTGGGGCAATTATAAGCCTAGCCCAATTCTGTATGGCTTACGCCACCCCTTGATTTGAGTATACTGTGCCCTTTTTAAGGTTTAGTTTACTGTGCCTCTGTCTAATAGTGACACGGGAGTAATCCCTGGGACAAACCTACGATCCCCCATCCACTTATCGAGATTCTTCTTGAAGAGATTCAGTGAGGTGCTCTGCCTCACATGAACTGGAATTCTATTCTAGAGCGAAGGGAGCCTCTGGGTTATGAACCTGTCCCTCCAGCAAGTTCTATTTATTTCTGTGCTGAGGTTCAAGTCCCTCGAGCATGTGGCTCTAAGGGATTTAGATTTACTGAGGTGGAGCATGTCCATTAATTCTGGATTTGACATAGCTTTGTATGTCAGGCATAGATCGCCTCGAAGTAGGCGGTATGCAACTGAGTGGAGCTGGAGTTTTTTTAAACGAGCAGTATATGGCATCTGTTTGAGACCATTGATCCTCTTGGTGAGATACTTTTGGGGTCTTTCTAATTGCTGCAGGTGTCGGGTAAGGTACATCCCAAAAGGGGCATTGTATTCTATGATGGGCCTGATGAGGGATGAATAAAGGGGCACGATTACCTCTCTTGATCTAGATGTGAAACCCTTCGTGATGAGGTGGGCTATGTAGAAGGTCTTTCTAACCACTTTGGTAATGTGGTTTTCAAAGGAGAGATTGCTATCAACTTGGGTCCCCAGGTCCCTAATAATTTTCTCTGTACTTAATGGGTTTCCGCCTATGTGGTAATTTGTGGGCACATTGTTTTTGCCAAAGGGTATGACTATATATTTTTTGGCATTTAGCTTTAAACCATGGCACTGGCACCAGTTATCTGTCTCTGTGAGACCTTTTTGAAGGATGTTTGTGTCAGCTGGAGAGTTGATTATGGCGCCCAGTTTGCAGTCATCTGCGAACTTGGTGAGCCATAGTCCTCCCACGTTTGCCTGTACCTCGGAAAAGTATATACCGAACAAGAGTGGTCCCAGGACAGAACCCTGAGGGATGCCACTTGTGACCGGTTTCGAGTCTGACATGGCTCCAGCAACTCTCACTCTGTGGGTTCTGTCTTTGAGCCAGTTTGCGACCCATCTTGTGACATAGGGGTTTATATTTAAGCTGGATAGCTTATCTATGATGCCTGAGTGGGGTATTGTGTCAAATGCCTTTG
>NC_056741.1:1239173359-1239185859 GCF_019279795.1 Protopterus annectens
TGTACCCAGTACTATGTCTTGTTTTGAATCATGAAACTGTACACAAGTTACAGCTCACGTTTGAGTAATGATCTGTTTGTAGCAAACCTTAATTAAACATACAAGCACTTCAGTAAAGGAAAAATAAAGTACACCTTGACAATCATGCAAGACTATATACTCACGAGTCACAGGAATCAATAACAGGCTGCTCCTGAAATGATAATGCTAATGAAATTTTTCCAAAGTGCAATGGAAATGTTGCACCAATCACAACGTCGCTTTTCTGGCTGATTCCACTGACCTGCTGTCTTTGGATACTGCAACTTCTTAATGCTGTCTGACTGAAAAGGTTGGAAAGTACTAAGAACAAAGGAATTAGACAAATGTTCATTGTATTTGTTACTTCCACAATATTTTATCTCTGAGCTGTCTAAATTATGTAGTAATGTAAATGAAGGTTAGACGAGTAACTTCAAACAAAGGAAGAAAAAGTGTGCACATCGAATAACCTTCAAATGGATAAGAGAAAATATTAAGAGATTAAATATCTATACAGATCTGCTACTATATATGATCAGATATGTTAAGGTTTTAGTACTTTGAAGTAACCTGTCTTTCCTTATTGTTGTTAATTACTTTCAGCTTATCGTTGTATGTCTACTAATCCTACAAAATGCACACAACACAAAGTGACAAGTGAGTTTTCCTTGTGATTGTTTAAATATCTTATCTGTTGGTATTCCCAGGTGAATTTCTTTGTTTATTGCGTCGATAGAAACTTGTAATTTCATGGCTTACTTCTAAACAAACAGAATAATCATATGTTGCTCAGTCAATTTAATAAACCAAGCACATAGAAAAGTAAATGGTAATGTTTTAGATGTCTTTAAATGCTGTATTTTAGCTACCAGTTTTGCAGAGAAGCCTGAACATGTTGTAAAGAAACAACACAATAAGTAAAAGCATGAGTCAAGAAGAAAACAAGTTTGAAGAGGTAATTAATCATTGACATTTCAATGGCATGCTCACCATCAGTTTACAGCTCAGGTCCTTGTGACCTAGAGCATGACGACTGCACTTCTTAGAAGTATATCCATATTCACAGAGACATATCCAGGACTGTAAACACTGCAGTCTGTTATAGTATCAGGAAATAGATGTTTAAAGCTACCACACACAAACACTGATGCTCATTCACATTTTCGGTCTTGTTATTTAGTTTAACATTTTCCTAGAAAAATGTTAGTTTCAACTGCCATACAGTCTCCTTTGTGTTGCTCACATATATGGTGCTGGACCACATTCATTAAAGTGAATGCTTACAACAGTGAAGTGCAGAAGACAGACCACAGAAGGTTAAACCATGGAACATCAAGGGCACAGAAAATGACATCTTTGTATGGGGGCGCTGCACGTCCCCCATGCCCCTATTAATACTAATTATATATATTATTCTGAAATCATGCTACAATGGAGAAAGGAAAAATAAACAGTCCCTGCTGTATAGCAATCTCACATAACACACTACTGGCTTTTTAGTGTTGCTAAAAATGCTGGTAGCACATAGCTTTGGTTTTCTGTTTCTCCTTCTGTGGTTGATCTTCTGTGATTTGCTATTGTATGTATGCACAGTAATGAATGTATTAGGTGGTGCCATGTTTTATTATGTAGTACAATGTCCTATTTTATGTTTTTATGTCACATTTTTTGGGCGTACTTCCTATGCAGACATCCAGATGCCAACTCATCTTAGTGGTAACTATCCTTTGCAATTCACACAGGAAACCCCAAAGTCCACTTTCAAGATAGAAACCATCGCCCACTTCTGAGATGCAGACATAGGAGACACCAATAACTTCTCTAGGTCACCTACAACAGAGGACACTTCACCCTAACTGGTGAGAGGTGGGTCTGGTGTCCAGTGCATGATGTAGTTGCTGGCTGAGACTAATGTGGTCTAGGCTGCTTGTCTCCAAAAATGGACCTGCAGAAAGGCAATAGAATTGGAAAATATCATCAGGTATACATATGAGAATAAAAGCAGTGCAGATGTGACTGACATACTTTTTCCAAAAGGTGTACAGGTAGTGGCACAACAACTCAAGAGTGGCAATGCCTTGAAATGTTTACTGGAATATAAAGTTCTACTGCAGGTACCAAGTCAGACTATACAGACTGTTGTTGAGACAGTATCACTGTTGCCAGTGGACACAAGGCCTGCCTCCCTCTATCACAAGCATGTTCAAGATCATGGGCAACAGCACTCACCAGATCAATGCATGGACCAACCCTTGAGGATACATTTACACACTCCTCTATTTCTACCCTTTCCCATTCATAGGCCTCATTGAGCCACATCCCAATGATAACACACCAGCACTGTCATAGCAGCTTGACCCCTTCATCTGGGGATGTAATAACTGACTCTTCATAACCTCAGTGATTACATGCCTATCACGATCTCACCGTTTTATAGTGTTGCAGCCATTTGTCACTGCATTCTCCCCTCTTGTTCAAGTAATGATAGTTGTACCTTTTCCACTCAATTTGTGTGGATATGGTGATGTCTAATACAGAACATGGTACGGTTCTAACATATAACTCTTTGCTTGCAACACACATACAATACATTATATTATATGTTGCCTGCTCCCTGACCAAATGGTGCCTGGGTGTGCAGATTTGTCATAGGAATCATAGGAAGTTCAAGGCTACTGAATCTTGGGACCATTATGCCCTGCCAGTTCCCACTGTAGACTCTACTTCCTCCTTCAAGAACAGCTAGGCCAGTTATGATGGGGAGAATTTATTAACCCCCATCTAATTATACAGGTACCATTTGAAGGAAGATAGTGTATCACACTTCCTTATCTGTAGAAGAAGTCTATTACATAGGTGAGGGAGACACTGAATAATGAATCTGGCTCTCCATCTTGTTTATTGATCTGCTGAAGCAAGTTTAGAGCCCTTGTTCTGACATTTGTGGAACTGTACAAGAGAATCTGAACTACTAGGGCCCTGATTGTTTAGAAGAGAAGGCACAGGTCTCCTCTGTGGAGACTGTAAGACATGGAAAACTGTCATTGCTTTCTGTCTTTTCTGGTAGCTTAGGGATTTTAAGCTTGTGATGCTCTTTGTTAGAAGCATCAAGGGCCTTTCCAACTGTTTCTTATGTCATCCCAAAGGGGGTGTTTATTCTATAATTGATCTGATCAGTGCTGAATACAAGGAGGCAATAACTTCTTTTGATATGGATGATATTCCCTTGACAAAGATCTGTGCCAAATAGAAGGATTTCCTGATAACTGCTGCTACATGGTCTTCGAATGAAAGAGAATTATCAATGTAGGTCTCCAACTATATTTTCATTTTGAAATTGGGTATTGTCAATGCTATATACTGGGGATGGTGTGTCTACAGAATGCAGCGATGTTTCATTTTTTAGCATTTAATTTAAGGCCATTTTCATTACACCAGACATTTATAATTGTGATTTCCTGCTGGATGGCTTCTATGTCACTGAGGGATTTGATAATGACAACTGTTTTTCAATTGTCTGCAGATTTTGATTAGCCATAAGTCTTGTTTTCAGTCTCTAGGTCAGAGAAATAAATAATGAATAAAAGCAGTCCCGGCACCAAGGCTTGTTGGACATCACTAGTTAACCTTCATGTCCCACCATGACCTTGCAACCCACACTGTGTTAGTTCTGTCTTTTATCCAACTGACTGTCCCTCTTGTAATACAGGAATCAGTTTGTAATGGATTCATATTATTAATTATCTTAACATTGGGATTATGTTAAATGTTTTGACCAAATCAAGGTAAGCCGTGTGTACATTCTGACCACAGACAACAACTTGTGTTACCTTCTCAAAGAAATTTATCAGCTTCATTAGACAGAATCTACCTTTTACAAAAAAGTGCTGAGGAGATTAGAAATGTCTGTGTTAATCAAGTGTGTTATAATGTGTTCCATGGCATTGTAAATAAGATTCATCAGGCTGATGGGTCTTCAGTTTCTGTAGTCAGTAGCAGGGCCAACTTTATATAGAGTACCAACATTAGTATTGTACACCATACTTCTGGAAATAAGCCTGTAGTTAAGCTCAGGTTAAGTGGCTTAACGAGAGATCCCACCCGGGCATGTTTAGTATTATTTAACAAACAGCACAGTATGTTATTTGGTCCCATGGAGAAAGGGTTTTTAATTTTGGATAGCACTTTCAGTAAATGTTCTTTAATGATTGTGACACTGCCAGCCCAGCTATCTGGAATTTTGTAAATAATCATATGTCATTTCTGAATATTAATATGATTCATATGCTTGTCTTACAAATGTAAGATAACTGTATGTTATATCCTGAGCTTCAAGAATGTAACCACAGCGTACCCTACTGGAAAAGAACAGAAATGTATATAAACTATATACTTGTGCAAATGTATGTTTTAATAGCAGAAGCTGGAACATACAGAGTTAACTTGCAAAACTTTAAGAAAATACATTGAGATTTCTTTATGATTGTGTTATCTCTCAGTTTCAGTGAAACAGACACATGTCTAGAGCTAGAGGTTTTTCTATTGTCTGAAAATAAAAGTAATTGCCAGGTTTAAAATGTAAAAGTGTTAAATTGTTTTACGATTTCCAGTTCTGGACAAACATCTGAGAGATATGTACGTCTCACACAAAGATGTTAGAAATTATGTTAGTATCTGTTAGCCTGGGACCTGAAGGCAGGTGACAAAGAGTGATGTCATCCAAGCTGACCCAGCAGTAATGTTTGATAGTCATTTAAAAACTCTCTCAGAGAAAGACTGTGCATTTTGTATCTTGTCTTGGACCTAGAAACCGCCATCATCACCATCATCTACACTTGCCTTGCTAATAGTAACTAGGAAAAAGTAATTTCTCTTAGATATAGATAAGAATATAGTAAACATTAGTTTAGATGTTTTCTGTGTTTGAGACTGTCCTGCAATATTGTTTTAAAATATTTCCTGTGATTCTGAACTCTGTGGTTACTGTGTTGATTAAGTGGGTCTATATTAGCACACCGAAAAATGACTTGCGCAAATCCAGTTTGTGCGACACAGAAAGCAGGAAAACCACAACTTTCGAAACTGTAAAATAAAAAAACTACCAGATGAAAACTGTAACTAACTGTTTAATGTAGGGGGACAATCCCTCTGCACTCCCCATGTGGGGGGCTGTGCCCCCACATCCCCGCTACTTAAATATACCAACTCCGAGATCACACTATATTGAAGTAAAGGGAAGAATTCCCTATGGCAATCTCTGTTTATTCTTATGATATTTCAAATATTCACGCTTTCTGTGTTGCTCAAACTGGATTTGCACAATTTAGTTTTCGGTGTGCTAATATAAACCCTATTGAGTATTGTCTTGTTCTTTTATTATTTATTATTAAATATATTTAAACCTATCGTTATGGCTGATATTTGTGAGACATATTTAACCTCTGAGAGTACTTGCATATTTATTTGGTGACACTGTACAGGCCACTCTTAAATAGTCTTCACCCTGGTCACACCATTTCAATAATAGTAACATTGCACAGTAGGATTTTCACGCTTTGTAAGGGACTTTAAGTAGATGAGAAGTAGGTGTTGGTGGCAGTGATGACTACCTTATAGTCTGGGCAGAAAGGGCATAGTAAACCTGTACCAGCCTTCCCCAGGTGCGTGTGTTGGTATATAAATCAAATCTCAAAGGGTGTGTATGTCAGTTACTTGGGCAGGGACACAAAGCACTGGTTGGACAGGGAGGGTGCTGGAGGTCTTGGCGTAACCCCTCAGCTAAGTTATTAACCCTATAGCTGTGCCAGTGGGGAGTCTTATTGGGGATCTGGAGAAAGAGGGAGAAACCAGCCCCAGACTGGCTGTGATCTCTGTGTGCTCTTAACAGAAATTGTACTTTACTGTTTGTGTACTTGTCATCCTCCCATTGTGTACATCCCTCACTGTTGCCAGTGGTGAGGATTGAGGCTCCTTGATTACTGGGCCAGTGCAGGGGTGTCACAATGATGATGATGGGGGGTTGAGAAATACAAGGATTATAGAGCTGTGGATAGCTGTTTCTGGAGTGAAATTTGCACTAAATTTATTTGCTGGTATATTGAAAATGTTCACCAGGTTTAAGTATGTTTTGCTATTTAGTATGAGTTCTGTGCATTAAGTGTTGTTTCTTAGTTTTCTAACATAACTAACAAGGATTTGTAATTTCTCTTGGCTTCGGATTCTAGCCTAAATTATTGGGCTGTCTTAGCAGATCTAATATTCTTTTATAAATTCTTTGTCACATTTCTATTTTCCTTTTCTTGGGGATTTTTAGATTTGTTGTATACTTTAATGACTTTTCCATTTATTGTATTTTTTATGTCAATGGACCACGAGTGGTTTGCTTATAATTTTCCATTGTATTTGGAACTAGATGGAACTGACTATTCTCTATATTTATCTATGTGTGAAGCTGTCTTCTGAGGCAATGTCTGGGGCAATGTTGTTATAAATGATTTTTTGAGACTTCTTCGCAGAATTTGAGATTTGTGTACTTTAAGTCTTTGAATTCTGATATATTGATTTCAATGGGTTTAAACAACTTGAGGAAAAATGCTATTAATGCATGGTCTGACTTAATGGGAGCAGGAGTGACTAGTATTTATGTGCATGATGTTGCTACATTTGTAAGTACCATGTCAGGAATATTTTCTCCTGTATTTGGGCTAGTAACAATCTGATCCACTGTGTGTTTACTTATTAGATCTAAAAACTTTTGATATCCTGCATTGGAGGACTAGGTACTCTAATGAAATGGTGGCTTGATAAATACTCCTAGAATGATGGAGTTCTTATCTATAGGAAGCTCATTCATGATATTTATGAACATGACATGAACTTCTGGGGCATGGAATGTGTCCTGTTAACAAGCAATAAAGGGTTAGCTGATTTTATTTATCATGATTTGAAGTTTGATAAGTGTCATTTGTGGATTTCTGGGAATCTGTCTAGAGCTGATATGGTCTCTTGACAAATATGTACACACCACCACAGCTGCAATTGGGTCTGAAGACATTCAACCCAGCTATGGGGGGGTGCTTTCTGGGCATATAAACCATGTTTCAGTGATTACACCTATATGGTTGCATTCCAAATGCAAGAATGCCTCAAAGTCAGGAGGTTTGCTGTTTAGTCTTCTGGCATTCAACAGGTGTGCAGACCCATCCCTTGCAAAGCAAGTGGGACTGTAAAGCATCTTGTTCTACGATGACACATACTGGATCCCCCTAGAATGACACCAATTATTTATCCAGTTGTTGAAACTAATACTCTTTTCTTTGCACCTAGGCATCATTCATTAAGAATGGAGGATTTTGCTTAGTATCAGGGTCCTGCCTGCAACTGTGACATGCATAGAGAGCTTAGACATGAATCTGATTTCTCTCAGGGTTTTTTTGCCCCAAGTATTTCAGTCCCACATGCATAACTGCCATGTTGAGGCCTTTTGTTTTGCAGTGAGTCTTAGTTAATGATATATTATATGCTGTGATGTTTGATCTTCATTTTTGCTGAGACTTAATCTTTATGGGTCTGGAAGGTAATGATTTGTTAAGAGCATGAGCATTAAGACATTTTATTATATGTCAGTGCTGCATGCATAACGTGTGGTGTGTTAGCATATGGCTTACAATCTATGCTTGTTTTTGTGAGAGTAAGGCCTCCATATATCTTAAATACTTATACCTCTCACAAGCAGAGTTATCTATGTTTAACAAGACTTCATTTCTGTGAGTATAAAACAGATGCTACACTACTTTAAGACAGTTAATGCTATGACCCATTTTAGAAACAAATGTATTTATTGTATATTATACTCTGCTTGATTGCATATTACACTCTGTTCACTAGAATGTATATATACATTTTTCTATATTTTTCATCCAAAATACTCTGTTACTGTTTAATTTTCTGTATTTTTTTGTGAAATGTGTTATATTTCACCCAGCATGAGCTTGAAATTGGTCAATACTGACCAGTGCACAACACAACTAAGTAAGTAAATATTATCGGGACTTCAATATTAGTGGCAACACATTTCATATATACAACTTCAGTGACTTTGTAATAATTAAAGTACATGAGGATATTTTTCAGAAAGGATTCCATTCATTCCACTAAGGAAGTTCAGCTATGTGGACACCATGATCAAATTAAAGTTTCTCTTGAGAAAAAATAGTCTGGGTCTAACGTAAGAACAGATTTGGTGAAACATCTCAAAGATGAGAGTTACACAGTAAATCACTGTGGAACCCCCTCCCCCACCCCCTTACATCCAAATTTGACAGGTTTCAAAAGAATTTATATAAAAGATATCCATCATTTGTCTTTTGAGGAATCTGGTTCATATGCCTCGAATATGAAAAAAAGGAGAGGCAAGCCCTCAAGGAATTAACTAACAAAAAGGATATCTGTGTAATGAAACTGGACGGGGGGTGTTGCAATCATGAACAGTTTGTATTATGCCTCCTGTATGTTTTCCCTCATCACAAATGATGACGTTTGTGGTGTCTCTTCATTGAATGAGGTTCATCAGTCATATAGGACAATCTAGGGCTCTTTTTCCCCTGAATATTTCATTTTTTTAGTGTGAAGAAACCACAAATCTCAATTATTTTTAGAATTCTTACATAAAAATGTCATGGATTCCCCCTATATGACCTGTTATTTCTACAAGTGGATCCGTCACACAACCTTTAGCAATTTTTATTTATCCAAAGTTAAAAACATTCATAAACTTTCCAGAGTAAAGAAAAAGATTCCTGGATTCTTGGCCAGACTGAGTAATGTCCCTCTGAAATCCAGTGTAATATTTTTATAACAAATTACATTTAAGACTTATTTACTTTGATACCCCAAGAATTGGGGCCAGATTGGTTCAGAGTGTTTGTGGCTACCCAAATGCAATTTTTAACACAGGAAATAAATAATATTTATTTATGAAACTGGTTTTACAGAACAATTACTTTACATTTGAAGAAGAGTATTTTAAACAAGTGAGTGGGGTTGTCAGGGTCAACATTTGCTAATATAGTTCTGTGTTATTAGGGATACAATTTTGAGTACAACAATGAATACTGCAAGTCCATAAGGAGTTATTGCAAGTATTTGGATGATGTGATTTTTTTTTAATTTGGAATGGCCTTCAATAGTTGTTAGAACAATATTATCATATTTAAAGGACACTACCACTTTCTTGGATATCTTCTTCCAATGTGGCCATCATTCCGCCATATTTTTGGCCGTGGAATTGACTCGTGGAATTCACTAAGACCATTGCTGGGATGTCATCTAGAATTTATAGGAAACCTACATAGTCCAACCAGTTTGTACATTTTAAGAGCAAACACAATTATGGACAGAAAAGTGGCATTGCGAAAGGACAATTTATATGAATTTCCACATTAACATCTGATGAGGTCATTTATACGAAGGAGTGGCAGACACTTATGGATTTGTTTCATGCCAGTGGCTATACTAGTGCATTGTTGGGAATCATCTGGGAATATGTTACAAGAAATAGAGATGTCAAGTTTAACCCTATTTTGAGGTCACCTGGGAATGTTGTGAGAGTTAGGGCAAGGGCTTCTATCTCCAATGTGTTGACATAACACTTGTTCCCTCAAATCTTATGATTTGCAGCACATGATGGACAGGAATTGGACTTTATTTTAGAATTTTGGTTGGAGTTAGCTAAGAAAAAACATAAACACATCTCAGTTTTATCCTTTAAGTCCAAAAACAATAATGGCTTGCAATTGGAATACAAACTCTTGTTGAAAGGGACTAACAGGGTCATGGTTAAGTTTGTTTTTTGTCGATCTTGTTGGTACATTTATGAATGACTTGATGCTGTGGACGAAAATTTTCCAAGGATATTGCAATGTTCTGATAAAATGAGCTGCAATGTTGCTTATTTAGTAAAATGCAACTCCTGCACTGTTTTTTATTTGGGCAAAACCCAGCCAAAATTATCTAAGAGGATATAGGAATTCTGCTATAACATAAAAACAAAGGATATGAGAAATTCCCTTTTTAAGCATTCTGTGGTTTGTGAAAATTTTAAAAAGATTTCATTTTTTTGTTTTAGAAATATTGAAAAATAATTTCAGAGTGGAGGTGGTAAAATGGAACTTCTTTGCAGGGAAACACACTAGCAAGTATTGCTGAATAGTGATACAGCACCAGCCTTAAAGGACAAGATTTCCCTACCATCCATACTAAGGAAATGGCATAATAAACTTAAATGATATTGACAAGTTTTGCTCACATGAACAGGAAGTTTTTAGTATTTAAATTTACTTTTGGGGATGTGTTTTTATCTGATGAAGTTCATCACAAGTGTATGAATGAAAGAGCTAATCAATTAAAGGAGCAATCTTAGTAGAGTATCAATGATTGGTGGTGGATTTTGCTTTGTTCTTGATTGTTGTCAGCTCTATACACCACTTCTATGATCAACTGTCTTTTTCTGTTATAATTAATAAATAATTAATAAATAAGCAGACTAGAGCCAAATACACTGACCCGTGATGTCCAGTGTGAAGTAAAACCTGATTTGATTTACAGAAAGTTGCAGAACTTGAGTGAAACGGGAACTTGTTATCTACTGAGATAGTCATCAGTTAAGGGATGGGTCAGTATAGTTATATAAGTAAATATATAGATTATGTTTAAAAGCAGCTGTGATAGGTTTTCAAGATACAGTTGGCATAATGGTTAAGGTCTTTGCCTCCCTTGCACAAAGTAGAAGATTTAATCCTGATCAATGTCTGTATTGAGTTTGCATGTTATCTCTGTGGAGCTCCTCCAACCTCCCAAAAACATGTTGAGTATTTGCACCTCAAACCTCAGCTAAGAATGGAGTTGTGAGCAGCAGCACAGACTCTAGATGGTGTCTATTGGGGGAAGAGTTGTATAGACCAATCATGTTGGGCATCAACTGTGGTTCACAGTATCCTCTAAATTAGAGGACATGGATCATTGACTATGTGCCATATCGATGCTGTAAAAATTGGCTCTGTGTGATTCTATCATGTTGACTAATGTCACCAAAAACAGACATGTGTATTTGCCTCCAAAGACCATATTAATTGTGAGAGGGGTATATATGCCCCTATAGGCCAGTGTGTGCTTGCCAAGCAGCTCTGAGTCAATAAGTTACTGGCCAGTGTCCAGTTGCCCAGCTTGGATTATCTGGGATGCCTATGCTGAGCAAAAGCTGGACATAAAACCAATAAACCTGCCACACATGAACTAAGGATTGCTACAATCAGTATATAGGTTCCCTGACAGGACACAATTTGTAAGTGGATAATATGATGGTAAGGAGGAGGCTGGGCATCCTATGTATCCAGAAGACAAGAGGGCAGGGTGGGGCAGCAATGGCACTTGGCTTGGGATCCAAGGTCTACTTCTCAGGGTAAGAACAGGCTAGAAATGGTGTGAGAATTGCAGTAAGGGAGATGCTTCAAAAGACAGTGAGAGAAATCATAGGAAATAGTGACAGAATCATGGGAATCAGACTCCAGTCCAAGGATAGGGCAGTATTCATAATCTCAGCCTATGCCCTACTGCAGGGTTATGATAGTGAGGAAGAGAGTGCATTCAGACAGCAGTTGCAGGCCCTAATAGATAAAGCAAAACAACATGAGTTGATGATGATAATGGGTGACGTGAATGCACATATCAAGACAGAATAAGATATGGAGATTGCCTGAGTAATCATGGTTGGGGCAGTAGAAAAAAAGAATTAGAGGCCATTCTAGACATGTCTGGCAAATGGCTTGATGATGGCAAACATATGATTCAGCAAGAGAGACAGTCAGAAGATCACATACAAGAGAGGTCAGCATGCAACTCAGGTAGACTTCCTCCTAGTAAGGAAAGGGCACTGGGGTAACATCAGCTATTGCAAAGTCATCCCCAGTGAAAGAGTCTGCCTACAGCACAGACCACAAGTTATCAGAATCAGCTGCAAGCAGTGGTCAGAGAGGGGTCTAAGTTCAAGAGACACCATGTTTAAGACCTGGAAGTTGACTGGAGAGAAAGTGCAAGAGTTCAAGGAAATACTCATGGCTCTAGCACCTCAGGAAGTAGAGGAAATAGGTAGAGCTGAAGAAAAATGGCAGCACTTCTAAACAGCATGTGTGAGGACTATAGAACAGATATTTGGCTGAGCCAGGTATGGGAGAAAGGTACATAATGAAAACTAGTAGTGGAATGCAAAGGTCAAGGAACTCATAAAAAGACGAAAGAAGTGCAAGAAAAAGTGGGAGTTAGAAAAGACAAACCAGGCTAAGAAGGAATACTACTTGGCTAAAAAAGAGGCTAAGTTGGCAGTTGCAACAGCAAAACACATGGCATCAGCAGCACTCTAACAGCTTCTGGAAAGTGACTCAGTTGATGCCGCAAAGACAAAGACAGAAAAATAAAGAAGATAA
>NC_056741.1:1239190859-1239215859 GCF_019279795.1 Protopterus annectens
CAGTTGGGGCAGCTACAGAATCTAAAACCTATCCACTAGCCAAATATTTGGACATGAGGCTAAAAAAGGTTTAGTCTGAGAAGGTGAGCATCCTTAAGGACTCTTGGGATTTTTTGAGAAGTATTGGTCGAAATTTATATCAGGATGATTTAATATTTATTACATTGGACAACCAGGATTTGTTTAATGTTATACCCCATAAGGCAGGACTAGAATGGTTTGAGGAAGCACTCAGAATAAAGGGTAGTATAGATAGTGATACCATAGTGATTCTTATAGAACTTATGGATATAGTGCTTAGACAAAATTTCCTGTTTTTTGAAGGTGAGTTCTTCAAGCAGGTAAGTGGGGTAGCTATGGGGGCCTGTTGTGTCCCCATGTATGCCAACCTAGTCTTGTTCACATGGGAGGAGAAATATTTATTTCATTCAGAATACTCACAGTATTGGAGCTATTATAGATGTTACCTAGATGACATCTGCATCTTTTGGGTTGGACCCGAAATGATACTATATGAATTTATTGAGTATATGAATAACACTACAGAATTTTTAAAGTTCACTCATGTTATTTCTCATGAGAGACTACAGTATTTAAATGTAGTAGTAGAAAAGGTTCCAGAGGAGAAAATATTTAAATCAAATGTGTATAGAAAAGAGACATTCTCGAACTCCTATTTGATTTTTACTAGTGCCCACCCTTTTAGTCGAAAGAGGGGAATTATAAAAGGGCAATTCATTAGGAGTTGCAGAATGACTTATTTAGACGAGGATTATACTGTAAAAAGTAAAAAACTGAGAAAGATGTTTTTAGAAAGGAAGTATTCTTTGGGTTTAGTGGAAGAAATTGAGAATGAAATTAAGAAGGAGAGGAGAGGTAGATTTAGCCCTATTTTAGGGGTTCCCGAGTTGGTAGTGGGTCAGGAAGCCAACAACGTCCCTATTGAAATTAATTGGAGCAGTAATTTTGTCTTGAATTTAGTAGTAATGTTCATTATATTAGGGACATTTTTCCCAAGAACTGGGAGAGGTTTGGTAACTATTCAGACTTAGAGCAACGATTTAAGGACTCCCTGAAATTCACTTACAGGAAGGGAAAGAATATTAAGAAAATGTTAGAAAACCATAAAACAAAACAGGGCAGGCAAAGGAAGGGCAAATACAAGTGTGGTTCTTGCACACAATGTCCTTATGTACTTCAGGGAAAAGTACAGTTGTGTACACTTACCATAAATGTAGATGTTCGAGTGTATTCACTGTTGCAACATCGGTATAAGTTTAAAGGATAGGAATGAGAAGGTAGAGACCAACACACACTGTAATTGTGATACTATTGGGGTCGTATACATGGCTATTTGTAAAATATGTGGGTGTTTCTATATAGGAAAGACAAACAGGAAATTTAAGAGGCGTATATATGAACACCTTAACGATATTAAGAAGTATGACATTAATAATGCCCTCTACAACCATAGTACGTATTGCACTGAAGCAGTTTTTGTTTTTTTTATCATTGAAAAAGTGGAATTGGACCCTAGGGGAGGTCCCTGGGAGACAACTATTGAGTTTAGGGAGCTATTTTGGCAACTTAAATTAGAAGCCAATAGGCTACCAGGACTCAATGATCATGTCTCATTGGCCCCAGTTCTTAAACTCAGGTCTGCTAAACTTTAACTGGGTCATTTTTTAAAAAAATGTTGGCTTCTGCTAAGACAACATTTGGTTGAAATTTGTTTAGTTGTATTGTGCTTAAAAAAACAGGTGATGGCAGTATTGTTTAGTTTTGTATACCACATCCTTTATAGTTATAGCATTTTACATGTTTTGGTTTTAATTTAGTGTATGTATATAGTTAGAATGTTAACATTGTTTTGCACACTAGTGTGCTTTAAATTGGTTGAAAAATGCATTCCTTTTTGACATTTTGTATGTAGTATTGTGAATTTATATCAAATATTTATACCAACATTCATTACTATAGTTTGCTTGTAACTTAAATTTTAGATAATTATGGTTGCTTAGTTACTAATTAGTTAATTTATATTAAAGGGTTTTCAAGTGATTAAATGTTATAGGAAGTAGTATAAAAGGAGGGAATTTGTTTTTTATTGTATTTCTGAAGAAGTCCTGTATGTAGGTGGACGGAAACGGAGTTGTTTTGTTTGAAGCGTTAAAACAAGGTTACATTTTGCTGCCTTATTCACTTCGTGGAGCTGTGGTTACTGGATTCCTGTGTGCTTTGGCGTTTTTTGGTTATTGTGACTTTCAAGGCAATATTTCCTCCTTGTTTTTGAGATATGTCAACTGCCATATGTCTGTTTTCTGTATAATTATGAAAGTCAAACATGTTATGTTTCATAAATGCAGCATTCTGTGGAGATTGCCAGCTATGAATATATTCTACTTAAAAGCAGCAATGAAGAGCCACACATTGCATGAAATCCCTGGGACCGAAAGTGCTCCTCTTTTCCAGTAAATGTAACAGATTCTTTTCCATATTTACCAGTCTTTTACACTTAGGTAAGGATGGAATCAAACACTGATTCTATATCTAACATCAGCAACATGATTTTGATTGGCTTGTATAGTTCTTATTATACAACGACCCCCCATTAATATTACAAAATGTGCACGCTGATTGGTCAGCGTGCACGTTGTAAATCAGTTATAGTAATGGAAAAAAGATCTGGTCGCCCGGACTTTTTCCATTACTATAACTCTTTTTTAAGTAACGGAGAATGCAAGATCTCCATTGCCTCATACTGTCTCGCTATGTTAAACGAGTTTAACATAGCGAGACAGCTTTAAAAAATGCAACAGAGATTCTCCGTTGCTTTTTTAAAGCTGTCTCGCTATGTCAAACTCCTTTAACATAGTGAGACAGTTTGTAAAAAGCAACGGAGATCTTGCTTTCTCCGTTGCTTTTTTCAAAACTGTCTCGCTATGTTAAATGGGTTTAACATAGCGAGACAGCTTTAAAAAAGCAACGGAGATTCTCTGTTGCTTTTTTTAAAGCTGTCTCGGTGTGTTAAACCCATTTAACATAGCAAAACAGTTTGTAAAAAACAACGGAGATCTTGCTTTCTCTGTTGCTTTTTTCAAAACTGTCTCGCTATGTTAAATGGGTTTAACATAGCGAGGCAGCTTTAAAAAAGCAACAGAGATTTTCTGTTGCTTTTTTTAAAGCTGTCTCAGTATGTTAAACCCATTTAACATAGCGAAACAGTTTGTAAAAAGCAACGGAGATCTTGCTTTCTCCGTTGCTTTTGCCCACAGCTTTGATGTACTGCTTAGGCATACGCATGCGCAGTACATCAGAATTGCCGCAAAATACCAGACAGCTGCGGAAGGGCAGCAAGGAGGCATTATACAATGCCATTATTTAAGAAAAGTAATTATTTTTTCTTAAATAATGTCATTGTATAATAGCAATAACCCACTTCTGGGTGTGGATAATGCTGGATTTACCCACGGTTGGCTTAGTTTGGCCACTCGGGCTTCGCCCTCATGACCAAACCACACCAACCATGGGTAAATCCATTATTACCCACACCCAGGCGTGGGTTATTGCTATAATAAATCAGTTAAACAAATAGATTTCTCCCTAAAAGTCACTGAAGTCACCTGTCCCAAACTTCCACTGAATTTTGGGTCCTCGAATATCCCATTGTACAAAGGTCTGAGTGATTCCAGAAGTTCATGTCAAATAGTAGTGCAAATCATACTGCATTAGAATGTTTTGTTCCTTTCCTGTGAGTTTTGTCACTGCTATAGTTATTAGCTAAAAAAAAACATAAAGACTTTGTACATTCCAGGTATGTCATTCTTTATGGCCATAAATGTGCCAAGCATGTGTTCATCATCCACAAAAGCTAAGGTGAGTAACTGCATGAACAGCAGAGCAAAGTGTGAGTCTGTCCTGAACAATGCAGCAATGGATAGTTACTGACTTTGTCTCCAAACAATCTGAAAGAAATGAAACCAACATCTCTTTACTGACCTGTTGGGTAAATGCTGCCTTATACTATTAATCAATCTCTTTTCAAAATAACTTTGAATTGCGGGAGGACACAAAAGACATGACATTGACTCACAAAGCTCTAGTTGTGTATTCCAGAATGCACCATAAATGCTTTTCATTTCAGAAAGCAATAAACCATTGACTAATGGGACAACTTTATAATCACTTTTATCACTAATTACACCATGAATGGTGTACACCTACTTGCACTGTTCTGTCTGTAGAGAAAATATGCCATCAACAAGAATGTAGGATAGCTAACATAGCACATGGATGTCCTCAACAGTTGTAATTTCTATAAGGTGATTACTGGACACAGCATTAGGGTAGTACTTTACTATGAAATATTCACTTTTTAAGGGCATATTCTCAGCAGAAAGTGCTGTCAGATCATTCAGAACTACAGAAGATACCTCATGCTGACTTCTTCTGACCCTCTGCACAATCTGCTTTTATGCATTGGTATTGGGCATCTGTGTGACTACCTCCCTGGAAGTGATAGCTAACAACTCACTGACTAATTTACAAGGCTCTTCTGTAGATTGCATAGCTCTTTGTCACAACTTATCTTTAAGTAATACAACTTCTCTGTTTAAAGAATTAGGAGCATGATGATGATGACCTACCGTCTGGATATGTTTATGGCCATTTATGTCATCTTCAGTTACACATCTCCCACGGCATTTCTCAGGTACTTCATTGTTTCCTTCAGCTTTTCAAGATTGTATCTGTTAACATCGACTAACAGACACAAATTTCTGTATGATGATGAAAGCACACTGTAGCAGTGTCCAATAGTTCCAGGGGTACATTTTCTTCATAAGATGCCATTGCAAACATCCAAACAAATCCTAAATTGAATGCAGTATAAGCTCAGTTTGGTCAAGTAAGAACGGCTTATATAATTTTTATTGTCCTTTCAGCAAACTAAGTATGAGCAAAAAAAAAAAAAGAAAAAATATATATATATATATATATATATATATATATATATATATATATATATATATATATATAATGCAATAAATACTGTCACTTTAACTTTAAGGAAACTATGGATCAATCAAATCACATGTTCATATCACTCAGGGACTCAACTACTATAAACAACAGTAGTACCACTGCTTAAAAAAGTGAACACCTTTTCAATTACTTTGATTACACAAAGGCAAGAAATGCTGCTGATACTTTTTCCTTTTTAAATCAGAACATTGCTCTGAGGTATAACTACAAGAATTAATGTCAAAGTTCAACACTTAATATATTTGGAGTACCCTAACTCATTCTATATGTGTACTGCAGTATATTCATGCATGCTCAATGCCAATGCATTTACCATCGGTAACATACACAGTATTTCTTAAAAAAAATGCGCAAAAACAAGAGTACATCATTAAGATTCACAAAATTGGAAAATAAAAATTTGAACACACACAACACTGACTTACTACAACATTCAACATTACCAGTTTGGCAAAAAAAAACCAGACTAAATAACAATACGTTAATAAAATAAAAATGACTTTACACAGTTATACTATGTAAGACTCATTATTATAATAGAAACTGCATAATATGTGCTTCAGGAACTTGGGGAAATAGGCCGTACCATAAAAGGCTTGCATGATGTTGGTTATCTCCTCTGTTAACCTGCAGAACCAGATATGCTGCTACCCTCTTTGTAGCATATTATCTTATATAGCGGCACTGATTTAGGATAAACAAGGCTGATATCTGTGATATCCCTAAGATATTTCACTAGGTAGCTGAAAGGTCACTGAAGCTAAGATGGTTAAGGCCATACATATCTTTGTATACTCAAGATAAGACATACCCGGTACCTCTCTTGATTTTACTTATGGGTGATACAGTTCTTCTAGGTCCATTACAGTAGTCCAGTCCACAGTCTGTTTTTTTTTTTACCTTCCTCACAGCTGATCATCAGCTGAACCCAAATGTCCCTTTATTCATGGAGTCTAGACTATCTCCTCTAGACTTTCTCTTATCCTTTTCAAAGTGGGTGAGCAGTAGGAGACACCTCAGGACAGCAACACATATGATGACAAGGAAGAATTTTTATTTCCCCTCCTGCACATGCACAGTCCCAGAAGAACATGCAATTAATATGTGGTGTTATCATCCACCCTTCACAGTGACTCAGCCAATGTCCTTCCTTCTTTGCAGAAAATGCCGCCTTGCACATATCCACCTTCCATGGGGAATAAATCAAGAAATGCACTTGTGTGCACACCCATATATCCATCATCTTATGCCAGCACCTCAGATGACAATCTGTTAATTAAACCTGAGTCACCTGGGCTACAGACAGAGTTTTGTCCTTTTATAGCATGATGCTGGTTACTCTGGTTCACATATCTGTTGGTCTGTGAGCTGGAGGCATGTCAAGTGCTGCCTACATGACCTCCAGTGGTACACATGATATATGACCATAATGTGCAGCACTGCAGGCACGATCTCTGATGGCAGCTCCTAACATATACAGCTCTGGTGCTACTGCTGTTACTCTTATTCAAAGCATGGTTCCCGTTGTATACCATGAATCGCAACATTTAATATAGGTCTCTTTCACCATGCTCTGCTGCCATTTTATCCATTTCTGAATCATGCTGCCATTCTGAGTTCCTTATTTGCATAGTCCATATGGTTCATTTGTATGGGGTCCTCATGTCCATGCCATTATGCAGTCTTTCTCATGCATTGTATAGCCATTGTGCAGTCTCACTATGTCTTTAACCTATGTGCTGCCACTACCCATACCAGTTTCCACAGCACAATGTACTGTCTGTAAGTGCCAGTCTAAATGCATCCAAACTGACCTGTTCAAAATGTACACTTGAATGTTTAATTACAGGAACCGGGATCAACAGAGAAAAGAACAGCATTTATATCCCTTAAGAGATGAGTGTAATGCTTACAAGTTATGGTAGGTGTTCATTTAGGAAAGATTAGACATAACCACGATAAGATCAATTCAGATCCTGTTAGAAGAAAATAAGAAGTACTTAGGAATCCACTTCATTTACTTCTTTCAAGATTCAGTAGCTGTAAAGGGTGCCTCAGCTCTGAGAGTACTTAGAGGTACCTTGTTGCAGACCTGTTGGTGCTATTCCCATCTCAGAGTAAACTGCATCATCAAATGCTACTTACTGTTCTTCATAGGAATGGTAAAATGCAACTGTTTAGATGGTTCCTCTCACTTTCTCAGAGGTAAGGGAGATTTGTTATCCTTAGGAGACCATATGTGTTTCAGAAAAATAGTGTGGAATATTATGCTGCAAATGTACCACTCACTCTAAGTAAACATGTGCTTTTGTGTGTCATTTCAATTGCAATGTTTGGAAAGTTATACTGAAACTGCATTTAGATTAACAGTGTTGGTAAAGCAGGCTTCAGCAGCATTGGAAGATGAACTATCTCACTGAGTTGCTCCTCTCTGTTAGGTAGTTAAATAGAGCTAGATATCTCAGAATTGTCGTTATGCTTTTCTACAATTTCTCTCCTTGTCTTACTGAAGATTTTCCTTTTTTCAACACAAATCCAACAGAATCTTGATTTGAAAAATCAAAAGCATATTTTTTGCTTTCTGTTCCAAAATGAATTGTTCCTTCCTTAAAGGTTGATGGACTATCTCTTTCTCCTGAATCTATTCTCTAATTTATCTGTTTCTACATAGAACACGAAAATCATCTCAGCCTGTCTGTTATAATTCGCAGCTACATTGAAAATCTCTTAGAAGACATGTTAACCTGGGAAGCAGTTGTGTAGAATGTTTAAGCGTTAAGGGGTTCCAGCGATCTTTAACCCAGAACTGAACAGGAGATTTTTCTAAAGTACTCTCTAGATGAACGTTGGCGTCCATTATCTAGTTACATATCAGCAGTATAACAAGACATATCACACATATGATAACTGACACATTCTTTCTCACTTAGTGATGTTCAAGTTTTCACGTCCAACCTGACATTTATATTAAAATTATGAATTTTTTACAAATATTTCATGTTAAAACAGTTAAAATAACTGCTGATTTTACTTATCAAGTTTCCTGGTTGGAAAGTGAGTGTCTGTGCTTAGCGTACCTGGTTGGTCTGTTTGCTATTCGAGGCATCTACCAGAAAATGGCTACAAGCCTGCAGACCCTTGCATAATCTGGGACAAGACTGTGGATCAACAAACAGGCCATGGCCTGCTTCTTTTCTTGGGATTGGTGCTAACATTTTGCTTCTGGTGAGAGAAGAAGCAAAGGAGTATTGTATCCCAACAGAGTGAAGCTGTGCTGAGACCAGCATTAGTAGTAGGCAGGCAGTAGCCATTCACGCGACTCCTCTCTTCTTATTCTTGACAAGCTAATTCTTTATTTTCAGTAAGTACTCCTTGATTTCTTCCTTACTTTAGAATATCTGCCTAAATACTTCATCTTTAACTTTTCAGGGTCTCCATATTATTTTCCCCTCAAGTGTTTGGCAATGTTCTGTACACTCAGACACTTTGAGTGACATTTTTCCTGTAAAAGGCCTCAGTACTTAATATATTGAGCTCATATCTAGGCATGTCTAAAGATCAGTTCCCTGTGCTTTTTCCTTCCAACCTGATGAACTTGGGTATCCTGAGGCAATGTAGCAACTGCCTCATGTACACAGACAACCATCTCCTCTTACCTCTCAACACTATGACTTTTGAGAGATGCAAAAAATCCAAGGCAGGCAGGACTGTAGACTCAATACAAGTTTAATTAAAACTTCAGTAGTAAAACATGATAAGACACTTGAAAATGCACAAGAAAAGTGTAGTTTTTTTTAATTGTTGTATTACACATGGTTGGGCAAGTATTTTGTTCTAAGTCATTGGGGAACATAGGGTTAATTATTTCTTATTCTTTCATGTGAATCATTGGTGTTAAGTAGTACTAATTAACTATTTAAGGAAGAAAATTGGTTTGATTCATTGTTCTGAGGAAGCATGGTATTTCACTAGGTGAAAGCACTTAACTACACTTTTCTTGTGCATTTTCAAGTGTCTTATCGTGTTTTACTACTGAAGTTTTAATTAAACTTGTATTGAGTCCACAGTCCTGCCTGACTTGGATTTTTTGTTTCTTGGTCGTTGGTCTGCTTTTGTTTTGTTTGTGATAGATGCACATATATAGTCATATTGGAAGCCAAGCACTCTCCAGCCAAGACTGGATTAGCCAGTCAAGAGGAGAAGGTTAACACCTGCACCACACCACATTCAACACATAGCCCTCCAGAGCATACACCACCACAACCCTCACATAGTAACACAAAACACACACCTACTTTTGCAGAGGCTCTCAATAAAAATCTGCCCAAACAACAGAGACCTCTGAGGCAGATACGCAAACAACCACCACATCCCAGCACAAACCATGAGACACATAGCTCACATAAACAATGTGTCACTCAACCAATGCCCATAAGGCAAAACAACTTACCCAGTACACTAGTCATAGGTAACTCAATAGTAAGGCACACTGACGTCCCACTCACTAGGTTGAATAAAGAAAAAGTTACAGTCAGCTGCCTGTTTGGTGCCAGGATCCGCCACATAATGCATATACTTAGGTCACTCCACGACAGGTACAAATATGACTCTGTCATTGCCCATGTTGATGAGAGTGACCTGAGATGTGCCTCCCTGGACTACATGAAAAGAGACATAGAGGAGCTCTCAGATCTTGTAGCCTAGGCAGGTATGACCCTAGCTCTGAGTAGCATCCTACCGTCACCTAGAATGATACCACAGTACAAGTAGAAAATTATTGACTTCAACAACTGGCTAAGTTTCTGGTGTCATTCTAAAGGGATCCAGTATCTGTCTGCCTTGAGATGAGATGATCAACAGACCTCGATGCTTCACCAGAAATAGCCTGCACCTGTCACCCGAGGGATTCCGGATACTGGCCAAGGCTCTTGCCACCCCTATAGTGCCTTTTTTTAGGCAATCTCCTGAAGACAAAATTACCACCATAACAGCTACAAGCAAACAATATTTGAGGGTAATGCTACTCAACACTAGAAGTCTAAATCTCAAAATGCACTAGCTCGAAGCACTCCTTAAAATGGAGAACATTGACACCTGTGCAGTGACCGAGACCTGGTTCAAGGCTCCGAGAGCATCCCACTACCAAGCTTTAATTCATACCACAACTTTCGGCCCCTAAACCTGGACCAAAGCACTAAAGGCAGTGGTGTCTCCATATTTATAAAGGATATGCACACCTCCAGACTAGTAGCCCAACATGACACATCAGAGATACTACAGGTACAACTAACACTGGGTAAAACTGCAATCCAGGTTGTAGCCTGCTATAGATCTACCACCATGTCCCAGGACTCCCACTCCACATTCCTAAACTCACTGGAAAATATTAGGGTACAACCCAATACCTTTATACTGGGAGACTTTAATTACCCCTCCATTAACTGGGAAAATCACTCATGTACCAACACACTTGCTCAGTGTTTTCTGGAATTCATTAATTCCAACACCCTGGAGAAACTCATTCTTACCCCAACCAGGGGTAGAAACATCCTTGACCTGATCATTACTAACATGGGTGACCATTGCTCTACACCAGTAATCAACTCCTCCCTGGTCAAATCTGACCACAAGCTAATCACCATGGATAACCACATCCCACTCTCACCCCCCCCCCCAAGGAAACCACTGTAAAAACTTTTCCAAAGCCAATTTTTAACTTCTAAAAAGAGAGGTGGCTAACTTCACGACATCCATGCACATGGAAAATAGGTACATGACTGAACCATACACAAATGCACTGTATGAGCACATACACAAGTGCATGGAACAGGCCATACCAAACAGAACCAAGACGCTCTCTTCCAAAAATAGGAAGCCAATCTGGTGGTCCCCCACCATAAACAAACTCTACAACAGAAGGAAAAAAAAACTGTTGCAGAAAAGGGTGAAGTCCCAAGACTGGAAAAACTCCCTTGTCAGCCAGAACATAAAACTGAGATCCATCATCAAATCCTCTAAAGCTAGCTATGAAAACAAAATTGCTGCAGATTCTAAAGACAACCACAAGGCATGTTATAGTTATGTCAAAAATCTACATGGCAATACTCAGATCTGCTCTGAGTTGCAACACAATGGCAATACATATACAGAACCAACTGATATTGCCAACATATTGGCTGACAGGTTCAGTGCGAACTTTACCACCCTTTCACCCCCTAAAGGGACTATAACAATACCTGAGGAATGTCAAGTCCCTGTTATCATAGCTACACAGGTGAAAAAACACACTGTCCAAAGCCAAGAATACAGGTTCCATGGGACCTGATAATATCCCTGGCTGTGTTCTACATGAATTACAAAGTGAACTGGCATCACACCTGAGTACCCTGTTCAATCACAGCCTCAATTCAGGCTTTGTTCTTACCGAATGGTGCACTGCTATGGTCATCCCACTCCACAAAGGGGAAGTGACTACAGACCCTGGGAACTACTGCCCCATTAGCCTGATGAGTCTGATATGTAAGGCTATGCAGTACATCATCATGGACCTTAAAAATAAGGACGTAGGGAATCACCAAACTCTGGACCCCATGCAGTTGGAGCTTGTGAAAGGTAGATCATGCCCGCTCAACCTGGTAGACTTCTTTAAGTCTGTCACCAGAGCTGTTGATGAGGGCAAGGTACTTCACACAGCCTACCTAGATCTTGCCAAGGCCTTTGACAATAGCCCTCACTCAGGAATCATAGACAGACTCACTAAACTAGGCATAAACCCCATGTCATAAGATGAGTTGTCAACTGGCTCACTAACAGAACCCACACTGTGAAAGTAGCAGACTCCAAATCTGACTACTTACCAGTTACAAGTGGTATCCCACAGGGATCGGTCCTAGGTCCTCTCCTGTTTGGCATCTACTTCTCTGAAGTTCAAACCAACACAAAGGAACTCTGGCTGACCAAGTTCACAGATGACTGCAAACTGGGAGCCATTATTGATTCTCCAACTGATGTAGACATTCTACAGAAAGGCCTCACTGACACCAATGACTAGTGCCAGAATCATAGCCTTAAGCTCAATGCCAAAAAGGGCATTGTCATTCCCTTTGGGAAAAATTCATTTCCCATGAACTACCACATAGGCAGTAGTCCATTAAACACCGAAGGTGTGATAAGAGACCTGGGGACACAGGCTGACAGCAACCTCTCCTTTAATAACCACATTGCCACTGTAGTCAGAAAGTCTTTCTATGTGGCACATCTCATTACAAATGGTTTCTCATCCAGGAAGAAAGAGGTCATAATCCCTCTCTACTCATCCCTCATTAGACCTATTATAGAATACAATGCCTCATTTGGTATGTACCTCACTAGACACCTACAACAACTGGAAAGGCCACAAAAATACCTCACTATGAGGCTCTTAGGTCTTAGACACATGCCCTATATGGACAAACTCAAAAAACTGCAGCTATACTCTGTCTCTTATCGCCTACTTAGAGGCGATCTCTGCTTGACCTACAAAGCCATGCCTGACCCAGAGCTTCTAGAAATGCTACAACTAAAGAAATCCCAATCTCGCCATTCAACACACTCCAGGGACCTAAACCTCATTACCACAATAAACAGAACATGCTGGAGGGACAGGTTCATAACCCAGAGACTTCCCATACTCTGGAACAAACTTCCCATTCACGTCAAGCAGAGCACTTCACTGGCCCTCATTAAGAGTAATCTTGACGAGTGGATGGGCAATAGGATGTTCATCCTGGAGATCACTTCAGTGGCCTTGCTTGACAGGGGCACTGGGAACTAACTTTGGGCAGCATGATGCCAGGGAATCTTCTTGGGCTAGGCTTATATAGGCTCTATGGTCATTAGCCTAGTACACACCTATGAACCTATGAAATATTAGAAGCTTGAACGTTAACATAAGTCTCTAGAATGTGGATTTCATGGTTAAATTCTTTATTTCATTAGAATTTATAATTACATAAATGACTCATACCTTCAGAAATGTAAGATATGAGATTGATTTGTGAAGTTTCTCACAATGTAATCAGTTAGTGGTAGCCATGTTGCAAAACTGACAGACTGAGAAAAATTTAATCAGAACCGACACATTCTTTCTCACTTAGTGATACTCAAGTGTTGACTTTCAAATTACTTTTATATTAAAATTCTGTATTTTTTGCAAATATTTTATGTTAAAACAATAAAAATAACTGATGATCTTACTTATCAAATGTCAGAAGATAAAATCTTTAGGCAGGAATGATACGTCTTGCTATATTGCTGATAGGTAACTAGATAATGGATGCCAAAGTTCATCTAGAAAGTACTTGAGAAAATCACCTGTTCAGTTCTAGGTCAAACATTGCTGGAAACTCTTAAGGCTTAATCATTCTACTAAACTGTTTCCCAAGTTAACACGTCCTCTAAGAGATCTTCAAATTTAGTTGAATGACAGAATAATATTTTTTTCCATCAACCTTCACACACCTGGCCATCTCCTGCCACCAGCTCCTCTCTTTATTTACCAGGTCTGCTGCAATTGAAGTAACCTCCCTTGGGCTTAATTTGACAAATGTCATGGGCTGGTGAAGAAATCTAGGGTGCTGCTACAGTATCCTGCTGCTGCTGGACAGTGTGACCTAATCTCATCACCACCCCATTGCAGCCTTAAAAGTACAAATATATTTGGAAACTCAGCTATGCAGCAGGTAGCATTGTTGCCTCACATTGTTGGTTCAGCTCTCAGTTGGATTGCCTTCTGGGTAAAGTCTGCATGTTCTCCCTGTGTTCACAAGAGTTTTCTTCAGGTGCTCTTGTTTCCTCCCACATACCAAAAACAACAAGCAGTAGGTGGAGTGGACATTCCAAATTGCCCCTAGATATGAGAGAGTGTGTGTGGGTATGTGCAGTATGGAAGGAAAACTGTGGCAGGGCTAGCCACCTGATGTTGTGAACATTGGTGCTAGATGACTGTCAACAGTGACGTGACACCCTAACCTTATGTGGAAAACTGGGAAAAAGGGGTTGTGGATGATGTTATTATAACTGAAAATGTTTTTACAGCAATGCTTAAAAAAGAGAAAAGAAAATTCTTAAGGGCCATTTTCTACCCATCAACTCTAAACTAAGTTGACCTTGCTTCTATCTATGCATTTCTGTATTACAGTATATCTCCACGCTGGACTGTTGTTCTATTTTCATATCTCCAGATCAGCTGATTCAACACTTTTGTAGGCAGTGATTAAAACAAAATGTTCAGCAGTGGCACACTAACTTTTGCACCTTAAATTACTGGTGTGCTGACATTTTTAGGAAGCAGAAAGACTAACTTACTTTACTTAAAATAGTGCTAGGGTATTAACAGTACCCTGTGCATGAGCTCAGGAAAGTGTTCAAGGACTCTCTGTGGGACTATGCAGTTAGATTTTAAGCTTTATAGTACAGTTGTACTTGTCAGGAAAATCCAGTCCAGCTGAGCTTATTGAACCCCATCTCACTGAAGCTCACGCTCACGCTGATCAACCCAATCCATTGAAGTGACCCATTAATGAAAGTTCTTACCTATTGACAAACAGTAAAATGCAACTTAATGACTATAGATTATATACAGCCATGTATGGAGTTGTAGCAACGTATAGGAAACTGTTTTTCAACGGAAAGTCCTTTGCACCTCCCAGTTCTGTGTAATCAAATACTAAGTCATTTAGACTTTAAAACTGAGCCAGTCATTGTTGGCCGCACTCTGGGGAAATTATTTTACTTTATGGATTGTCTACTTTCCAGAATGACATTGTAATTTTTGTCTGAGACTATAAATCGCTCTACCCTCTTGAATACCAAAACAAAATTCCCATCATTACCTTAATATTCATTTAAACTTTTGACATGTAGAATTTTATGCATTGCTTCCACCACTGCTTTTCTAATACCTTTATTGCACTTTATTGCACCTAAACCTTTACCAATAATTGCCATGTAATAAAGACACAGACATCATTAATGGTGGTAAATGGCCACCAACATGCATGTATTGCCCGATTCCTTACCAGAAGATTTGTACAAAGGCAGGATCTTCTGAGAAACAGTTTTTGCATCATTTCCCTAACCCTACAGCATCACTGCCTCTGTTTGGCCTTTTTCAACATCACATCAAGGACCCATTATCATTCTTATCATAATGTCCATATAGTTCACACAAATACCTACCTTTCAATATGCCAAGGGAGACCAGGCTAGTAAGTCCTACACTATCCCATAGGGCTACCTACTCTGTGGGATGGCCAGCTAGTAGGTCTATGCCCCACTTACCTTGGTTTCTCTTGTAAATCTTGCCTTCTGCCACCTGATGGGGGGGAGAATTAATTCCCTCTTTCCACCAAGCACATCTCCTTCCTTACTTTGTAGTCCTGCCCTTAAGTCTGCCTAAAAAAATGACATATCTTTAATCAACAAATGAACCACATCAATCTGCTACATCATGGCCCATTTCTACTTTATGCTGAGATGTGCTATGTAGACTCCTCCAACCTCTTCCATGAGTTGTGCGCAGTGGCATTAATTTTGCATCTAGCCTGCTCCACTCTCTGATGGCTGTGGCTCTATATTACTTCAACCTCTGGATCATTGCAGACAATAAGAACTGAACCTGTGGCCAGTACTGTGATAACAACATTTCCCCATATCATATTCATTTTATCAGTGCCCCAAATGACTTGTGGCATATGTATTTCCCTCTAGATACAGCAATACCTCTTCAGGTTGCCCCCATGTTTTGCACCTATGGTCCAGTCTTTGTCTTAGCTATGGCCAGACCATGAAGCAACCCAGTATCCACACTTCCTGCTGGGCTTGAGGACTTGGTTCTGAAATACAAATGACAACATGCTAGGCTTATTATAACAAATTACTTATCAGATATCTAGATATCTTTTGGAAGTGTTGGACTTTTGTCTCCCAATTTCTTGAAGCTCTTCCATGATGCCCCAGCCTACTTTGCATAAGAGGCCACCCCTCTCTTAAAATAATATGGGATATATGTTTTCAGGCATAAACCACAACACTCAACTGTTCTCCTTAATACACCTCTTACCTGAAATTAGGTAAACAAGGTATTCTTCTGATTGTAGAAAATTGGCCTTTCCTCATCATCCTCATCAGCCCCCTTTTTCCCATTTTTTTACATGGGGTCGGGGTATCAAGTTAACTGTTGCCAACTCTCTCGCTTCAGTACCACACTCCTGCCTTCTTCAACACTCATGCCTGACTGTAGCAGATCTTCTTTCACACATTCCATCCACCTCTTTGCTGGGTGTCCTCGCTTCCTCTTACCTTCTTCTTGCCTGTCCCAAATCTTCCTCACCAGATTGTCTTCTGCTTTTCTACACATGTGCCCAAACCATTGCAAGCTGTTCTCTTTGATCTTTTCTGCAATTAGAGCTACTTTGGCTTCTGCTCTTATGTCCTCATTTCTTCATCTGTCCCAAAGTGTGCATCCTACCACCTTTCTCAGGCACTTCATTTCCATCACTTCTAGCTTCTTAACTGTTCTGCCTTTACTGCCCAGGTTTTTGTACCATACAGTAGTACTGATCACACCACTGTCTTGTACACCTTACTTGTCAGCTTCTTTGGCATTCTTCTGTCATAGACCACACCTGATACTCTATTACAGTTGGCTGCAGCCCCTCTGATTCTAGCTTTGGCCTCTTCATTCAGACTATCCTTCTCCTCAACTACCCCTCCCATGAAGCTGTTTACCTGTTACACTTTCTTCCCTTCTATCTCTATTCTCAGCTTCTTCTGATTTCCCCAATTTGCTGCCATTACCACCATTTTATCTGTGTTTAGTTTCATCCCATGTGCCTTCAGATTTGCATTCCATTCTCCGATCCTTTGCTGAAGTTCTAGCTCAGAGTCTGTCTGTACTGCCACATCACCTGCATGCAATAGCTTTGTTTATCCTCCCCTCCAACCTGTTTGCTAATGTAGTCCATCACCAGTATGAACAGCAGTGGGCTCACAGCTGAACCCTGATGTACACCCACTCCTACTGGGAACCCCTCTGTGAGGTTGAACACTGTTCGTACTTGAGTCATTGGGTCCTTGTACATCGCCTGCACTAATTCTACCAATGTTTCTGGTACTCCAAATCACCCCAGTACTGCCCAGATCAGTTTTCTTGGGACCTTGTCATATGCTTTCTCCTAGTCTGTGAATGCCCAGTTGGACTGTTTGCTCATCTCTAGCTTCTTCTCAAGTATCTGTCTCAATGCAAACATCAGGTCAATTGTGCTGCATCTAAACTGCTCATCTCCCATCTTACATTCTACCACTCTGTGTATCCATTTATCAATCACCCTCTCCAGAACTTTCATGCAATGTGATAGGAGTTTGATGCCTCTGTACTGCCCACAGTTGTGGATGTCCCCTTTATTTTTGTACACTTCTCTAGTCATCCGGATCCATGTGATCCATTTCTCTCCACACTGCTATTAATACCCTCAGGAGCTATTTCTCACCTGTCTCAGCCAGCATCTTTATCATATCTGCTGTGACTTCATCTGAGCCTGCTGCTTTCCCTGACTTCATCTTCCTTAGTGCTGCTCTTACTTCTAGGATGGGCTCCTCTTCTTCTCTCATCATAGGCTGTTTCTGGGGCAGTACAGCTTCTGTGGGGTTTTTCATGAGCAGGCTGTTGCTGGCATCCCTTATGAAGGGTGTCTGATTATCTTCTTTATCTTTCCTGTCTTTGTCTTGCAACCTGATATCGTTTCTTTGTGCTCCTTACTGAGTCACTTTCCAGAAGTCGGTAAAGAGACTCCGATACCCTATTCTTTGCTATTGCAACTCCTTTCTTAGATTCTTTGTTGTGAGACTGGCTAGAGCCCTGAGTAATTCCTTGAACTGTTGTACTTTCTCTCCAGTCAACTTCCAGGTCAGTCTGTTACCTGAGATGCATGTTGACTACTTTTGTATTTGAGACTGTACTGTCTGAATCTTTTCCTCACTATCATGCTGTGGGCTGAGATAATGAATACTGGGGGTCTGAGATTATGAATACTGCCCTATCTGGGGTCTGACATTATGAATATTGCCCTATCTGGGATCTGACTGTCTTACTGCCTGAAGCCTACCCAGGGTGGGCAACTATATACCACTGGCATGGGTCAGAGTAGGCCAGGTCCCACTTATAACTACCCATGCCCATTTTTGGCAACATTAGTCAACATGACCAAACTGCCTACATATGTTATACACCGTCAGTGGCTACCCTGCCACAGCACACAGTCTGTGATCAATGTTCACCTATCTTGAGGATACTGTGTACCACAGTAGATGCCCAAAGCACTTGGTCTGTACAACAGCACACAGTCTGTGATCCATGTTCTCCTATCTTGAGGATACTGTGTACCACAGTAGATGCCCAAAGCACTTGGTCTGTACAACAGCACACAGTCTGTGATCCATGTTCTCCTATCTTGAGGCTACTGTGTACCACAGTAGATGCCCAAAGCAGTTGGTCTGCACAACTCTTCTCCCATGGGGCACCATGTAGAGTCTGTGCTGCTGCTCACATCTCCATTCATTGGTGAGTTTGAGATGGAAACACTCAGCATGTTTTTCAGACATGGGAGAAAACTACTGGGGGCACAAACCTTGCAACCTGTGCATGGGAGGCTAGGACCTTAACCACTAAGCCATCTGGTCCCTTGAGTACCTCTCAATTCTGAAATTGTGTGAATGAGCTTCCCGTTTGGCAGGAAACTTGACCTTTCTTTGTACATCACAGTGTTTGGTAAGCCACAGGCATTGTGTTCTATTCCATTCTGTGCCCTCTGGAGCTGCAACCACCCATTTGCCTTTCACCATTTCATCAGTCATAGTCTTGCCTCCTTGCCTACAGCTTCACATCCTGGGAATGCAGAAGTATACAATGCTCTTGTTTACCATTAGACTATACTAATTCTGAACAAGTAACTGCTCCACGGGTCTATATTACCAAATTGAAAAACCCTTTACACAAAAAGCTAAATGTCGACACCTATAACGCGAACCGCGAACATCCCAAACGCACTAAACAGCAAAAAATAAAATAACATACTGTCATAGTCAGCCAACCCCACCACCCGCTACATATTACCTACCCAAACAAAATAAATAAACCACATACATGCACTAAATAAACCCTACTTCTAACCTAAAGTAAAGCATCAAAACCCTAATTTTAACCCTACACTAAACTCCACATACACAACTAACTATGCACTATCCTTAACCCCTCCCTAACCCTAAGGTCCGTAACTACTGCACATGTCCCCTACAGACATACACCCAAAAAAATAAATAATACACATACATACATTTAACAAAACCCTACTTCCAACACTATTCTAAACCCCACATATGCAACTATCTATGCACTATCCTTAACCTCTCCCTAACCCTAAGGTCTGTAACTACCGCACACTTCCCCTACAGACATACACACAGAAAAAATAAATAATACACATACATACAGTTAAATAAATCCATACTTCTAACACTGTACTATATCTTACATACATTATCTATCTATTAACTTACCTTAACCCACATCCTATCCCTAAAGCCCTATCTATCGCACACTTACGTTACGGAGCTATACCACAGACGGGCCAACTATTACACTTCGACATTTAAATTTTTGCTATTTTGGTCGTTTAGCGTTTCTGCCTTTCGTGCAATCCATGTCACTCTTTTTGTATTCGCGATTACGGTCTTTCAGTCTGGTAATAGGAACTCCTGCTCCACATATGGTTATTAATCAACAGGCCCTAAAAAGCTACACCTCATGTTCATGATGGCATACCTTTGGGAGTGTGTCCCATAATACTCTTCTTACAGTAAGACCAACTGGGTACACTCTATCTGAGCTGCAAGGGTATCTTCTTGTTCAGCCTTTAGCATGCATCTTATTTGGCCTGTTTTTTGTGGACTCTGCTTACCTCATGGCTTTGTGCAGCCAGTTGATAGCTTGTCAGGTGTAATGCAACCTTCCCTTGTTCCTGCCTGCCTCACACCTTACCAGAGTGTATGCTCTCTGTTGTTTTACTGTTATGGGCATATCACTGGCTACACTTATACTCTCTTAGTATTTATAAAATGCTGTAGTCACTTTTTGTAAGCCATCCAGTATCAGTACTGCAGGTATTATTTATTAGCTGCCATTCTCAAATGTTCACAAATACTATAAATTTCGTTTGTACCTGTTCTGGTATTGATGCTGGTTCTGACAGTCTCTTGCTTGAGCCCACTGTGAACTAGAAATATAATCAGCTAATGAGTTATCTAACCCTTGAATGTACTGCACCCCGACTGTCTACTACTGTAGGTAACATAGTGTAAAGCGTCTCATTAATCTACCTATAACCCCTTTCTTCTCAGCTGTATGGACTACATGTCTTGTGTAGCATTGTCTGCCACCTGTTTCTCCCACTGTGAAGAACCCTGCCTTTGTAAATGCTAACTGACCCCTGCCCCTAATTACTTGTGGTCAGCTGCTTCTAAAGCAGACTGCTCTAAAAATTCCACTGTCCCCAAATCCAAATCCTTTACTCCACCACTTACTGACTAGGGATACATTAATTATTTATATTCTGTTTCCTTGCCCATGCTGACCTGTGGACATAGTTCTGTTGCACTGCATTCCAGAATACACCTCTGTCTCACTCCTAGATTTAATTTCAATGCCCCTTATAATCCTTATCCTAGGATGTCACTGTGATTCATCTGCCTGTTTTGTTACTAGTCTTTGCATGCATGTTCTGTCCCCTGGCATCACATCACAGGCAAACATACAACAAGCCCTTCAATTCCTGTAATTGTTTTCATGTGATCTTCCCTTTACCCATAACCTGCTTGAATGACCTTTCTTCAGGTAGGTGGCATATGCCTGCAATGCTGTCTATTTATATCCCTAGAAAAAATATTATAATGAATGGGCATTCCACCTTCTCAACTTCCAGTGGGACTTCTAGGTCCCTGAATATTCTCTCAAAGCTTGTGACCAGCTGTTGACACACTGCTTTGAATTAGCCTGCACTACTTAAAGAAAGTCATCCAGGTAAGGCACTGTGCTTTCCTTACCTACCTTTTATGTTGTTACCCAGTGCAAGAATGTATTTAATTTTTCAAACGTTGCAAGTTATTGAACAACCAATAATATGCATGCACTTATCCATGTATTACTGGCATACCGACCAAATAACTAGCAATCTCTACTCCTCTTCCTGGATTAGCAGCCACCTAAAGGCTGCTTAAATGTCTCATGGGTCCCTTACACACTTGTTAACATAGTCCCCCGGATCCAGTAAATGTCTGTGCAGGAATAGCTTATTCCAGCACAGAAGGGATCATTCCCGTGCAGCACGGCAGCGTGCCATGCATATTCATGAAGGCATGCTACTGTGCTGTAAAACGGACATGGTTTCATGTACGAGTGCATGGGGTATGTCTGAAAGCAGTGCTCTCACAATACACATGCCCCCTACACACCAGAATTGCTGTATGGCAATTCAGATAAAGCAAGAATGCTTGTAACACCCCCAACCTGTCAGGGTAAGAAATCTGGACAAAGCCATAAGTAAGAGACAATTGTCCCTACAAAGCCAGAAAGTTGATAGAATAACAGGTTTAGCATAAGTATGAATTTTCGGCAGGTTATGAAGCATACAACATGCACCTCTCAACCCCTCAGAGTAAGGAATCTGGACAAAGCCATAAGGGACAATCGTCCCTACAAAGCCAGAAAGTTCATAGAATAGCACATTTAGCATTAGCATGAATTTTTGGCAAGGTATGAAGTACACAATGCACACCTCACAACCTGTCAGAGTAAGAAATTTGGACAAAGCCATAAGAGACAATTATCCTTACAATTTCAGAAAGTTGATAGAATAACAGGTTTAGCATTAGCATGGATATTCTGAAGGGTACAAAGTAAAAATCACAACAAATACATTTATTTTACATTTACAATAAAGTTTAAGCATAGCTGCGCAGGTGGTGCCTATTGCTTAGCTATGCTTAGTTCAGCTGAAACGGCACAATAAGTTAATAGCAATAGACATCACATATATGCATAAGTGCAATAGTGTAGTGGTTCGAGTGTACACCTTGCATGTAGTCATTTATGGTTTGAGCCTCACCAAAGCCCTTTCCATTTTATTTGTGTAAACATTACAATTTTAATTTATTTATGTAGGAAGTAACTTATGTTTCTCTATTTTCATTACAGCTCCAGCTGAGCGGGCTGTAAACCAGGAAGCCAATGTCAATAGGTTGCAAAGGCTGTGTCGCGAGGCTGGTGAGTAACAATCCTGCTTGTAGTAGTCATACTAAATAAATATAAATGAGTAAAATGTCACCTGGTAGTATAAAAAATGTGTATGGTTTGTACTGAATAAACTAAACAATATGACAGTAATAGTGCCATATAGATCATATTTAAATAAAAGTGTAACTGCCTTGCAATAAAGTTCTAAATCCTAGACTGGTTGTGTTTACTCTGGTATTGTACGGCATGAAATGTTGCATTCACCAAGATCTGATATATGAATAGTAATGTTGTGTTAACCACTGTTTCTAACACTGTGCAACATACAAAAATATGTCTAGAATGTCTGTATAAGAATGTGGCAATTACAAGGGCAGATTGTGCAACCAAGAGACACTTAGACAGAAAACATTGAAGGAAAAGACAGTAGTTTCTCAATAGCTCACTCTGATGATATAGGTTCATAGGTAGGTACTAGGCTATTGGCCTATACAAGACTAGCCAAAAAGGTACCCTGGCTTTCGCCACCCAAGAAAATAATTTTCCTGTGCCCCTGTCAAGCAGAACCACAGACGTGATCCCCAGGGTGAATTTCCTATTACCCATCCAATCAAGATTTTTCTTGAAGAGTGCTAATGAGGAGCTCTGTTTGACATAGACAGACAGTCTGTTCCAGAGTATGTGAAGTCTCTGGGACAGGAATCTATTCCTCCAGCATGTTCTGTTTATTGTGGTGACAAGGTTTAATGCCAATTGTTGTATTTTTAGCAGACACAGCCATGGTTTGAATCCCGGGAGTGGCAGTAAGCTGTATGCATAATTTCAACTAGAAGTTTGTGAATATGTGTAGAAACAGCCAGGTAGTGTTAACCAACATTCCCCCACAGGTCTTCCAGGTAAGAGAACTGTAACTGCCTGGCAATAAAGGTCTAAATCCTGGACTGGTTGTGTTTACCCTGATATTGTATAGCTTGACATGTTGCATTCACCAAGATCTGATACCTGAATAGTAATGTTGTGTTAACCACTGTTTCCCACACTGTGCTACATAAAAAATATGTCTAGGAATGTCTATATAAGAATGTTGTAGTTACAAGGTCAGATTGTACAATCAAGAGAGACTTATATAGAAAACACTGAAACAGTAGCTTCCTAATAGCTCACTCTGACAAAGCACAAATTGCATTTTTAGCAGACACAGCCATGGTTCTAATCCCAGGAGTTGGTATGCATAATTTTAACTCGGATTTTGGGAATATGTGTAGAAACAGTCAGGTAGTGTTAACAAACATTCCCCCCACAGGTCTGCCAGGTAAGAGAAGGAGAAAGTAACTATAAGAAGGCTGAATTATACACTGTGTATAAACATACCACTGGCCAAACCAGGGCCATAGGGTATTGTAATAATACCTGTAGAGTAATGATTAGAGCAATGATCATTAAAGTTCTGAGTACTACAAGGATATACAAGTTAATTGACATTTAATTCTCCCTCCCACCATATCTGCAACAATAATCTAGATACACAAATCAATGGGTATGTTTTACACCAAACCTACTGTTGGGATATATGTCCTATTGTTCAACAAATACTGAAATGTGTTTCTATTAATGTTCCAGGTTGAAATACTATCATTGGTGGCCTGTTGCTATCAATGTAACCTGCATGCTGTTATAATGGCCAGTGTGGTTCCATATATGCATGTGTTCTGTTTGCTATGCATTTGTTCCAAATATGTTGTTTTGGGTTAATGGGAAGATCTATGCATGCTGTTATAACTAATCCTAGATTGTTTTGACTATTACTAACCCACATATGTTCCAAAACTGCAACACCATAGCATGTTTGGGAAGGGTGGTCCCAGTGGACACACCTCTCCCACCTCATCTGACCATGGCACCAGGTGCCAGCATGTCTAGGACACACCGCAGGACCTCCTAATCCGCTGGTCCTGCACCACCTTCAGGTGGAACCACCTCAGGGGATGGGGCTCATCCCTCCAGGAGTGGGCATGGACAGGATACTGTCACCTGATGCCAGGACTGGGGATTGGTGTATAGTGAGCTCCAAAAGGACTTTGGAGATCTGCTACGCCAGCTTGAGGGCCACATGGTGCAATTAGAGGGTCAACCTGCCCCTGCTCAGCCCCCCCCACACAGCCACCTTCGGGGCCATGAAGGTGCAGTGGTGACTGCCCATGGGTGGGGACCTCAGTCCCACTGTTTCCATTTGGGGGCTCATGGGCTGCCGATTTCCAAACACCGCTCCTCGTCCAAGGTGTTTACCCCCCACATGTGTCATATACCACCCCTGTATGCTGTCTTGTTGGTCTTGTCTGGCCTCCTACCCAAGCTACCTCCCCAAATATACCTACTATCCTTCCCCAACATCCCACTCTCACCTTAAAAAAAGGTCAATCTGTTCCCCAAAACATTTTGCCCCATACATAACTGTCCATTTCACACACATGTCCACTGAACACATGTAATCTGGTCTAATTGGCTTCACAACACATCATTGTTGTCCTCACCCCTCTCGCATGGCGTTTTGTGTCCAAATATATCTCCAAATTCAGTATATATGCACAGCTGTTGCTGTAGAAGAAATGGACAGCTATGGACCTTCCCTAC